>NW_026902415.1:0-300000 GCF_027409185.1 Cynocephalus volans
CAACCTCCGGGGAGTTTGTTTGGCAGAGATATAGAACACACTTTTCCAAGCCTGTTGGAAGGCATTTGCAGTTTCATTTCGCGTCTAATTTCCCAAACCAAACTGCTTGCAGCTCTAACTGCCTTCTAACTACCACTTCTTCGGTTCAGTGAGATATGCTGGATTCTAAACGGAGAAGCTTCTCTGACGCTTTTTCACAGAGATTTTGAAACTGAAATCTCCCATGCCGTTTCCACCATAGGCAGCAATGGGCTTCCCCATAGAACTTGCCAACCTGAATTCCTACAGGCTAGATGTGAGAGGCACATTCTGCTGCTTCCTCCCTAAGAGTTAAGCTTGCTTCTGAAAGCTCAACCTCCGGGGAGTCTGTTTGGCAGAGATATAGAACACACTTTTCCAAGCCTGTTGGAAGGCCTTTGCAGTTTCATTTCGCGTCTAATTTCCCAAACCAAACTGCTTGCAGCTCTAACTCCCTTCTAACTACCACTTCTTCGGTTCAGTGAGATATGCTGGATTCTAAACGGAGAAGCTTCTCTGACGCTTTTTCACAGAGATTTTGAAACTGAAATCTCCCATGCCGTTTCCACCATAGGCAGCAATGGGCTTCCCCATAGAACTTGCCAACCTGAATTCCTACAGGCTAGATGTGAGAGGCACATTCTGCTGCTTCCTCCCTAAGAGTTAAGCTTGCTTCTGAAAGCTCAACCTCCGGGGAGTCTGTTTGGCAGAGATATAGAACACACTTTTCCAAGCCTGTTGGAAGGCCTTTGCAGTTTCATTTCGCGTCTAATTTCCCAAACCAAACTGCTTGCAGCTCTAACTCCCTTCTAACTACCACTTCTTCGGTTCAGTGAGATATGCTGGATTCTAAACGGAGAAGCTTCTCTGACGCTTTTTCACAGAGATTTTGAAACTGAAATCTCCCATGCCGTTTCCACCATAGGCAGCAATGGGCTTCCCCATAGAACTTGCCAACCTGAATTCCTACAGGCTAGATGTGAGAGGCACATTCTGCTGCTTCCTCCCTAAGAGTTAAGCTTGCTTCTGAAAGCTCAACCTCCGGGGAGTCTGTTTGGCAGAGATATAGAACACACTTTTCCAAGCCTGTTGGAAGGCCTTTGCAGTTTCATTTCGCGTCTAATTTCCCAAACCAAACTGCTTGCAGCTCTAACTCCCTTCTAACTACCACTTCTTCGGTTCAGTGAGATATGCTGGATTCTAAACGGAGAAGCTTCTCTGACGCTTTTTCACAGAGATTTTGAAACTGAAATCTCCCATGCCGTTTCCACCATAGGCAGCAATGGGCTTCCCCATAGAACTTGCCAACCTGAATTCCTACAGGCTAGATGTGAGAGGCACATTCTGCTGCTTCCTCCCTAAGAGTTAAGCTTGCTTCTGAAAGCTCAACCTCCGGGGAGTCTGTTTGGCAGAGATATAGAACACACTTTTCCAAGCCTGTTGGAAGGCCTTTGCAGTTTCATTTCGCGTCTAATTTCCCAAACCAAACTGCTTGCAGCTCTAACTCCCTTCTAACTACCACTTCTTCGGTTCAGTGAGATATGCTGGATTCTAAACGGAGAAGCTTCTCTGACGCTTTTTCACAGAGATTTTGAAACTGAAATCTCCCATGCCGTTTCCACCATAGGCAGCAATGGGCTTCCCCATAGAACTTGCCAACCTGAATTCCTACAGGCTAGATGTGAGAGGCACATTCTGCTGCTTCCTCCCTTAGAGTTAAACTAGCTTCTGAAAGCTCAACCTCCGGGGAGTTTGTTTGGCAGAGATATAGAACACAATTTTCCAAGCCTGTTGGAAGGCATTTGCAGTTTCATTTCGCGTCTAATTTCCCAAACCAAACTGCTTGCAGCTCTAACTCCCTTCTAACTACCACTTGTTCGGTTCAGTGAGATATGCTGGATTCTAAACGGAGAAGCTCCTCTGACGCTTTTTCACAGAGATTTTGAAACTGAAATCTCCCATGCCGTTTCCACCATAGGCAGCAATGGGCTTCCCCATAGAACTTGCCAACCTGAATTCCTACAGGCTAGATGTGAGAGGCACATTCTGCTGCTTCCTCCCTAAGAGTTAAGCTTGCTTCTGAAAGCTCAACCTCCGGGGAGTCTGTTTGGCAGAGATATAGAACACACATTTCCAAGCCTGTTGGAAGGCCTTTGCAGTTTCATTTCGCGTCTAATTTCCCAAACCAAACTGCTTGCAGCTCTAACTCCCTTCTAACTACCACTTCTTCGGTTCAGTGAGATATGCTGGATTCTAAACGGAGAAGCTTCTCTGACGCTTTTTCACAGAGATTTTGAAACTGAAATCTCCCATGCCGTTTCCACCATAGGCAGCAATGGGCTTCCCCATAGAACTTGCCAACCTGAATTCCTACAGGCTAGATGTGAGAGGCACATTCTGCTGCTTCCTCCCTTAGAGTTAAACTAGCTTCTGAAAGCTCAACCTCCGGGGAGTTTGTTTGGCAGAGATATAGAACACAATTTTCCAAGCCTGTTGGAAGGCATTTGCAGTTTCATTTCGCGTCTAATTTCCCAAACCAAACTGCTTGCAGCTCTAACTCCCTTCTAACTACCACTTCTTCGGTTCAGTGAGATATGCTGGATTCTAAACGGAGAAGCTTCTCTGACGCTTTTTCACAGAGATTTTGAAACTGAAATCTCCCATGCCGTTTCCACCATAGGCAGCAATGGGCTTCCCCATAGAACTTGCCAACCTGAATTCCTACAGGCTAGATGTGATAGGCACATTCTGCTGCTTCCTCCCTTAGAGTTAAACTAGCTTCTGAAAGCTCAACCTCCGGGGAGTTTGTTTGGCAGAGATATAGAACACACTTTTCCAAGCCTGTTGGAAGGCATTTGCAGTTTCATTTCGCGTCTAATTTCCCAAACCAAACTGCTTGCAGCTCTAACTGCCTTCTAACTACCACTTCTTCGGTTCAGTGAGATATGCTGGATTCTAAACGGAGAAGCTTCTCTGACGCTTTTTCACAGAGATTTTGAAACTGAAATCTCCCATGCTGTTTCCACCATAGCCAGCAATGGGCTTCCCCATAGAACTTGCCAACCTGAATTCCTACAGGCTAGATGTGATAGGCACATTCTCCTGCTTCCTCCCTTAGAGTTAAACTAGCTTCTGAAAGCTCAACCTCCAGGGAGTCTGTTTGGCAGAGATATAGAACACACTTTTCCAAGCCTGTTGGAAGGCATTTGCAGTTTCATTTCGCGTCTAATTTCCCAAACCAAACTGCTTGCAGCTCTAACTGCCTTCTAACTACCACTTCTTCGGTTCAGTGAGATATGCTGGATTCTAAACGGAGAAGCTTCTCTGACGCTTTTTCACAGAGATTTTGAAACTGAAATCTCCCATGCCGTTTCCACCATAGGCAGCAATGGGCTTCCCCATAGAACTTGCCAACCTGAATTCCTACAGGCTAGATGTGAGAGGCACATTCTGCTGCTTCCTCCCTTAGAGTTAAACTAGCTTCTGAAAGCTCAACCTCCGGGGAGTTTGTTTGGCAGAGATATAGAACACACTTTTCCAAGCCTGTTGGAAGGCATTTGCAGTTTCATTTCGCGTCTAATTTCCCAAACCAAACTGCTTGCAGCTCTAACTCCCTTCTAACTACCACTTCTTCGGTTCAGTGAGATATGCTGGATTCTAAACGGAGAAGCTTCTCTGACGCTTTTTCACAGAGATTTTGAAACTGAAATCTCCCATGCCGTTTCCACCATAGGCAGCAATGGGCTTCCCCATAGAACTTGCCAACCTGAATTCCTACAGGCTAGATGTGAGAGGCACATTCTGCTGCTTCCTCCCTTAGAGTTAAACTTGCTTCTGAAAGCTCAACCTCCGGGGAGTTTGTTTGGCAGAGATATAGAACACACTTTTCCAAGCCTGTTGGAAGGCATTTGCAGTTTCATTTCGCGTCTAATTTCCCAAACCAAACTGCTTGCAGCTCTAACTCCCTTCTAACTACCACTTCTTCGGTTCAGTGAGATATGCTGGATTCTAAACGGAGAAGCTTCTCTGACGCTTTTTCACAGAGATTTTGAAACTGAAATTTCCAAACCCGTTTCCAACGAAGGCGCCAATGGGCTTCCCCATAGAACTTGCCAACCTGAATTCCTACAGGCTAGATGTGAGAGGCACATTCTGCTGCTTCCTCCCTTAGAGTTAAACTAGCTTCTGAAAGCTCAACCTCCGGGGAGTTTGTTTGGCAGAGATATAGAACACACTTTTCCAAGCCTGTTGGAAGGCATTTGCAGTTTCATTTCGCGTCTAATTTCCCAAACCAAACTGCTTGCAGCTCTAACTGCCTTCTAACTACCACTTCTTCGGTTCAGTGAGATATGCTGGATTCTAAACGGAGAAGCTTCTCTGACGCTTTTTCACAGAGATTTTGAAACTGAAATCTCCCATGCCGTTTCCACCATAGGCAGCAATGGGCTTCCCCATAGAACTTGCCAACCTGAATTCCTACAGGCTAGATGTGAGAGGCACATTCTGCTGCTTCCTCCCTAAGAGTTAAGCTTGATTGTGAAAGCTCAACCTCCGGGGAGTTTGTTTGGCAGAGATATAGAACACACTTTTCCAAGCCTGTTGGAAGGCATTTGCAGTTTCATTTCGCGTCTAATTTCCCAAACCAAACTGCTTGCAGCTCTAACTCCCTTCTAACTACCACTTCTTCGGTTCAGTGAGATATGCTGGATTCAAAACGGAGAAGCTTCTCTGACGCTTTTTCACAGAGATTTTCAAACTGAAATTTCCAAACCCGTTTCCAACGAAGGCGCCAATGGGCTTCCCCATAGAACTTGCCAACCTGAATTCCTACAGGCTAGATGTGAGAGGCACATTCTGCTGCTTCCTCCCTTAGAGTTAAACTAGCTTCTGAAAGCTCAACCTCCGGGGAGTTTGTTTGGCAGAGATATAGAACACACTTTTCCAAGCCTGTTGGAAGGCATTTGCAGTTTCATTTCGCGTCTAATTTCCCAAACCAAACTGCTTGCAGCTCTAACTCCCTTCTAAGTACCACTTCTTCGGTTCAGTGAGATATGCTGGATTCTAAACGGAGAAGCTTCTCTGACGCTTTTTCACAGAGATTTTGAAACTGAAATTTCCAAACCCGTTTCCAACGAAGGCGCCAATGGGCTTCCCCATAGAACTTGCCAACCTGAATTCCTACAGGCTAGATGTGAGAGGCAAATTCTGCTGCTTCCTCCCTTAGAGTTAAACTAACTTCTGAAAGCTCAACCTCCGGGGAGTTTGTTTGGCAGAGATATAGAACACACTTTTCCAAGCCTGTTGGAAGGCATTTGCAGTTTCATTTCGCGTCTAATTTCCCAAACCAAACTGCTTGCAGCTCTAACTGCCTTCTAACTACCACTTCTTCGGTTCAGTGAGATATGCTGGATTCTAAACGGAGAAGCTTCTCTGACGCTTTTTCACAGAGATTTTGAAACTGAAATCTCCCATGCCGTTTCCACCATAGGCAGCAATGGGCTTCCCCATAGAACTTGCCAACCTGAATTCCTACAGGCTAGATGTGAGAGGCACATTCTGCTGCTTCCTCCCTTAGAGTTAAACTAACTTCTGAAAGCTCAACCTCCGGGGAGTTTGTTTGGCAGAGATATAGAACACACTTTTCCAAGCCTGTTGGAAGGCATTTGCAGTTTCATTTCGCGTCTAATTTCCCAAACCAAACTGCTTGCAGCTCTAACTCCCTTCTAACTACCACTTCTTCGGTTCAGTGAGATATGCTGGATTCTAAACGGAGAAGCTTCTCTGACGCTTTTTCACAGAGATTTTGAAACTGAAATCTCCCATGCCGTTTCCACCATAGGCAGCAATGGGCTTCCCCATAGAACTTGCCAACCTGAATTCCTACAGGCTAGATGTGAGAGGCACATTCTGCTGCTTCCTCCCTAAGAGTTAAGCTTGCTTGTGAAAGCTCAACCTCCGGGGAGTTTGTTTGGCAGAGATATAGAACACACTTTTCCAAGCCTGTTGGAAGGCATTTGCAGTTTCATTTCGCGTCTAATTTCCCAAACCAAACTGCTTGCAGCTCTAACTCCCTTCTAACTACCACTTCTTCGGTTCAGTGAGATATGCTGGATTCTAAACGGAGAAGCTTCTCTGACGCTTTTTCACAGAGATTTTGAAACTGAAATCTCCCATGCCGTTTCCACCATAGGCAGCAATGGGCTTCCCCATAGAACTTGCCAACCTGAATTCCTACAGGCTAGATGTGAGAGGCACATTCTGCTGATTCCTCCCTTAGAGTTAAACTAGGTTCTGAAAGCTCAACCTCCGGGGAGTTTGTTTGGCAGAGATATAGAACACACTTTTCCAAGCCTGTTGGAAGGCATTTGCAGTTTCATTTCGCGTCTAATTTCCCAAACCAAACTGCTTGCAGCTCTAACTCCCTTCTAACTACCACTTCTTCGGTTCAGTGAGATATGCTGGATTCTAAACGGAGAAGCTTCTCTGACGCTTTTTCACAGAGATTTTGAAACTGAAATCTCCCATGCCGTTTCCACCATAGGCAGCAATGGGCTTCCCCAGAGAACTTGCCAACCTGAATTCCTACAGGCTAGATGTGAGAGGCACATTCTGCTGCTTCCTCCCTTAGAGTTAAACTTGCTTCTGAAAGCTCAACCTCCGGGGAGTTTGTTTGGCAGAGATATAGAACACACTTTTCCAAGCCTGTTGGAAGGCATTTGCAGTTTCATTTCGCGTCTAATTTCCCAAACCAAACTGCTTGCAGCTCTAACTCCCTTCTAACTACCACTTCTTCGGTTCAGTGAGATATGCTGGATTCAAAACGGAGAAGCTTCTCTGACGATTTTTCACAGAGATTTTCAAACTGAAATTTCCAAACCCGTTTCCAACGAAGGCGCCAATGGGCTTCCCCATAGAACTTGCCAACCTGAATTCCTACAGGCTAGATGTGAGAGGCACATTCTGCTGCTTCCTCCCTTAGAGTTAAACTTGCTTCTGAAAGCTCAACCTCCGGGGAGTTTGTTTGGCAGAGATATAGAACACACTTTTCCAAGCCTGTTGGAAGGCATTTGCAGTTTCATTTCGCGTCTAATTTCCCAAACCAAACTGCTTGCAGCTCTAACTGCCTTCTAACTACCACTTCTTCGGTTCAGTGAGATATGCTGGATTCTAAACGGAGAAGCTTCTCTGACGCTTTTTCACAGAGATTTTGAAACTGAAATCTCCCATGCCGTTTCCACCATAGGCAGCAATGGGCTTCCCCATAGAACTTGCCAACCTGAATTCCTACAGGCTAGATGTGAGAGGCACATTCTGCTGCTTCCTCCCTAAGAGTTAAGCTTGCTTCTGAAAGCTCAACCTCCGGGGAGTCTGTTTGGCAGAGATATAGAACACACTTTTCCAAGCCTGTTGGAAGGCCTTTGCAGTGTCATTTCGCATCTAATTTCCCAAACCAAACTGCTTGCAGCTCTAACTCCCTTCTAACTACCACTTCTTCGGTTCAGTGAGATATGCTGGATTCTAAACGGAGAAGCTTCTCTGACGCTTTTTCACAGAGATTTTGAAACTGAAATTTCCAAACCCGTTTCCAACGAAGGCGCCAATGGGCTTCCCCATAGAACTTGCCAACCTGAATTCCTACAGGCTAGATGTGAGAGGCACATTCTGCTGCTTCCTCCCTTAGAGTTAAACTAGCTTCTGAAAGCTCAACCTCCGGGGAGTTTGTATGGCAGAGATATAGAACACACTTTTCCAAGCCTGTTGGAAGGCATTTGCAGTTTCATTTCGCGTCTAATTTCCCAAACCAAACTGCTTGCAGCTCTAACTGCCTTCTAACTACCACTTCTTCGGTTCAGTGAGATATGCTGGATTCTAAACGGAGAAGCTTCTCTGACGCTTTTTCACAGAGATTTTGAAACTGAAATCTCCCATGCTGTTTCCACCATAGCCAGCAATGGGCTTCCCCATAGAACTTGCCAACCTGAATTCCTACAGGCTAGATATGAGAGGCACATTCTGCTGCTTCCTCCCTTAGAGTTAAACTAGCTTCTGAAAGCTCAACCTCCAGGGAGTCTGTTTGGCAGAGATATAGAACACACATTTCCAAGCCTGTTAGAAGGCATTTGCAGTTTCATTTCGCGTCTAATTTCCCAAACCAAACTGCTTGCAGCTCTAACTGCCTTCTAACTACCACTTCTTCGGTTCAGTGAGATATGCTGGATTCTAAACGGAGAAGCTTCTCTGACGCTTTTTCACAGAGATTTTGAAACTGAAATCTCCCATGCCGTTTCCACCATAGGCAGCAATGGGCTTCCCCATAGAACTTGCCAACCTGAATTCCTACAGGCTAGATGTGAGAGGCACATTCTGCTGCTTCCTCCCTAAGAGTTAAGCTTGATTGTGAAAGCTCAACCTCCGGGGAGTTTGTTTGGCAGAGATATAGAACACACTTTTCCAAGCCTGTTGGAAGGCATTTGCAGTTTCATTTCGCGTCTAATTTCCCAAACCAAACTGCTTGCAGCTCTAACTCCCTTCTAACTACCACTTCTTCGGTTCAGTGAGATATGCTGGATTCAAAACGGAGAAGCTTCTCTGACGCTTTTTCACAGAGATTTTCAAACTGAAATTTCCAAACCCGTTTCCAACGAAGGCGCCAATGGGCTTCCCCATAGAACTTGCCAACCTGAATTCCTACAGGCTAGATGTGAGAGGCACATTCTGCTGCTTCCTCCCTTAGAGTTAAACTAGCTTCTGAAAGCTCAACCTCCGGGGAGTTTGTTTGGCAGAGATATAGAACACACTTTTCCAAGCCTGTTGGAAGGCATTTGCAGTTTCATTTCGCGTCTAATTTCCCAAACCAAACTGCTTGCAGCTCTAACTGCCTTCTAAGTACCACTTCTTCGGTTCAGTGAGATATGCTGGATTCTAAACGGAGAAGCTTCTCTGACGCTTTTTCACAGAGATTTTGAAACTGAAATTTCCAAACCCGTTTCCAACGAAGGCGCCAATGGGCTTCCCCATAGAACTTGCCAACCTGAATTCCTACAGGCTAGATGTGAGAGGCACATTCTGCTGCTTCCTCCCTTAGAGTTAAACTAACTTCTGAAAGCTCAACCTCCGGGGAGTTTGTTTGGCAGAGATATAGAACACACTTTTCCAAGCCTGTTGGAAGGCATTTGCAGTTTCATTTCGCGTCTAATTTCCCAAACCAAACTGCTTGCAGCTCTAACTCCCTTCTAAGTACCACTTCTTCGGTTCAGTGAGATATGCTGGATTCTAAACGGAGAAGCTTCTCTGACGCTTTTTCACAGAGATTTTGAAACTGAAATTTCCAAACCCGTTTCCAACGAAGGCGCCAATGGGCTTCCCCATAGAACTTGCCAACCTGAATTCCTACAGGCTAGATGTGAGAGGCACATTCTGCTGCTTCCTCCCTTAGAGTTAAACTAACTTCTGAAAGCTCAACCTCCGGGGAGTTTGTTTGGCAGAGATATAGAACACACTTTTCCAAGCCTGTTGGAAGGCATTTGCAGTTTCATTTCGCGTCTAATTTCCCAAACCAAACTGCTTGCAGCTCTAACTGCCTTCTAACTACCACTTCTTCGGTTCAGTGAGATATGCTGGATTCTAAACGGAGAAGCTTCTCTGACGCTTTTTCACAGAGATTTTGAAACTGAAATCTCCCATGCCGTTTCCACCATAGGCAGCAATGGGCTTCCCCATAGAACTTGCCAACCTGAATTCCTACAGGCTAGATGTGAGAGGCACATTCTGCTGCTTCCTCCCTAAGAGTTAAGCTTGCTTGTGAAAGCTCAACCTCCGGGGAGTTTGTTTGGCAGAGATATAGAACACACTTTTCCAAGCCTGTTGGAAGGCATTTGCAGTTTCATTTCGCGTCTAATTTCCCAAACCAAACTGCTTGCAGCTCTAACTCCCTTCTAACTACCACTTCTTCGGTTCAGTGAGATATGCTGGATTCTAAACGGAGAAGCTTCTCTGACGCTTTTTCACAGAGATTTTGAAACTGAAATTTCCAAACCCGTTTCCAACGAAGGCGCCAATGGGCTTCCCCATAGAACTTGCCAACCTGAATTCCTACAGGCTAGATGTGAGAAGCACATTCTGCTGCTTCCTCCCTTAGAGTTAAACTAGCTTCTGAAAGCTCAACCTCCGGGGAGTTTGTTTGGCAGAGATATAGAACACACTTTTCCAAGCCTGTTGGAAGGCATTTGCAGTTTCATTTCGCGTCTAATTTCCCAAACCAAACTGCTTGCAGCTCTAACTGCCTTCTAACTACCACTTCTTCGGTTCAGTGAGATATGCTGGATTCTAAACGGAGAAGCTTCTCTGACGCTTTTTCACAGAGATTTTGAAACTGAAATCTCCCATGCCGTTTCCACCATAGGCAGCAATGGGCTTCCCCATAGAACTTGCCAACCTGAATTCCTACAGGCTAGATGTGAGAGGCACATTCTGCTGCTTCCTCCCTAAGAGTTAAGCTTGCTTCTGAAAGCTCAACCTCCGGGGAGTCTGTTTGGCAGAGATATAGAACACACTTTTCCAAGCCTGTTGGAAGGCCTTTGCAGTTTCATTTCGCGTCTAATTTCCCAAACCAAACTGCTTGCAGCTCTAACTCCCTTCTAACTACCACTTCTTCGGTTCAGTGAGATATGCTGGATTCTAAACGGAGAAGCTTCTCTGACGCTTTTTCACAGAGATTTTGAAACTGAAATCTCCCATGCCGTTTCCACCATAGGCAGCAATGGGCTTCCCCATAGAACTTGCCAACCTGAATTCCTACAGGCTAGATGTGAGAGGCACATTCTGCTGCTTCCTCCCTAAGAGTTAAGCTTGCTTCTGAAAGCTCAACCTCCGGGGAGTCTGTTTGGCAGAGATATAGAACACACTTTTCCAAGCCTGTTGGAAGGCCTTTGCAGTTTCATTTCGCGTCTAATTTCCCAAACCAAACTGCTTGCAGCTCTAACTCCCTTCTAACTACCACTTCTTCGGTTCAGTGAGATATGCTGGATTCTAAACGGAGAAGCTTCTCTGACGCTTTTTCACAGAGATTTTGAAACTGAAATCTCCCATGCCGTTTCCACCATAGGCAGCAATGGGCTTCCCCATAGAACTTGCCAACCTGAATTCCTACAGGCTAGATGTGAGAGGCACATTCTGCTGCTTCCTCCCTAAGAGTTAAGCTTGCTTCTGAAAGCTCAACCTCCGGGGAGTCTGTTTGGCAGAGATATAGAACACACTTTTCCAAGCCTGTTGGAAGGCCTTTGCAGTTTCATTTCGCGTCTAATTTCCCAAACCAAACTGCTTGCAGCTCTAACTCCCTTCTAACTACCACTTCTTCGGTTCAGTGAGATATGCTGGATTCTAAACGGAGAAGCTTCTCTGACGCTTTTTCACAGAGATTTTGAAACTGAAATCTCCCATGCCGTTTCCACCATAGGCAGCAATGGGCTTCCCCATAGAACTTGCCAACCTGAATTCCTACAGGCTAGATGTGAGAGGCACATTCTGCTGCTTCCTCCCTTAGAGTTAAACTAGCTTCTGAAAGCTCAACCTCCGGGGAGTTTGTTTGGCAGAGATATAGAACACAATTTTCCAAGCCTGTTGGAAGGCATTTGCAGTTTCATTTCGCGTCTAATTTCCCAAACCAAACTGCTTGCAGCTCTAACTCCCTTCTAACTACCACTTGTTCGGTTCAGTGAGATATGCTGGATTCTAAACGGAGAAGCTTCTCTGACGCTTTTTCACAGAGATTTTCAAACTGAAATTTCCAAACCCGTTTCCAACGAAGGCGCCAATGGGCTTCCCCATAGAACTTGCCAACCTGAATTCCTACAGGCTAGATGTGAGAGGCACATTCTGCTGCTTCCTCCCTTAGAGTTAAACTAGCTTCTGAAAGCTCAACCTCCGGGGAGTTTGTTTGGCAGAGATATAGAACACACTTTTCCAAGCCTGTTGGAAGGCATTTGCAGTTTCATTTCGCGTCTAATTTCCCAAACCAAACTGCTTGCAGCTCTAACTCCCTTCTAAGTACCACTTCTTCGGTTCAGTGAGATATGCTGGATTCTAAACGGAGAAGCTTCTCTGACGCTTTTTCACAGAGATTTTGAAACTGAAATTTCCAAACCCGTTTCCAACGAAGGCGCCAATGGGCTTCCCCATAGAACTTGCCAACCTGAATTCCTACAGGCTAGATGTGAGAGGCAAATTCTGCTGCTTCCTCCCTTAGAGTTAAACTAACTTCTGAAAGCTCAACCTCCGGGGAGTTTGTTTGGCAGAGATATAGAACACAATTTTCCAAGCCTGTTGGAAGGCATTTGCAGTTTCATTTCGCGTCTAATTTCCCAAACCAAACTGCTTGCAGCTCTAACTGCCTTCTAACTACCACTTCTTCGGTTCAGTGAGATATGCTGGATTCTAAACGGAGAAGCTTCTCTGACGCTTTTTCACAGAGATTTTGAAACTGAAATCTCCCATGCCGTTTCCACCATAGGCAGCAATGGGCTTCCCCATAGAACTTGCCAACCTGAATTCCTACAGGCTAGATGTGAGAGGCAAATTCTGCTGCTTCCTCCCTTAGAGTTAAACTAACTTCTGAAAGCTCAACCTCCGGGGAGTTTGTTTGGCAGAGATATAGAACACACTTTTCCAAGCCTGTTGGAAGGCATTTGCAGTTTCATTTCGCGTCTAATTTCCCAAACCAAACTGCTTGCAGCTCTAACTCCCTTCTAACTACCACTTCTTCGGTTCAGTGAGATATGCTGGATTCTAAACGGAGAAGCTTCTCTGACGCTTTTTCACAGAGATTTTGAAACTGAAATCTCCCATGCCGTTTCCACCATAGGCAGCAATGGGCTTCCCCATAGAACTTGCCAACCTGAATTCCTACAGGCTAGATGTGAGAGGCACATTCTGCTGCTTCCTCCCTAAGAGTTAAGCTTGCTTGTGAAAGCTCAACCTCCGGGGAGTTTGTTTGGCAGAGATATAGAACACACTTTTCCAAGCCTGTTGGAAGGCATTTGCAGTTTCATTTCGCGTCTAATTTCCCAAACCAAACTGCTTGCAGCTCTAACTCCCTTCTAACTACCACTTCTTCGGTTCAGTGAGATATGCTGGATTCTAAACGGAGAAGCTTCTCTGACGCTTTTTCACAGAGATTTTGAAACTGAAATCTCCCATGCCGTTTCCACCATAGGCAGCAATGGGCTTCCCCATAGAACTTGCCAACCTGAATTCCTACAGGCTAGATGTGAGAGGCACATTCTGCTGATTCCTCCCTTAGAGTTAAACTAGGTTCTGAAAGCTCAACCTCCGGGGAGTTTGTTTGGCAGAGATATAGAACACACTTTTCCAAGCCTGTTGGAAGGCATTTGCAGTTTCATTTCGCGTCTAATTTCCCAAACCAAACTGCTTGCAGCTCTAACTCCCTTCTAACTACCACTTCTTCGGTTCAGTGAGATATGCTGGATTCTAAACGGAGAAGCTTCTCTGACGCTTTTTCACAGAGATTTTGAAACTGAAATCTCCCATGCCGTTTCCACCATAGGCAGCAATGGGCTTCCCCATAGAACTTGCCAACCTGAATTCCTACAGGCTAGATGTGAGAGGCACATTCTGCTGCTTCCTCCCTTAGAGTTAAACTTGCTTCTGAAAGCTCAACCTCCGGGGAGTTTGTTTGGCAGAGATATAGAACACACTTTTCCAGCCTGTTGGAAGGCATTTGCAGTTTCATTTCGCGTCTAATTTCCCAAACCAAACTGCTTGCAGCTCTAACTCCCTTCTAACTACCACTTCTTCGGTTCAGTGAGATATGCTGGATTCAAAACGGAGAAGCTTCTCTGACGCTTTTTCACAGAGATTTTCAAACTGAAATTTCCAAACCCGTTTCCAACGAAGGCGCCAATGGGCTTCCCCATAGAACTTGCCAACCTGAATTCCTACAGGCTAGATGTGAGAGGCACATTCTGCTGCTTCCTCCCTTAGAGTTAAACTTGCTTCTGAAAGCTCAACCTCCGGGGAGTTTGTTTGGCAGAGATATAGAACACACTTTTCCAAGCCTGTTGGAAGGCATTTGCAGTTTCATTTCGCGTCTAATTTCCCAAACCAAACTGCTTGCAGCTCTAACTCCCTTCTAACTACCACTTCTTCGGTTCAGTGAGATATGCTGGATTCTAAACGGAGAAGCTTCTCTGACGCTTTTTCACAGAGATTTTGAAACTGAAATCTCCCATGCCGTTTCCACCATAGGCAGCAATGGGCTTCCCCATAGAACTTGCCAACCTGAATTCCTACAGGCTAGATGTGAGAGGCACATTCTGCTGCTTCCTCCCTAAGAGTTAAGCTTGCTTCTGAAAGCTCAACCTCCGGGGAGTCTGTTTGGCAGAGATATAGAACACACTTTTCCAAGCCTGTTGGAAGGCCTTTGCAGTGTCATTTCGCATCTAATTTCCCAAACCAAACTGCTTGCAGCTCTAACTCCCTTCTAACTACCACTTCTTCGGTTCAGTGAGATATGCTGGATTCTAAACGGAGAAGCTTCTCTGACGCTTTTTCACAGAGATTTTGAAACTGAAATTTCCAAACCCGTTTCCAACGAAGGCGCCAATGGGCTTCCCCATAGAACTTGCCAACCTGAATTCCTACAGGCTAGATGTGAGAGGCACATTCTGCTGCTTCCTCCCTTAGAGTTAAACTAGCTTCTGAAAGCTCAACCTCCGGGGAGTTTGTATGGCAGAGATATAGAACACACTTTTCCAAGCCTGTTGGAAGGCATTTGCAGTTTCATTTCGCGTCTAATTTCCCAAACCAAACTGCTTGCAGCTCTAACTGCCTTCTAACTACCACTTCTTCGGTTCAGTGAGATATGCTGGATTCTAAACGGAGAAGCTTCTCTGACGCTTTTTCACAGAGATTTTGAAACTGAAATCTCCCATGCTGTTTCCACCATAGCCAGCAATGGGCTTCCCCATAGAACTTGCCAACCTGAATTCCTACAGGCTAGATATGAGAGGCACATTCTGCTGCTTCCTCCCTTAGAGTTAAACTAGCTTCTGAAAGCTCAACCTCCAGGGAGTCTGTTTGGCAGAGATATAGAACACACATTTCCAAGCCTGTTAGAAGGCATTTGCAGTTTCATTTCGCGTCTAATTTCCCAAACCAAACTGCTTGCAGCTCTAACTGCCTTCTAACTACCACTTCTTCGGTTCAGTGAGATATGCTGGATTCTAAACGGAGAAGCTTCTCTGACGCTTTTTCACAGAGATTTTGAAACTGAAATCTCCCATGCCGTTTCCACCATAGGCAGCAATGGGCTTCCCCATAGAACTTGCCAACCTGAATTCCTACAGGCTAGATGTGAGAGGCACATTCTGCTGCTTCCTCCCTAAGAGTTAAGCTTGATTGTGAAAGCTCAACCTCCGGGGAGTTTGTTTGGCAGAGATATAGAACACACTTTTCCAAGCCTGTTGGAAGGCATTTGCAGTTTCATTTCGCGTCTAATTTCCCAAACCAAACTGCTTGCAGCTCTAACTCCCTTCTAACTACCACTTCTTCGGTTCAGTGAGATATGCTGGATTCAAAACGGAGAAGCTTCTCTGACGCTTTTTCACAGAGATTTTCAAACTGAAATTTCCAAACCCGTTTCCAACGAAGGCGCCAATGGGCTTCCCCATAGAACTTGCCAACCTGAATTCCTACAGGCTAGATGTGAGAGGCACATTCTGCTGCTTCCTCCCTTAGAGTTAAACTAGCTTCTGAAAGCTCAACCTCCGGGGAGTTTGTTTGGCAGAGATATAGAACACACTTTTCCAAGCCTGTTGGAAGGCATTTGCAGTTTCATTTCGCGTCTAATTTCCCAAACCAAACTGCTTGCAGCTCTAACTCCCTTCTAAGTACCACTTCTTCGGTTCAGTGAGATATGCTGGATTCTAAACGGAGAAGCTTCTCTGACGCTTTTTCACAGAGATTTTGAAACTGAAATTTCCAAACCCGTTTCCAACGAAGGCGCCAATGGGCTTCCCCATAGAACTTGCCAACCTGAATTCCTACAGGCTAGATGTGAGAGGCACATTCTGCTGCTTCCTCCCTTAGAGTTAAACTAACTTCTGAAAGCTCAACCTCCGGGGAGTTTGTTTGGCAGAGATATAGAACACACTTTTCCAAGCCTGTTGGAAGGCATTTGCAGTTTCATTTCGCGTCTAATTTCCCAAACCAAACTGCTTGCAGCTCTAACTCCCTTCTAAGTACCACTTCTTCGGTTCAGTGAGATATGCTGGATTCTAAACGGAGAAGCTTCTCTGACGCTTTTTCACAGAGATTTTGAAACTGAAATTTCCAAACCCGTTTCCAACGAAGGCGCCAATGGGCTTCCCCATAGAACTTGCCAACCTGAATTCCTACAGGCTAGATGTGAGAGGCACATTCTGCTGCTTCCTCCCTTAGAGTTAAACTAACTTCTGAAAGCTCAACCTCCGGGGAGTTTGTTTGGCAGAGATATAGAACACACTTTTCCAAGCCTGTTGGAAGGCATTTGCAGTTTCATTTCGCGTCTAATTTCCCAAACCAAACTGCTTGCAGCTCTAACTGCCTTCTAACTACCACTTCTTCGGTTCAGTGAGATATGCTGGATTCTAAACGGAGAAGCTTCTCTGACGCTTTTTCACAGAGATTTTGAAACTGAAATCTCCCATGCCGTTTCCACCATAGGCAGCAATGGGCTTCCCCATAGAACTTGCCAACCTGAATTCCTACAGGCTAGATGTGAGAGGCACATTCTGCTGCTTCCTCCCTAAGAGTTAAGCTTGCTTGTGAAAGCTCAACCTCCGGGGAGTTTGTTTGGCAGAGATATAGAACACACTTTTCCAAGCCTGTTGGAAGGCATTTGCAGTTTCATTTCGCGTCTAATTTCCCAAACCAAACTGCTTGCAGCTCTAACTCCCTTCTAACTACCACTTCTTCGGTTCAGTGAGATATGCTGGATTCTAAACGGAGAAGCTTCTCTGACGCTTTTTCACAGAGATTTTGAAACTGAAATTTCCAAACCCGTTTCCAACGAAGGCGCCAATGGGCTTCCCCATAGAACTTGCCAACCTGAATTCCTACAGGCTAGATGTGAGAAGCACATTCTGCTGCTTCCTCCCTTAGAGTTAAACTAGCTTCTGAAAGCTCAACCTCCGGGGAGTTTGTTTGGCAGAGATATAGAACACACTTTTCCAAGCCTGTTGGAAGGCATTTGCAGTTTCATTTCGCGTCTAATTTCCCAAACCAAACTGCTTGCAGCTCTAACTGCCTTCTAACTACCACTTCTTCGGTTCAGTGAGATATGCTGGATTCTAAACGGAGAAGCTTCTCTGACGCTTTTTCACAGAGATTTTGAAACTGAAATCTCCCATGCCGTTTCCACCATAGGCAGCAATGGGCTTCCCCATAGAACTTGCCAACCTGAATTCCTACAGGCTAGATGTGAGAGGCACATTCTGCTGCTTCCTCCCTAAGAGTTAAGCTTGCTTCTGAAAGCTCAACCTCCGGGGAGTCTGTTTGGCAGAGATATAGAACACACTTTTCCAAGCCTGTTGGAAGGCCTTTGCAGTTTCATTTCGCGTCTAATTTCCCAAACCAAACTGCTTGCAGCTCTAACTCCCTTCTAACTACCACTTGTTCGGTTCAGTGAGATATGCTGGATTCTAAACGGAGAAGCTTCTCTGACGCTTTTTCACAGAGATTTTGAAACTGAAATCTCCCATGCCGTTTCCACCATAGGCAGCAATGGGCTTCCCCATAGAACTTGCCAACCTGAATTCCTACAGGCTAGATGTGAGAGGCACATTCTGCTGCTTCCTCCCTAAGAGTTAAGCTTGCTTCTGAAAGCTCAACCTCCGGGGAGTCTGTTTGGCAGAGATATAGAACACACTTTTCCAAGCCTGTTGGAAGGCCTTTGCAGTTTCATTTCGCGTCTAATTTCCCAAACCAAACTGCTTGCAGCTCTAACTCCCTTCTAACTACCACTTCTTCGGTTCAGTGAGATATGCTGGATTCTAAACGGAGAAGCTTCTCTGACGCTTTTTCACAGAGATTTTGAAACTGAAATCTCCCATGCCGTTTCCACCATAGGCAGCAATGGGCTTCCCCATAGAACTTGCCAACCTGAATTCCTACAGGCTAGATGTGAGAGGCACATTCTGCTGCTTCCTCCCTAAGAGTTAAGCTTGCTTCTGAAAGCTCAACCTCCGGGGAGTCTGTTTGGCAGAGATATAGAACACACTTTTCCAAGCCTGTTGGAAGGCCTTTGCAGTTTCATTTCGCGTCTAATTTCCCAAACCAAACTGCTTGCAGCTCTAACTCCCTTCTAACTACCACTTCTTCGGTTCAGTGAGATATGCTGGATTCTAAACGGAGAAGCTTCTCTGACGCTTTTTCACAGAGATTTTGAAACTGAAATCTCCCATGCCGTTTCCACCATAGGCAGCAATGGGCTTCCCCATAGAACTTGCCAACCTGAATTCCTACAGGCTAGATGTGAGAGGCACATTCTGCTGCTTCCTCCCTTAGAGTTAAACTAGCTTCTGAAAGCTCAACCTCCGGGGAGTTTGTTTGGCAGAGATATAGAACACAATTTTCCAAGCCTGTTGGAAGGCATTTGCAGTTTCATTTCGCGTCTAATTTCCCAAACCAAACTGCTTGCAGCTCTAACTCCCTTCTAACTACCACTTGTTCGGTTCAGTGAGATATGCTGGATTCTAAACGGAGAAGCTTCTCTGACGCTTTTTCACAGAGATTTTGAAACTGAAATCTCCCATGCCGTTTCCACCATAGGCAGCAATGGGCTTCCCCATAGAACTTGCCAACCTGAATTCCTACAGGCTAGATGTGAGAGGCACATTCTGCTGCTTCCTCCCTAAGAGTTAAGCTTGCTTCTGAAAGCTCAACCTCCGGGGAGTCTGTTTGGCAGAGATATAGAACACACTTTTCCAAGCCTGTTGGAAGGCCTTTGCAGTTTCATTTCGCGTCTAATTTCCCAAACCAAACTGCTTGCAGCTCTAACTCCCTTCTAACTACCACTTCTTCGGTTCAGTGAGATATGCTGGATTCTAAACGGAGAAGCTTCTCTGACGCTTTTTCACAGAGATTTTGAAACTGAAATCTCCCATGCCGTTTCCACCATAGGCAGCAATGGGCTTCCCCATAGAACTTGCCAACCTGAATTCCTACAGGCTAGATGTGAGAGGCACATTCTGCTGCTTCCTCCCTAAGAGTTAAGCTTGCTTGTGAAAGCTCAACCTCCGGGGAGTTTGTTTGGCAGAGATATAGAACACACTTTTCCAAGCCTGTTGGAAGGCATTTGCAGTTTCATTTCGCGTCTAATTTCCCAAACCAAACTGCTTGCAGCTCTAACTCCCTTCTAACTACCACTTCTTCGGTTCAGTGAGATATGCTGGATTCTAAACGGAGAAGCTTCTCTGACGCTTTTTCACAGAGATTTTGAAACTGAAATTTCCAAACCCGTTTCCAACGAAGGCGCCAATGGGCTTCCCCATAGAACTTGCCAACCTGAATTCCTACAGGCTAGATGTGAGAAGCACATTCTGCTGCTTCCTCCCTTAGAGTTAAACTAGCTTCTGAAAGCTCAACCTCCGGGGAGTTTGTTTGGCAGAGATATAGAACACACTTTTCCAAGCCTGTTGGAAGGCATTTGCAGTTTCATTTCGCGTCTAATTTCCCAAACCAAACTGCTTGCAGCTCTAACTGCCTTCTAACTACCACTTCTTCGGTTCAGTGAGATATGCTGGATTCTAAACGGAGAAGCTTCTCTGACGCTTTTTCACAGAGATTTTGAAACTGAAATCTCCCATGCCGTTTCCACCATAGGCAGCAATGGGCTTCCCCATAGAACTTGCCAACCTGAATTCCTACAGGCTAGATGTGAGAGGCACATTCTGCTGCTTCCTCCCTAAGAGTTAAGCTTGCTTCTGAAAGCTCAACCTCCGGGGAGTCTGTTTGGCAGAGATATAGAACACACTTTTCCAAGCCTGTTGGAAGGCCTTTGCAGTTTCATTTCGCGTCTAATTTCCCAAACCAAACTGCTTGCAGCTCTAACTCCCTTCTAACTACCACTTCTTCGGTTCAGTGAGATATGCTGGATTCTAAACGGAGAAGCTTCTCTGACGCTTTTTCACAGAGATTTTGAAACTGAAATCTCCCATGCCGTTTCCACCATAGGCAGCAATGGGCTTCCCCATAGAACTTGCCAACCTGAATTCCTACAGGCTAGATGTGAGAGGCACATTCTGCTGCTTCCTCCCTAAGAGTTAAGCTTGCTTCTGAAAGCTCAACCTCCGGGGAGTCTGTTTGGCAGAGATATAGAACACACTTTTCCAAGCCTGTTGGAAGGCCTTTGCAGTTTCATTTCGCGTCTAATTTCCCAAACCAAACTGCTTGCAGCTCTAACTCCCTTCTAACTACCACTTCTTCGGTTCAGTGAGATATGCTGGATTCTAAACGGAGAAGCTTCTCTGACGCTTTTTCACAGAGATTTTGAAACTGAAATCTCCCATGCCGTTTCCACCATAGGCAGCAATGGGCTTCCCCATAGAACTTGCCAACCTGAATTCCTACAGGCTAGATGTGAGAGGCACATTCTGCTGCTTCCTCCCTAAGAGTTAAGCTTGCTTCTGAAAGCTCAACCTCCGGGGAGTCTGTTTGGCAGAGATATAGAACACACTTTTCCAAGCCTGTTGGAAGGCCTTTGCAGTTTCATTTCGCGTCTAATTTCCCAAACCAAACTGCTTGCAGCTCTAACTCCCTTCTAACTACCACTTCTTCGGTTCAGTGAGATATGCTGGATTCTAAACGGAGAAGCTTCTCTGACGCTTTTTCACAGAGATTTTGAAACTGAAATCTCCCATGCCGTTTCCACCATAGGCAGCAATGGGCTTCCCCATAGAACTTGCCAACCTGAATTCCTACAGGCTAGATGTGAGAGGCACATTCTGCTGCTTCCTCCCTTAGAGTTAAACTAGCTTCTGAAAGCTCAACCTCCGGGGAGTTTGTTTGGCAGAGATATAGAACACAATTTTCCAAGCCTGTTGGAAGGCATTTGCAGTTTCATTTCGCGTCTAATTTCCCAAACCAAACTGCTTGCAGCTCTAACTCCCTTCTAACTACCACTTGTTCGGTTCAGTGAGATATGCTGGATTCTAAACGGAGAAGCTTCTCTGACGCTTTTTCACAGAGATTTTGAAACTGAAATCTCCCATGCCGTTTCCACCATAGGCAGCAATGGGCTTCCCCATAGAACTTGCCAACCTGAATTCCTACAGGCTAGATGTGAGAGGCACATTCTGCTGCTTCCTCCCTAAGAGTTAAGCTTGCTTCTGAAAGCTCAACCTCCGGGGAGTCTGTTTGGCAGAGATATAGAACACACTTTTCCAAGCCTGTTGGAAGGCCTTTGCAGTTTCATTTCGCGTCTAATTTCCCAAACCAAACTGCTTGCAGCTCTAACTCCCTTCTAACTACCACTTCTTCGGTTCAGTGAGATATGCTGGATTCTAAACGGAGAAGCTTCTCTGACGCTTTTTCACAGAGATTTTGAAACTGAAATCTCCCATGCCGTTTCCACCATAGGCAGCAATGGGCTTCACCATAGAACTTGCCAACCTGAATTCCTACAGGCTAGATGTGAGAGGCACATTCTGCTGCTTCCTCCCTTAGAGTTAAACTAGCTTCTGAAAGCTCAACCTCCGGGGAGTTTGTTTGGCAGAGATATAGAACACAATTTTCCAAGCCTGTTGGAAGGCATTTGCAGTTTCATTTCGCGTCTAATTTCCCAAACCAAACTGCTTGCAGCTCTAACTCCCTTCTAACTACCACTTCTTCGGTTCAGTGAGATATGCTGGATTCTAAACGGAGAAGCTTCTCTGACGCTTTTTCACAGAGATTTTGAAACTGAAATCTCCCATGCCGTTTCCACCATAGGCAGCAATGGGATTCCCCATAGAACTTGCCAACCTGAATTCCTACAGGCTAGATGTGATAGGCACATTCTGCTGCTTCCTCCCTTAGAGTTAAACTAGCTTCTGAAAGCTCAACCTCCGGGGAGTTTGTTTGGCAGAGATATAGAACACACTTTTCCAAGCCTGTTGGAAGGCATTTGCAGTTTCATTTCGCGTCTAATTTCCCAAACCAAACTGCTTGCAGCTCTAACTGCCTTCTAACTACCACTTCTTCGGTTCAGTGAGATATGCTGGATTCTAAACGGAGAAGCTTCTCTGACGCTTTTTCACAGAGATTTTGAAACTGAAATCTCCCATGCTGTTTCCACCATAGCCAGCAATGGGCTTCCCCATAGAACTTGCCAACCTGAATTCCTACAGGCTAGATGTGATAGGCACATTCTGCTGCTTCCTCCCTTAGAGTTAAACTAGCTTCTGAAAGCTCAACCTCCAGGGAGTCTGTTTGGCAGAGATATAGAACACACTTTTCCAAGCCTGTTGGAAGGCATTTGCAGTTTCATTTCGCGTCTAATTTCCCAAACCAAACTGCTTGCAGCTCTAACTGCCTTCTAACTACCACTTCTTCGGTTCAGTGAGATATGCTGGATTCTAAACGGAGAAGCTTCTCTGACGCTTTTTCACAGAGATTTTGAAACTGAAATCTCCCATGCCGTTTCCACCATAGGCAGCAATGGGCTTCCCCATAGAACTTGCCAACCTGAATTCCTACAGGCTAGATGTGAGAGGCACATTCTGCTGCTTCCTCCCTAAGAGTTAAGCTTGCTTCTGAAAGCTCAACCTCCGGGGAGTCTGTTTGGCAGAGATATAGAACACACTTTTCCAAGCCTGTTGGAAGGCCTTTGCAGTGTCATTTCGCATCTAATTTCCCAAACCAAACTGCTTGCAGCTCTAACTCCCTTCTAACTACCACTTCTTCGGTTCAGTGAGATATGCTGGATTCTAAACGGAGAAGCTTCTCTGACGCTTTTTCACAGAGATTTTGAAACTGAAATCTCCCATGCCGTTTCCACCATAGGCAGCAATGGGCTTCCCCATAGAACTTGCCAACCTGAATTCCTACAGGCTAGATGTGAGAGGCACATTCTGCTGCTTCCTCCCTTAGAGTTAAACTTGCTTCTGAAAGCTCAACCTCCGGGGAGTTTGTTTGGCAGAGATATAGAACACACTTTTCCAAGCCTGTTGGAAGGCATTTGCAGTTTCATTTCGCGTCTAATTTCCCAAACCAAACTGCTTGCAGCTCTAACTCCCTTCTAACTACCACTTCTTCGGTTCAGTGAGATATGCTGGATTCAAAACGGAGAAGCTTCTCTGACGCTTTTTCACAGAGATTTTCAAACTGAAATTTCCAAACCCGTTTCCAACGAAGGCGCCAATGGGCTTCCCCATAGAACTTGCCAACCTGAATTCCTACAGGCTAGATGTGAGAGGCACATTCTGCTGCTTCCTCCCTTAGAGTTAAACTAGCTTCTGAAAGCTCAACCTCCGGGGAGTTTGTTTGGCAGAGATATAGAACACACTTTTCCAAGCCTGTTGGAAGGCATTTGCAGTTTCATTTCGCGTCTAATTTCCCAAACCAAACTGCTTGCAGCTCTAACTCCCTTCTAACTACCACTTCTTCGGTTCAGTGAGATATGCTGGATTCAAAACGGAGAAGCTTCTCTGACGCTTTTTCACAGAGATGTTCAAACTGAAATTTCCAAACCCGTTTCCAACGAAGGCGCCAATGGGCTTCCCCATAGAACTTGCCAACCTGAATTCCTACAGGCTAGATGTGAGAGGCACATTCTGCTGATTCCTCCCTTAGAGTTAAACTAGGTTCTGAAAGCTCAACCTCCGGGGAGTTTGTTTGGCAGAGATATAGAACACACTTTTCCAAGCCTGTTGGAAGGCATTTGCAGTTTCATTTCGCGTCTAATTTCCCAAACCAAACTGCTTGCAGCTCTAACTCCCTTCTAACTACCACTTGTTCGGTTCAGTGAGATATGCTGGATTCTAAACGGAGAAGCTTCTCTGACGCTTTTTCACAGAGATTTTGAAACTGAAATCTCCCATGCCGTTTCCACCATAGGCAGCAATGGGCTTCCCCATAGAACTTGCCAACCTGAATTCCTACAGGCTAGATGTGAGAGGCACATTCTGCTGCTTCCTCCCTAAGAGTTAAGCTTGCTTCTGAAAGCTCAACCTCCGGGGAGTCTGTTTGGCAGAGATATAGAACACACTTTTCCAAGCCTGTTGGAAGGCCTTTGCAGTTTCATTTCGCGTCTAATTTCCCAAACCAAACTGCTTGCAGCTCTAACTCCCTTCTAACTACCACTTCTTAGGTTCAGTGAGATATGCTGGATTCTAAACCGAGAAGCTTCTCTGACGCTTTTTCACAGAGATTTTGAAACTGAAATCTCCCATGCCGTTTCCACCATAGGCAGCAATGGGCTTCCCCATAGAACTTGCCAACCTGAATTCCTACAGGCTAGATGTGAGAGGCACATTCTGCTGCTTCCTCCCTTAGAGTTAAACTAGCTTCTGAAAGCTCAACCTCCGGGGAGTTTGTTTGGCAGAGATATAGAACACAATTTTCCAAGCCTGTTGGAAGGCATTTGCAGTTTCATTTCGCGTCTAATTTCCCAAACCAAACTGCTTGCAGCTCTAACTCCCTTCTAACTACCACTTCTTCGGTTCAGTGAGATATGCTGGATTCTAAACGGAGAAGCTTCTCTGACGCTTTTTCACAGAGATTTTGAAACTGAAATCTCCCATGCCGTTTCCACCATAGGCAGCAATGGGCTTCCCCATAGAACTTGCCAACCTGAATTCCTACAGGCTAGATGTGATAGGCACATTCTGCTGCTTCCTCCCTTAGAGTTAAACTAGCTTCTGAAAGCTCAACCTCCGGGGAGTTTGTTTGGCAGAGATATAGAACACACTTTTCCAAGCCTGTTGGAAGGCATTTGCAGTTTCATTTCGCGTCTAATTTCCCAAACCAAACTGCTTGCAGCTCTAACTGCCTTCTAACTACCACTTCTTCGGTTCAGTGAGATATGCTGGATTCTAAACGGAGAAGCTTCTCTGACGCTTTTTCACAGTGATTTTGAAACTGAAATCTCCCATGCTGTTTCCACCATAGCCAGCAATGGGCTTCCCCATAGAACTTGCCAACCTGAATTCCTACAGGCTAGATGTGATAGGCACATTCTGCTGCTTCCTCCCTTAGAGTTAAACTAGCTTCTGAAAGCTCAACCTCCAGGGAGTCTGTTTGGCAGAGATATAGAACACACTTTTCCAAGCCTGTTGGAAGGCATTTGCAGTTTCATTTCGCGTCTAATTTCCCAAACCAAACTGCTTGCAGCTCTAACTGCCTTCTAACTACCACTTCTTCGGTTCAGTGAGATATGCTGGATTCTAAACGGAGAATCTTCTCTGACGCTTTTTCACAGAGATTTTGAAACTGAAATCTCCCATGCCGTTTCCACCATAGGCAGCAATGGGCTTCCCCATAGAACTTGCCAACCTGAATTCCTACAGGCTAGATGTGAGAGGCACATTCTGCTGCTTCCTCCCTAAGAGTTAAGCTTGCTTCTGAAAGCTCAACCTCCGGGGAGTCTGTTTGGCAGAGATATAGAACACACTTTTCCAAGCCTGTTGGAAGGCCTTTGCAGTGTCATTTCGCATCTAATTTCCCAAACCAAACTGCTTGCAGCTCTAACTCCCTTCTAACTACCACTTCTTCGGTTCAGTGAGATATGCTGGATTCTAAACGGAGAAGCTTCTCTGACGCTTTTTCACAGAGATTTTGAAACTGAAATCTCCCATGCCGTTTCCACCATAGGCAGCAATGGGCTTCCCCATAGAACTTGCCAACCTGAATTCCTACAGGCTAGATGTGAGAGGCACATTCTGCTGCTTCCTCCCTTAGAGTTAAACTTGCTTCTGAAAGCTCAACCTCCGGGGAGTTTGTTTGGCAGAGATATAGAACACACTTTTCCAAGCCTGTTGGAAGGCATTTGCAGTTTCATTTCGCGTCTAATTTCCCAAACCAAACTGCTTGCAGCTCTAACTCCCTTCTAACTACCACTTCTTCGGTTCAGTGAGATATGCTGGATTCAAAACGGAGAAGCTTCTCTGACGCTTTTTCACAGAGATTTTCAAACTGAAATTTCCAAACCCGTTTCCAACGAAGGCGCCAATGGGCTTCCCCATAGAACTTGCCAACCTGAATTCCTACAGGCTAGATGTGAGAGGCACATTCTGCTGCTTCCTCCCTAAGAGTTAAGCTTGCTTCTGAAAGCTCAACCTCCGGGGAGTCTGTTTGGCAGAGATATAGAACACACTTTTCCAAGCCTGTTGGAAGGCCTTTGCAGTTTCATTTCGCGTCTAATTTCCCAAACCAAACTGCTTGCAGCTCTAACTCCCTTCTAACTACCACTTCTTCGGTTCAGTGAGATATGCTGGATTCTAAACGGAGAAGCTTCTCTGACGCTTTTTCACAGAGATTTTGAAACTGAAATCTCCCATGCCGTTTCCACCATAGGCAGCAATGGGCTTCCCCATAGAACTTGCCAACCTGAATTCCTACAGGCTAGATGTGAGAGGCACATTCTGCTGCTTCCTCCCTAAGAGTTAAGCTTGCTTCTGAAAGCTCAACCTCCGGGGAGTCTGTTTGGCAGAGATATAGAACACACTTTTCCAAGCCTGTTGGAAGGCCTTTGCAGTTTCATTTCGCGTCTAATTTCCCAAACCAAACTGCTTGCAGCTCTAACTCCCTTCTAACTACCACTTCTTCGGTTCAGTGAGATATGCTGGATTCTAAACGGAGAAGCTTCTCTGACGCTTTTTCACAGAGATTTTGAAACTGAAATCTCCCATGCCGTTTCCACCATAGGCAGCAATGGGCTTCCCCATAGAACTTGCCAACCTGAATTCCTACAGGCTAGATGTGAGAGGCACATTCTGCTGCTTCCTCCCTTAGAGTTAAACTAGCTTCTGAAAGCTCAACCTCCGGGGAGTTTGTTTGGCAGAGATATAGAACACAATTTTCCAAGCCTGTTGGAAGGCATTTGCAGTTTCATTTCGCGTCTAATTTCCCAAACCAAACTGCTTGCAGCTCTAACTCCCTTCTAACTACCACTTGTTCGGTTCAGTGAGATATGCTGGATTCTAAACGGAGAAGCTTCTCTGACGCTTTTTCACAGAGATTTTGAAACTGAAATCTCCCATGCCGTTTCCACCATAGGCAGCAATGGGCTTCCCCATAGAACTTGCCAACCTGAATTCCTACAGGCTAGATGTGAGAGGCACATTCTGCTGCTTCCTCCCTAAGAGTTAAGCTTGCTTCTGAAAGCTCAACCTCCGGGGAGTCTGTTTGGCAGAGATATAGAACACACTTTTCCAAGCCTGTTGGAAGGCCTTTGCAGTTTCATTTCGCGTCTAATTTCCCAAACCAAACTGCTTGCAGCTCTAACTCCCTTCTAACTACCACTTCTTCGGTTCAGTGAGATATGCTGGATTCTAAACGGAGAAGCTTCTCTGACGCTTTTTCACAGAGATTTTGAAACTGAAATCTCCCATGCCGTTTCCACCATAGGCAGCAATGGGCTTCCCCATAGAACTTGCCAACCTGAATTCCTACAGGCTAGATGTGAGAGGCACATTCTGCTGCTTCCTCCCTTAGAGTTAAACTAGCTTCTGAAAGCTCAACCTCCGGGGAGTTTGTTTGGCAGAGATATAGAACACAATTTTCCAAGCCTGTTGGAAGGCATTTGCAGTTTCATTTCGCGTCTAATTTCCCAAACCAAACTGCTTGCAGCTCTAACTCCCTTCTAACTACCACTTCTTCGGTTCAGTGAGATATGCTGGATTCTAAACGGAGAAGCTTCTCTGACGCTTTTTCACAGAGATTTTGAAACTGAAATCTCCCATGCCGTTTCCACCATAGGCAGCAATGGGCTTCCCCATAGAACTTGCCAACCTGAATTCCTACAGGCTAGATGTGATAGGCACATTCTGCTGCTTCCTCCCTTAGAGTTAAACTAGCTTCTGAAAGCTCAACCTCCGGGGAGTTTGTTTGGCAGAGATATAGAACACACTTTTCCAAGCCTGTTGGAAGGCATTTGCAGTTTCATTTCGCGTCTAATTTCCCAAACCAAACTGCTTGCAGCTCTAACTGCCTTCTAACTACCACTTCTTCGGTTCAGTGAGATATGCTGGATTCTAAACGGAGAAGCTTCTCTGACGCTTTTTCACAGAGATTTTGAAACTGAAATCTCCCATGCTGTTTCCACCATAGCCAGCAATGGGCTTCCCCATAGAACTTGCCAACCTGAATTCCTACAGGCTAGATGTGATAGGCACATTCTGCTGCTTCCTCCCTTAGAGTTAAACTAGCTTCTGAAAGCTCAACCTCCAGGGAGTCTGTTTGGCAGAGATATAGAACACACTTTTCCAAGCCTGTTGGAAGGCATTTGCAGTTTCATTTCGCGTCTAATTTCCCAAACCAAACTGCTTGCAGCTCTAACTGCCTTCTAACTACCACTTCTTCGGTTCAGTGAGATATGCTGGATTCTAAACGGAGAAGCTTCTCTGACGCTTTTTCACAGAGATTTTGAAACTGAAATCTCCCATGCCGTTTCCACCATAGGCAGCAATGGGCTTCCCCATAGAACTTGCCAACCTGAATTCCTACAGGCTAGATGTGAGAGGCACATTCTGCTGCTTCCTCCCTAAGAGTTAAGCTTGCTTCTGAAAGCTCAACCTCCGGGGAGTCTGTTTGGCAGAGATATAGAACACACTTTTCCAAGCCTGTTGGAAGGCCTTTGCAGTGTCATTTCGCATCTAATTTCCCAAACCAAACTGCTTGCAGCTCTAACTCCCTTCTAACTACCACTTCTTCGGTTCAGTGAGATATGCTGGATTCTAAACGGAGAAGCTTCTCTGACGCTTTTTCACAGAGATTTTGAAACTGAAATCTCCCATGCCGTTTCCACCATAGGCAGCAATGGGCTTCCCCATAGAACTTGCCAACCTGAATTCCTACAGGCTAGATGTGAGAGGCACATTCTGCTGCTTCCTCCCTTAGAGTTAAACTTGCTTCTGAAAGCTCAACCTCCGGGGAGTTTGTTTGGCAGAGATATAGAACACACTTTTCCAAGCCTGTTGGAAGGCATTTGCAGTTTCATTTCGCGTCTAATTTCCCAAACCAAACTGCTTGCAGCTCTAACTCCCTTCTAACTACCACTTCTTCGGTTCAGTGAGATATGCTGGATTCAAAACGGAGAAGCTTCTCTGACGCTTTTTCACAGAGATTTTCAAACTGAAATTTCCAAACCCGTTTCCAACGAAGGCGCCAATGGGCTTCCCCATAGAACTTGCCAACCTGAATTCCTACAGGCTAGATGTGAGAGGCACATTCTGCTGCTTCCTCCCTTAGAGTTAAACTAGCTTCTGAAAGCTCAACCTCCGGGGAGTTTGTTTGGCAGAGATATAGAACACACTTTTCCAAGCCTGTTGGAAGGCATTTGCAGTTTCATTTCGCGTCTAATTTCCCAAACCAAACTGCTTGCAGCTCTAACTCCCTTCTAACTACCACTTCTTCGGTTCAGTGAGATATGCTGGATTCAAAACGGAGAAGCTTCTCTGACGCTTTTTCACAGAGATGTTCAAACTGAAATTTCCAAACCCGTTTCCAACGAAGGCGCCAATGGGCTTCCCCATAGAACTTGCCAACCTGAATTCCTACAGGCTAGATGTGAGAGGCACATTCTGCTGATTCCTCCCTTAGAGTTAAACTAGGTTCTGAAAGCTCAACCTCCGGGGAGTTTGTTTGGCAGAGATATAGAACACACTTTTCCAAGCCTGTTGGAAGGCATTTGCAGTTTCATTTCGCGTCTAATTTCCCAAACCAAACTGCTTGCAGCTCTAACTCCCTTCTAACTACCACTTGTTCGGTTCAGTGAGATATGCTGGATTCTAAACGGAGAAGCTTCTCTGACGCTTTTTCACAGAGATTTTGAAACTGAAATCTCCCATGCCGTTTCCACCATAGGCAGCAATGGGCTTCCCCATAGAACTTGCCAACCTGAATTCCTACAGGCTAGATGTGAGAGGCACATTCTGCTGCTTCCTCCCTAAGAGTTAAGCTTGCTTCTGAAAGCTCAACCTCCGGGGAGTCTGTTTGGCAGAGATATAGAACACACTTTTCCAAGCCTGTTGGAAGGCCTTTGCAGTTTCATTTCGCGTCTAATTTCCCAAACCAAACTGCTTGCAGCTCTAACTCCCTTCTAACTACCACTTCTTCGGTTCAGTGAGATATGCTGGATTCTAAACGGAGAAGCTTCTCTGACGCTTTTTCACAGAGATTTTGAAACTGAAATCTCCCATGCCGTTTCCACCATAGGCAGCAATGGGCTTCCCCATAGAACTTGCCAACCTGAATTCCTACAGGCTAGATGTGAGAGGCACATTCTGCTGCTTCCTCCCTTAGAGTTAAACTAGCTTCTGAAAGCTCAACCTCCGGGGAGTTTGTTTGGCAGAGATATAGAACACAATTTTCCAAGCCTGTTGGAAGGCCTTTGCAGTTTCATTTCGCGTCTAATTTCCCAAACCAAACTGCTTGCAGCTCTAACTCCCTTCTAACTACCACTTCTTCGGTTCAGTGAGATATGCTGGATTCTAAACGGAGAAGCTTCTCTGACGCTTTTTCACAGAGATTTTGAAACTGAAATCTCCCATGCCGTTTCCACCATAGGCAGCAATGGGCTTCCCCATAGAACTTGCCAACCTGAATTCCTACAGGCTAGATGTGATAGGCACATTCTGCTGCTTCCTCCCTTAGAGTTAAACTAGCTTCTGAAAGCTCAACCTCCGGGGAGTTTGTTTGGCAGAGATATAGAACACACTTTTCCAAGCCTGTTGGAAGGCATTTGCAGTTTCATTTCGCGTCTAATTTCCCAAACCAAACTGCTTGCAGCTCTAACTGCCTTCTAACTACCACTTCTTCGGTTCAGTGAGATATGCTGGATTCTAAACGGAGAAGCTTCTCTGACGCTTTTTCACAGAGATTTTGAAACTGAAATCTCCCATGCTGTTTCCACCATAGCCAGCAATGGGCTTCCCCATAGAACTTGCCAACCTGAATTCCTACAGGCTAGATGTGATAGGCACATTCTGCTGCTTCCTCCCTTAGAGTTAAGCTTGCTTCTGAAAGCTCAACCTCCAGGGAGTCTGTTTGGCAGAGATATAGAACACACTTTTCCAAGCCTGTTGGAAGGCATTTGCAGTTTCATTTCGCATCTAATTTCCCAAACCAAACTGCTTGCAGCTCTAACTGCCTTCTAACTACCACTTCTTCGGTTCAGTGAGATATGCTGGATTCTAAACGGAGAAGCTTCTCTGACGCTTTTTCACAGAGATTTTGAAACTGAAATCTCCCATGCCGTTTCCACCATAGGCAGCAATGGGCTTCCCCATAGAACTTGCCAACCTGAATTCCTACAGGCTAGATGTGAGAGGCACATTCTGCTGCTTCCTCCCTTAGAGTTAAACTTGCTTCTGAAAGCTCAACCTCCGGGGAGTTTGTTTGGCAGAGATATAGAACACACTTTTCCAAGCCTGTTGGAAGGCATTTGCAGTTTCATTTCGCGTCTAATTTCCCAAACCAAACTGCTTGCAGCTCTAACTCCCTTCTAACTACCACTTCTTCGGTTCAGTGAGATATGCTGGATTCAAAACGGAGAAGCTTCTCTGACGCTTTTTCACAGAGATTTTCAAACTGAAATTTCCAAACCCGTTTCCAACGAAGGCGCCAATGGGCTTCCCCATAGAACTTGCCAACCTGAATTCCTACAGGCTAGATGTGAGAGGCACATTCTGCTGCTTCCTCCCTTAGAGTTAAACTAGCTTCTGAAAGCTCAACCTCCGGGGAGTTTGTTTGGCAGAGATATAGAACACACTTTTCCAAGCCTGTTGGAAGGCATTTGCAGTTTCATTTCGCGTCTAATTTCCCAAACCAAACTGCTTGCAGCTCTAACTCCCTTCTAACTACCACTTCTTCGGTTCAGTGAGATATGCTGGATTCAAAACGGAGAAGCTTCTCTGACGCTTTTTCACAGAGATGTTCAAACTGAAATTTCCAAACCCGTTTCCAACGAAGGCGCCAATGGGCTTCCCCATAGAACTTGCCAACCTGAATTCCTACAGGCTAGATGTGAGAGGCACATTCTGCTGATTCCTCCCTTAGAGTTAAACTAGGTTCTGAAAGCTCAACCTCCGGGGAGTTTGTTTGGCAGAGATATAGAACACACTTTTCCAAGCCTGTTGGAAGGCATTTGCAGTTTCATTTCGCGTCTAATTTCCCAAACCAAACTGCTTGCAGCTCTAACTCCCGTCTAACTACCACTTGTTCGGTTCAGTGAGATATGCTGGATTCTAAACGGAGAAGCTTCTCTGACGCTTTTTCACAGAGATTTTGAAACTGAAATCTCCCATGCCGTTTCCACCATAGGCAGCAATGGGCTTCCCCATAGAACTTGCCAACCTGAATTCCTACAGGCTAGATGTGAGAGGCACATTCTGCTGCTTCCTCCCTAAGAGTTAAGCTTGCTTCTGAAAGCTCAACCTCCGGGGAGTCTGTTTGGCAGAGATATAGAACACACTTTTCCAAGCCTGTTGGAAGGCATTTGCAGTTTCATTTCGCGTCTAATTTCCCAAACCAAACTGCTTGCAGCTCTAACTCCCTTCTAACTACCACTTCTTCGGTTCAGTGAGATATGCTGGATTCTAAACGGAGAAGCTTCTCTGACGCTTTTTCACAGAGATTTTGAAACTGAAATCTCCCATGCCGTTTCCACCATAGGCAGCAATGGGCTTCCCCATAGAACTTGCCAACCTGAATTCCTACAGGCTAGATGTGATAGGCACATTCTGCTGCTTCCTCCCTTAGAGTTAAACTAGCTTCTGAAAGCTCAACCTCCGGGGAGTTTGTTTGGCAGAGATATAGAACACACTTTTCCAAGCCTGTTGGAAGGCATTTGCAGTTTCATTTCGCGTCTAATTTCCCAAACCAAACTGCTTGCAGCTCTAACTGCCTTCTAACTACCACTTCTTCGGTTCAGTGAGATATGCTGGATTCTAAACGGAGAAGCTTCTCTGACGCTTTTTCACAGAGATTTTGAAACTGAAATCTCCCATGCTGTTTCCACCATAGCCAGCAATGGGCTTCCCCATAGAACTTGCCAACCTGAATTCCTACAGGCTAGATGTGATAGGCACATTCTGCTGCTTCCTCCCTTAGAGTTAAACTAGCTTCTGAAAGCTCAACCTCCAGGGAGTCTGTTTGGCAGAGATATAGAACACACTTTTCCAAGCCTGTTGGAAGGCATTTGCAGTTTCATTTCGCGTCTAATTTCCCAAACCAAACTGCTTGCAGCTCTAACTGCCTTCTAACTACCACTTCTTCGGTTCAGTGAGATATGCTGGATTCTAAACGGAGAAGCTTCTCTGACGCTTTTTCACAGAGATTTTGAAACTGAAATCTCCCATGCCGTTTCCACCATAGGCAGCAATGGGCTTCCCCATAGAACTTGCCAACCTGAATTCCTACAGGCTAGATGTGAGAGGCACATTCTGCTGCTTCCTCCCTAAGAGTGAAGCTTGCTTCTGAAAGCTCAACCTCCGGGGAGTCTGTTTGGCAGAGATATAGAACACACTTTTCCAAGCCTGTTGGAAGGCCTTTGCAGTGTCATTTCGCATCTAATTTCCCAAACCAAACTGCTTGCAGCTCTAACTCCCTTCTAACTACCACTTCTTCGGTTCAGTGAGATATGCTGGATTCTAAACGGAGAAGCTTCTCTGACGCTTTTTCACAGAGATTTTGAAACTGAAATCTCCCATGCCGTTTCCACCATAGGCAGCAATGGGCTTCCCCATAGAACTTGCCAACCTGAATTCCTACAGGCTAGATGTGAGAGGCACATTCTGCTGCTTCCTCCCTTAGAGTTAAACTTGCTTCTGAAAGCTCAACCTCCGGGGAGTTTGTTTGGCAGAGATATAGAACACACTTTTCCAAGCCTGTTGGAAGGCATTTGCAGTTTCATTTCGCGTCTAATTTCCCAAACCAAACTGCTTGCAGCTCTAACTCCCTTCTAACTACCACTTCTTCGGTTCAGTGAGATATGCTGGATTCAAAACGGAGAAGCTTCTCTGACGCTTTTTCACAGAGATTTTCAAACTGAAATTTCCAAACCCGTTTCCAACGAAGGCGCCAATGGGCTTCCCCATAGAACTTGCCAACCTGAATTCCTACAGGCTAGATGTGAGAGGCACATTCTGCTGCTTCCTCCCTTAGAGTTAAACTAGCTTCTGAAAGCTCAACCTCCGGGGAGTTTGTTTGGCAGAGATATAGAACACACTTTTCCAAGCCTGTTGGAAGGCATTTGCAGTTTCATTTCGCGTCTAATTTCCCAAACCAAACTGCTTGCAGCTCTAACTCCCTTCTAACTACCACTTCTTCGGTTCAGTGAGATATGCTGGATTCAAAACGGAGAAGCTTCTCTGACGCTTTTTCACAGAGATGTTCAAACTGAAATTTCCAAACCCGTTTCCAACGAAGGCGCCAATGGGCTTCCCCATAGAACTTGCCAACCTGAATTCCTACAGGCTAGATGTGAGAGGCACATTCTGCTGATTCCTCCCTTAGAGTTAAACTAGGTTCTGAAAGCTCAACCTCCGGGGAGTTTGTTTGGCAGAGATATAGAACACACTTTTCCAAGCCTGTTGGAAGGCATTTGCAGTTTCATTTCGCGTCTAATTTCCCAAACCAAACTGCTTGCAGCTCTAACTCCCTTATAACTACCACTTGTTCGGTTCAGTGAGATATGCTGGATTCTAAACGGAGAAGCTTCTCTGACGCTTTTTCACAGAGATTTTGAAACTGAAATCTCCCATGCCGTTTCCACCATAGGCAGCAATGGGCTTCCCCATAGAACTTGCCAACCTGAATTCCTACAGGCTAGATGTGAGAGGCACATTCTGCTGCTTCCTCCCTAAGAGTTAAGCTTGCTTCTGAAAGCTCAACCTCCGGGGAGTCTGTTTGGCAGAGATATAGAACACACTTTTCCAAGCCTGTTGGAAGGCCTTTGCAGTTTCATTTCGCGTCTAATTTCCCAAACCAAACTGCTTGCAGCTCTAACTCCCTTCTAACTACCACTTCTTCGGTTCAGTGAGATATGCTGGATTCTAAACGGAGAAGCTTCTCTGACGCTTTTTCACAGAGATTTTGAAACTGAAATCTCCCATGCCGTTTCCACCATAGGCAGCAATGGGCTTCCCCATAGAACTTGCCAACCTGAATTCCTACAGGCTAGATGTGAGAGGCACATTCTGCTGCTTCCTCCCTTAGAGTTAAACTAGCTTCTGAAAGCTCAACCTCCGGGGAGTTTGTTTGGCAGAGATATAGAACACAATTTTCCAAGCCTGTTGGAAGGCATTTGCAGTTTCATTTCGCGTCTAATTTCCCAAACCAAACTGCTTGCAGCTCTAACTCCCTTCTAACTACCACTTCTTCGGTTCAGTGAGATATGCTGGATTCTAAACGGAGAAGCTTCTCTGACGCTTTTTCACAGAGATTTTGAAACTGAAATCTCCCATGCCGTTTCCACCATAGGCAGCAATGGGCTTCCCCATAGAACTTGCCAACCTGAATTCCTACAGGCTAGATGTGATAGGCACATTCTGCTGCTTCCTCCCTTAGAGTTAAACTAGCTTCTGAAAGCTCAACCTCCGGGGAGTTTGTTTGGCAGAGATATAGAACACACTTTTCCAAGCCTGTTGGAAGGCATTTGCAGTTTCATTTCTCGTCTAATTTCCCAAACCAAACTGCTTGCAGCTCTAACTGCCTTCTAACTACCACTTCTTCGGTTCAGTGAGATATGCTGGATTCTAAACGGAGAAGCTTCTCTGACGCTTTTTCACAGAGATTTTGAAACTGAAATCTCCCATGCTGTTTCCACCATAGCCAGCAATGGGCTTCCCCATAGAACTTGCCAACCTGAATTCCTACAGGCTAGATGTGATAGGCACATTCTGCTGCTTCCTCCCTTAGAGTTAAACTAGCTTCTGAAAGCTCAACCTCCAGGGAGTCTGTTTGGCAGAGATATAGAACACACTTTTCCAAGCCTGTTGGAAGGCATTTGCAGTTTCATTTCGCGTCTAATTTCCCAAACCAAACTGCTTGCAGCTCTAACTGCCTTCTAACTACCACTTCTTCGGTTCAGTGAGATATGCTGGATTCTAAACGGAGAAGCTTCTCTGACGCTTTTTCACAGAGATTTTGAAACTGAAATCTCCCATGCCGTTTCCACCATAGGCAGCAATGGGCTTCCCCATAGAACTTGCCAACCTGAATTCCTACAGGCTAGATGTGAGAGGCACATTCTGCTGCTTCCTCCCTAAGAGTTAAGCTTGCTTCTGAAAGCTCAACCTCCGGGGAGTCTGTTTGGCAGAGATATAGAACACACTTTTCCAAGCCTGTTGGAAGGCCTTTGCAGTGTCATTTCGCATCTAATTTCCCAAACCAAACTGCTTGCAGCTCTAACTCCCTTCTAACTACCACTTCTTCGGTTCAGTGAGATATGCTGGATTCTAAACGGAGAAGCTTCTCTGACGCTTTTTCACAGAGATTTTGAAACTGAAATCTCCCATGCCGTTTCCACCATAGGCAGCAATGGGCTTCCCCATAGAACTTGCCAACCTGAATTCCTACAGGCTAGATGTGAGAGGCACATTCTGCTGCTTCCTCCCTTAGAGTTAAACTTGCTTCTGAAAGCTCAACCTCCGGGGAGTTTGTTTGGCAGAGATATAGAACACACTTTTCCAAGCCTGTTGGAAGGCATTTGCAGTTTCATTTCGCGTCTAATTTCCCAAACCAAACTGCTTGCAGCTCTAACTCCCTTCTAACTACCACTTCTTCGGTTCAGTGAGATATGCTGGATTCAAAACGGAGAAGCTTCTCTGACGCTTTTTCACAGAGATTTTCAAACTGAAATTTCCAAACCCGTTTCCAACGAAGGCGCCAATGGGCTTCCCCATAGAACTTGCCAACCTGAATTCCTACAGGCTAGATGTGAGAGGCACATTCTGCTGCTTCCTCCCTTAGAGTTAAACTAGCTTCTGAAAGCTCAACCTCCGGGGAGTTTGTTTGGCAGAGATATAGAACACACTTTTCCAAGCCTGTTGGAAGGCATTTGCAGTTTCATTTCGCGTCTAATTTCCCAAACCAAACTGCTTGCAGCTCTAACTCCCTTCTAACTACCACTTCTTCGGTTCAGTGAGATATGCTGGATTCAAAACGGAGAAGCTTCTCTGACGCTTTTTCACAGAGATGTTCAAACTGAAATTTCCAAACCCGTTTCCAACGAAGGCGCCAATGGGCTTCCCCATAGAACTTGCCAACCTGAATTCCTACAGGCTAGATGTGAGAGGCACATTCTGCTGATTCCTCCCTTAGAGTTAAACTAGGTTCTGAAAGCTCAACCTCCGGGGAGTTTGTTTGGCAGAGATATAGAACACACTTTTCCAAGCCTGTTGGAAGGCATTTGCAGTTTCATTTCGCGTCTAATTTCCCAAACCAAACTGCTTGCAGCTCTAACTCCCTTCTAACTACCACTTCTTCGGTTCAGTGAGATATGCTGGATTCAAAACGGAGAAGCTTCTCTGACGCTTTTTCACAGAGATGTTCAAACTGAAATTTCCAAACCCGTTTCCAACGAAGGCGCCAATGGGCTTCCCCATAGAACTTGCCAACCTGAATTCCTACAGGCTAGATGTGAGAGGCACATTCTGCTGATTCCTCCCTTAGAGTTAAACTAGGTTCTGAAAGCTCAACCTCCGGGGAGTTTGTTTGGCAGAGATATAGAACACACTTTTCCAAGCCTGTTGGAAGGCATTTGCAGTTTCATTTCGCGTCTAATTTCCCAAACCAAACTGCTTGCAGCTCTAACTCCCTTCTAACTACCACTTCTTCAGTTCAGTGAGATATGCTGGATTCTAAACGGAGAAGCTTCTCTGACGCTTTTTCACAGAGATTTTGAAACTGAAATTTCCAAACCCGTTTCCAACGAAGGCGCCAATGGGCTTCCCCATAGAACTTGCCAACCTGAATTCCTACAGGCTAGATGTGAGAGGCACATTCTGCTGCTTCCTCCCTTAGAGTTAAACTAGCTTCTGAAAGCTCAACCTCCGGGGAGTTTGTTTGGCAGAGTTATAGAACACACTTTTCCAAGCCTGTTGGAAGGCATTTGCAGTTTCATTTCGCGTCTAATTTCCCAAACCAAACTGCTTGCAGCTCTAACTGCCTTCTAACTACCACTTCTTCGGTTCAGTGAGATATGCTGGATTCTAAACGGAGAAGCTTCTCTGACGCTTTTTCACAGAGATTTTGAAACTGAAATCTCCCATGCCGTTTCCACCATAGGCAGCAATGGGCTTCCCCATAGAACTTGCCAACCTGAATTCCTACAAGCTAGATGTGAGAGGCACATTCTGCTGCTTCCTCCCTAAGAGTTAAGCTTGCTTGTGAAAGCTCAACCTCCGGGGAGTTTGTTTGGCAGAGATATAGAACACACTTTTCCAAGCCTGTTGGAAGGCATTTGCAGTTTCATTTCGCGTCTAATTTCCCAAACCAAACTGCTTGCAGCTCTAACTCCCTTCTAACTACCACTTCTTCGGTTCAGTGAGATATGCTGGATTCAAAACGGAGAAGCTTCTCTGACGCTTTTTCACAGAGATTTTCAAAATGAAATTTCCAAACCCGTTTCCAACGAAGGCGCCAATGGGCTTCCCCATAGAACTTGCCAACCTGAATTCCTACAGGCTAGATGTGAGAGGCACATTCTGCTGCTTCCTCCCTTAGAGTTAAACTAGCTTCTGAAAGCTCAACCTCCGGGGAGTTTGTTTGGCAGAGATATAGAACACACTTTTCCAAGCCTGTTGGAAGGCATTTGCAGTTTCATTTCGCGTCTAATTTCCCAAACCAAACTGCTTGCAGCTCTAACTCCCTTCTAACTACCACTTCTTCGGTTCAGTGAGATATGCTGGATTCTAAACGGAGAAGCTTCTCTGACGCTTTTTCACAGAGATTTTGAAACTGAAATTTCCAAACCCGTTTCCAACGAAGGCGCCAATGGGCTTCCCCATAGAACTTGCCAACCTGAATTCCTACAGGCTAGATGTGAGAGGCACATTCTGCTGCTTCCTCCCTTAGAGTTAAACTAGCTTCTGAAAGCTCAACCTCCGGGGAGTTTGTTTGGCAGAGATATAGAACACACTTTTCCAAGCCTGTTGGAAGGCATTTGCAGTTTCATTTCGCGTCTAATTTCCCAAACCAAACTGCTTGCAGCTCTAACTCCCTTCTAACTACCACTTCTTCGGTTCAGTGAGATATGCTGGATTCTAAACGGAGAAGCTTCTCTGACGCTTTTTCACAGAGATTTTGAAACTGAAATCTCCCATGCCGTTTCCACCATAGGCAGCAATGGGCTTCCCCATAGAACTTGCCAACCTGAATTCCTACAGGCTAGATGTGAGAGGCACATTCTGCTGCTTCCTCCCTAAGAGTTAAGCTTGCTTGTGAAAGCTCAACCTCCGGGGAGTCTGTTTGGCAGAGATATAGAACACACTTTTCCAAGCTTTTTGGAAGGCCTTTGCAGTGTCATTTCGCATCTAATTTCCCAAACCAAACTGCTTGCAGCTCTAACTCCCTTCTAACTACCACTTCTTCGGTTCAGTGAGATATGCTGGATTCTAAACGGAGAAGCTTCTCTGACGCTTTTTCACAGAGATTTTGAAACTGAAATCTCCCATGCCGTTTCCACCATAGGCAGCAATGGGCTTCCCCATAGAACTTGCCAACCGGAATTCCTACAGGCTAGATGTGAGAGGCACATTCTGCTGCTTCCTCCCTTAGAGTTAAACTTGCTTCTGAAAGCTCAACCTCCGGGGAGTTTGTTTGGCAGAGATATAGAACACACTTTTCCAAGCCTGTTGGAAGGCATTTGCAGTTTCATTTCGCGTCTAATTTCCCAAACCAAACTGCTTGCAGCTCTAACTCCCTTCTAACTACCACTTCTTCGGTTCAGTGAGATATGCTGGATTCTAAACGGAGAAGCTTCTCTGACGCTTTTTCACAGAGATTTTGAAACTGAAATTTCCAAACCCGTTTCCAACGAAGGCGCCAATGGGCTTCCCCATAGAACTTGCCAACCTGAATTCCTACAGGCTAGATGTGAGAAGCACATTCTGCTGCTTCCTCCCTTAGAGTTAAACTAGCTTCTGAAAGCTCAACCTCCGGGGAGTTTGTTTGGCAGAGATATAGAACACACTTTTCCAAGCCTGTTGGAAGGCATTTGCAGTTTCATTTCGCGTCTAATTTCCCAAACCAAACTGCTTGCAGCTCTAACTGCCTTCTAACTACCACTACTTCGGTTCAGTGAGATATGCTGGATTCTAAACGGAGAAGCTTCTCTGACGCTTTTTCACAGAGATTTTGAAACTGAAATCTCCCATGCCGTTTCCACCATAGGCAGCAATGGGCTTCCCCATAGAACTTGCCAACCTGAATTCCTACAGGCTAGATGTGAGAGGCACATTCTGCTGCTTCCTCCCTTAGAGTTAAACTAGCTTCTGAAAGCTCAACCTCCGGGGAGTTTGTTTGGCAGAGATATAGAACACACTTTTCCAAGCCTGTTGGAAGGCATTTGCAGTTTCATTTCGCGTCTAATTTCCCAAACCAAACTGCTTGCAGCTCTAACTCCCTTCTAAGTACCACTTCTTCGGTTCAGTGAGATATGCTGGATTCTAAACGGAGAAGCTTCTCTGACGCTTTTTCACAGAGATTTTGAAACTGAAATTTCCAAACCCGTTTCCAACGAAGGCGCCAATGGGCTTCCCCATAGAACTTGCCAACCTGAATTCCTACAGGCTAGATGTGAGAGGCACATTCTGCTGCTTCCTCCCTTAGAGTTAAACTAGCTTCTGAAAGCTCAACCTCCGGGGAGTTTGTTTGGCAGAGATATAGAACACACTTTTCCAAGCCTGTTGGAAGGCATTTGCAGTTTCATTTCGCGTCTAATTTCCCAAACCAAACTGCTTGCAGCTCTAACTGCCTTCTAACTACCACTTCTTCGGTTCAGTGAGATATGCTGGATTCTAAACGGAGAAGCTTCTCTGACGCTTTTTCACAGAGATTTTGAAACTGAAATCTCCCATGCCGTTTCCACCATAGGCAGCAATGGGCTTCCCCATAGAACTTGCCAACCTGAATTCCTACAGGCTAGATGTGAGAGGCACATTCTGCTGCTTCCTCCCTAAGAGTTAAGCTTGCTTCTGAAAGCTCAACCTCCGGGGAGTCTGTTTGGCAGAGATATAGAACACACTTTTCCAAGCCTGTTGGAAGGCCTTTGCAGTGTCATTTCGCATCTAATTTCCCCAACCAAACTGCTTGCAGCTCTAACTCCCTTCTAACTACCACTTCTTCGGTTCAGTGAGATATGCTGGATTCTAAACGGAGAAGCTTCTCTGACGCTTTTTCACAGAGATTTTGAAACTGAAATTTCCAAACCCGTTTCCAACGAAAGCGCCAATGGGCTTCTCCATAGAACTTGCCAACCTGAATTCCTACAGGCTAGATGTGAGAGGCACATTCTGCTGCTTCCTCCCTTAGAGTTAAACTAGCTTCTGAAAGCTCAACCTCCGGGGAGTTTGTTTGGCAGAGTTATAGAACACACTTTTCCAAGCCTGTTGGAAGGCATTTGCAGTTTCATTTCGCGTCTAATTTCCCAAACCAAACTGCTTGCAGCTCTAACTGCCTTCTAACTACCACTTCTTCGGTTCAGTGAGATATGCTGGATTCTAAACGGAGAAGCTTCTCTGACGCTTTTTCACAGAGATTTTGAAACTGAAATCTCCCATGCTGTTTCCACCATAGCCAGCAATGGGCTTCCCCATAGAACTTGCCAACCTGAATTCCTACAGGCTAGATGTGAGAGGCACATTCTGCTGCTTCCTCCCTTAGAGTTAAACTAGCTTCTGAAAGCTCAACCTCCAGGGAGTCTGTTTGGCAGAGATATAGAACACACTTTTCCAAGCCTGATGGAAGGCATTTGCAGTTTCATTTCGCGTCTAATTTCCCAAACCAAACTGCTTGCAGCTCTAACTGCCTTCTAACTACCACTTCTTCGGTTCAGTGAGATATGCTGGATTCTAAACGGAGAAGCTTCTCTGATGCTTTTTCACAGAGATTTTGAAACTGAAATCTCCCATGCCGTTTCCACCATAGGCAGCAATGGGCTTCCCCATAGAACTTGCCAACCTGAATTCCTACAGGCTAGATGTGAGAGGCACATTCTGCTGCTTCCTCCCTAAGAGTTAAGCTTGCTTGTGAAAGCTCAACCTCCGGGGAGTCTGTTTGGCAGAGATATAGAACACACTTTTCCAAGCTTTTTGGAAGGCCTTTGCAGTGTCATTTCGCATCTAATTTCCCAAACCAAACTGCTTGCAGCTCTAACTCCCTTCTAACTACCACTTCTTCGGTTCAGTGAGATATGCTGGATTCTAAACGGAGAAGCTTCTCTGACGCTTTTTCACAGAGATTTTGAAACTGAAATCTCCCATGCCGTTTCCACCATAGGCAGCAATGGGCTTCCCCATAGAACTTGCCAACCTGAATTCCTACAGGCTAGATGTGAGAGGCACATTCTGCTGCTTCCTCCCTTAGAGTTAAACTTGCTTCTGAAAGCTCAACCTCCGGGGAGTTTGTTTGGCAGAGATATAGAACACACTTTTCCAAGCCTGTTGGAAGGCATTTGCAGTTTCATTTCGCGTCTAATTTCCCAAACCAAACTGCTTGCAGCTCTAACTCCCTTCTAACTACCACTTCTTCGGTTCAGTGAGATATGCTGGATTCTAAACGGAGAAGCTTCTCTGACGCTTTTTCACAGAGATTTTGAAACTGAAATTTCCAAACCCGTTTCCAACGAAGGCGCCAATGGGCTTCCCCATAGAACTTGCCAACCTGAATTCCTACAGGCTAGATGTGAGAAGCACATTCTGCTGCTTCCTCCCTTAGAGTTAAACTAGCTTCTGAAAGCTCAACCTCCGGGGAGTTTGTTTGGCAGAGATATAGAACACACTTTTCCAAGCCTGTTGGAAGGCATTTGCAGTTTCATTTCGCGTCTAATTTCCCAAACCAAACTGCTTGCAGCTCTAACTGCCTTCTAACTACCACTACTTCGGTTCAGTGAGATATGCTGGATTCTAAACGGAGAAGCTTCTCTGACGCTTTTTCACAGAGATTTTGAAACTGAAATCTCCCATGCCGTTTCCACCATAGGCAGCAATGGGCTTCCCCATAGAACTTGCCAACCTGAATTCCTACAGGCTAGATGTGAGAGGCACATTCTGCTGCTTCCTCCCTTAGAGTTAAACTAGCTTCTGAAAGCTCAACCTCCGGGGAGTTTGTTTGGCAGAGATATAGAACACACTTTTCCAAGCCTGTTGGAAGGCATTTGCAGTTTCATTTCGCGTCTAATTTCCCAAACCAAACTGCTTGCAGCTCTAACTCCCTTCTAAGTACCACTTCTTCGGTTCAGTGAGATATGCTGGATTCTAAACGGAGAAGCTTCTCTGACGCTTTTTCACAGAGATTTTGAAACTGAAATTTCCAAACCCGTTTCCAACGAAGGCGCCAATGGGCTTCCCCATAGAACTTGCCAACCTGAATTCCTACAGGCTAGATGTGAGAGGCACATTCTGCTGCTTCCTCCCTTAGAGTTAAACTAGCTTCTGAAAGCTCAACCTCCGGGGAGTTTGTTTGGCAGAGATATAGAACACACTTTTCCAAGCCTGTTGGAAGGCATTTGCAGTTTCATTTCGCGTCTAATTTCCCAAACCAAACTGCTTGCAGCTCTAACTGCCTTCTAACTACCACTTCTTCGGTTCAGTGAGATATGCTGGATTCTAAACGGAGAAGCTTCTCTGACGCTTTTTCACAGAGATTTTGAAACTGAAATCTCCCATGCCGTTTCCACCATAGGCAGCAATGGGCTTCCCCATAGAACTTGCCAACCTGAATTCCTACAGGCTAGATGTGAGAGGCACATTCTGCTGCTTCCTCCCTAAGAGTTAAGCTTGCTTGTGAAAGCTCAACCTCCGGGGAGTTTGTTTGGCAGAGATATAGAACACACTTTTCCAAGCCTGTTGGAAGGCATTTGCAGTTTCATTTCGCGTCTAATTTCCCAAACCAAACTGCTTGCAGCTCTAACTCCCTTCTAACTACCACTTCTTCGGTTCAGTGAGATATGCTGGATTCAAAACGGAGAAGCTTCTCTGACGCTTTTTCACAGAGATGTTCAAACTGAAATTTCCAAACCCGTTTCCAACGAAGGCGCCAATGGGCTTCCCCATAGAACTTGCCAACCTGAATTCCTACAGGCTAGATGTGAGAGGCACATTCTGCTGATTCCTCCCTTAGAGTTAAACTAGGTTCTCAAAGCTCAACCTCCGGGGAGTTTGTTTGGCAGAGATATAGAACACACTTTTCCAAGCCTGTTGGAAGGCATTTGCAGTTTCATTTCGCGTCTAATTTCCCAAACCAAACTGCTTGCAGCTCTAACTCCCTTCTAACTACCACTTCTTCGGTTCAGTGAGATATGCTGGATTCTAAACGGAGAAGCTTCTCTGACGCTTTTTCACAGAGATTTTGAAACTGAAATCTCCCATGCCGTTTCCACCATAGGCAGCAATGGGCTTCCCCATAGAACTTGCCAACCTGAATTCCTACAGGCTAGATGTGAGAGGCACATTCTGCTGCTTCCTCCCTAAGAGTTAAGCTTGCTTCTGAAAGCTCAACCTCCGGGGAGTCTGTTTGGCAGAGATATAGAACACACTTTTCCAAGCCTGTTGGAAGGCCTTTGCAGTGTCATTTCGCGTCTAATTTCCCAAACCAAACTGCTTGCAGCTCTAACTCCCTTCTAACTACCACTTCTTCGGTTCAGTGAGATATGCTGGATTCTAAACGGAGAAGCTTCTCTGACGCTTTTTCACAGAGATTTTGAAACTGAAATTTCCAAACCCGTTTCCAACGAAGGCGCCAATGGGCTTCCCCATAGAACTTGCCAACCTGAATTCCTACAGGCTAGATGTGAGAGGCACATTCTGCTGCTTCCTCCCTTAGAGTTAAACTAGCTTCTGAAAGCTCAACCTCCGGGGAGTTTGTTTGGCAGAGATATAGAACACTCTTTTCCAAGCCTGTTGGAAGGCATTTGCAGTTTCATTTCGCGTCTAATTTCCCAAACCAAACTGCTTGCAGCTCTAACTGCCTTCTAACTACCACTTCTTCGGTTCAGTGAGATATGCTGGATTCTAAACGGAGAAGCTTCTCTGACGCTTTTTCACAGAGATTTTGAAACTGAAATCTCCCATGCTGTTTCCACCATAGCCAGCAATGGGCTTCCCCATAGAACTTGCCAACCTGAATTCCTACAGGCTAGATATGAGAGGCACATTCTGCTGCTTCCTCCCTTAGAGTTAAACTAGCTTCTGAAAGCTCAACCTCCAGGGAGTCTGTTTGGCAGAGATATAGAACACACTTTTCCAAGCCTGTTAGAAGGCATTTGCAGTTTCATTTCGCGTCTAATTTCCCAAACCAAACTGCTTGCAGCTCTAACTGCCTTCTAACTACCACTTCTTCGGTTCAGTGAGATATGCTGGATTCTAAACGGAGAAGCTTCTCTGACGCTTTTTCACAGAGATTTTGAAACTGAAATCTCCCATGCCGTTTCCACCATAGGCAGCAATGGGCTTCCCCATAGAACTTGCCAACCTGAATTCCTACAGGCTAGATGTGAGAGGCACATTCTGCTGCTTCCTCCCTAAGAGTTAAGCTTGCTTGTGAAAGCTCAACCTCCGGGGAGTCTGTTTGGCAGAGATATAGAACACACTTTTCCAAGCTTGTTGGAAGGCCTTTGCAGTGTCATTTCGCATCTAATTTCCCAAACCAAACTGCTTGCAGCTCTAACTCCCTTCTAACTACCACTTCTTCGGTTCAGTGAGATATGCTGGATTCTAAACGGAGAAGCTTCTCTGACGCTTTTTCACAGAGATTTTGAAACTGAAATCTCCCATGCCGTTTCCACCATAGGCAGCAATGGGCTTCCCCATAGAACTTGCCAACCGGAATTCCTACAGGCTAGATGTGAGAGGCACATTCTGCTGCTTCCTCCCTTAGAGTTAAACTTGCTTCTGAAAGCTCAACCTCCGGGGAGTTTGTTTGGCAGAGATATAGAACACACTTTTCCAAGCCTGTTGGAAGGCATTTGCAGTTTCATTTCGCGTCTAATTTCCCAAACCAAACTGCTTGCAGCTCTAACTCCCTTCTAACTACCACTTCTTCGGTTCAGTGAGATATGCTGGATTATAAACGGAGAAGCTTCTCTGACGCTTTTTCACAGAGATTTTGAAACTGAAATTTCCAAACCCGTTTCCAACGAAGGCGCCAATGGGCTTCCCCATAGAACTTGCCAACCTGAATTCCTACAGGCTAGATGTGAGAAGCACATTCTGCTGCTTCCTCCCTTAGAGTTAAACTAGCTTCTGAAAGCTCAACCTCCGGGGAGTTTGTTTGGCAGAGATATAGAACACACTTTTCCAAGCCTGTTGGAAGGCATTCGCAGTTTCATTTCGCGTCTAATTTCCCAAACCAAACTGCTTGCAGCTCTAACTGCCTTCTAACTACCACTTCTTCGGTTCAGTGAGATATGCTGGATTCTAAACGGAGAAGCTTCTCTGACGCTTTTTCACAGAGATTTTGAAACTGAAATCTCCCATGCCGTTTCCACCATAGGCAGCAATGGGCTTCCCCATAGAACTTGCCAACCTGAATTCCTACAGGCTAGATGTGAGAGGCACATTCTGCTGCTTCCTCCCTAAGAGTTAAGCTTGCTTCTGAAAGCTCAACCTCCGGGGAGTCTGTTTGGCAGAGATATAGAACACACTTTTCCAAGCCTGTTGGAAGGCATTTGCAGTTTCATTTCGCGTCTAATTTCCCAAACCAAACTGCTTGCAGCTCTAACTCCCTTCTAACTACCACTTCTTCGGTTCAGTGAGATATGCTGGATTCAAAACGGAGAAGCTTCTCTGACGCTTTTTCACAGAGATGTTCAAACTGAAATTTCCAAACCCGTTTCCAACGAAGGCGCCAATGGGCTTCCCCATAGAACTTGCCAACCTGAATTCCTACAGGCTAGATGTGAGAGGCACATTCTGCTGATTCCTCCCTTAGAGTTAAACTAGGTTCTCAAAGCTCAACCTCCGGGGAGTTTGTTTGGCAGAGATATAGAACACACTTTTCCAAGCCTGTTGGAAGGCATTTGCAGTTTCATTTCGCGTCTAATTTCCCAAACCAAACTGCTTGCAGCTCTAACTGCCTTCTAACTACCACTTCTTCGGTTCAGTGAGATATGCTGGATTCTAAACGGAGAAGCTTCTCTGACGCTTTTTCACAGAGATTTTGAAACTGAAATCTCCCATGCCGTTTCCACCATAGGCAGCAATGGGCTTCCCCATAGAACTTGCCAACCTGAATTCCTACAGGCTAGATGTGAGAGGCACATTCTGCTGCTTCCTCCCTAAGAGTTAAGCTTGCTTCTGAAAGCTCAACCTCCGGGGAGTCTGTTTGGCAGAGATATAGAACACACTTTTCCAAGCCTGTTGGAAGGCCTTTGCAGTGTCATTTCGCGTCTAATTTCCCAAACCAAACTGCTTGCAGCTCTAACTCCCTTCTAACTACCACTTCTTCGGTTCAGTGAGATATGCTGGATTCTAAACGGAGAAGCTTCTCTGACGCTTTTTCACAGAGATTTTGAAACTGAAATTTCCAAACCCGTTTCCAATGAAGGCGCCAATGGGCTTCCCCATAGAACTTGCCAACCTGAATTCCTACAGGCTAGATGTGAGAGGCACATTCTGCTGCTTCCTCCCTTAGAGTTAAACTAGCTTCTGAAAGCTCAACCTCCGGGGAGTTTGTTTGGCAGAGATATAGAACACACTTTTCCAAGCCTGTTGGAAGGCATTTGCAGTTTCATTTCGCGTCTAATTTCCCAAACCAAACTGCTTGCAGCTCTAACTGCCTTCTAACTACCACTTCTTCGGTTCAGTGAGATATGCTGGATTCTAAACGGAGAAGCTTCTCTGACGCTTTTTCACAGAGATTTTGAAACTGAAATCTCCCATGCTGTTTCCACCATAGCCAGCAATGGGCTTCCCCATAGAACTTGCCAACCTGAATTCCTACAGGCTAGATATGAGAGGCACATTCTGCTGCTTCCTCCCTTAGAGTTAAACTAGCTTCTGAAAGCTCAACCTCCAGGGAGTCTGTTTGGCAGAGATATAGAACACACTTTTCCAAGCCTGTTAGAAGGCATTTGCAGTTTCATTTCGCGTCTAATTTCCCAAACCAAACTGCTTGCAGCTCTAACTGCCTTCTAACTACCACTTCTTCGGTTCAGTGAGATATGCTGGATTCTAAACGGAGAAGCTTCTCTGACGCTTTTTCACAGAGATTTTGAAACTGAAATCTCCCATGCCGTTTCCACCATAGGCAGCAATGGGCTTCCCCATAGAACTTGCCAACCTGAATTCCTACAGGCTAGATGTGAGAGGCACATTCTGCTGCTTCCTCCCTAAGAGTTAAGCTTGCTTGTGAAAGCTCAACCTCCGGGGAGTCTGTTTGGCAGAGATATAGAACACACTTTTCCAAGCTTGTTGGAAGGCCTTTGCAGTGTCATTTCGCATCTAATTTCCCAAACCAAACTGCTTGCAGCTCTAACTCCCTTCTAACTACCACTTCTTCGGTTCAGTGAGATATGCTGGATTCTAAACGGAGAAGCTTCTCTGACGCTTTTTCACAGAGATTTTGAAACTGAAATCTCCCATGCCGTTTCCACCATAGGCAGCAATGGGCTTCCCCATAGAACTTGCCAACCTGAATTCCTACAGGCTAGATGTGAGAGGCACATTCTGCTGCTTCCTCCCTAAGAGTTAAGCTTGCTTCTGAAAGCTCAACCTCCGGGGAGTCTGTTTGGCAGAGATATAGAACACACTTTTCCAAGCTTGTTGGAAGGCCTTTGCAGTGTCATTTCGCATCTAATTTCCCAAACCAAACTGCTTGCAGCTCTAACTCCCTTCTAACTACCACTTCTTCGGTTCAGTGAGATATGCTGGATTCTAAACGGAGAAGCTTCTCTGACGCTTTTTCACAGAGATTTTGAAACTGAAATCTCCCATGCCGTTTCCACCATAGGCAGCAATGGGCTTCCCCATAGAACTTGCCAACCGGAATTCCTACAGGCTAGATGTGAGAGGCACATTCTGCTGCTTCCTCCCTAAGAGTTAAGCTTGCTTCTGAAAGCTCAACCTCCGGGGAGTCTGTTTGGCAGAGATATAGAACACACTTTTCCAAGCCTGTTGGAAGGCATTTGCAGTTTCATTTCGCGTCTAATTTCCCAAACCAAACTGCTTGCAGCTCTAACTCCCTTCTAACTACCACTTCTTCGGTTCAGTGAGATATGCTGGATTCAAAACGGAGAAGCTTCTCTGACGCTTTTTCACAGAGATGTTCAAACTGAAATTTCCAAACCCGTTTCCAACGAAGGCGCCAATGGGCTTCCCCATAGAACTTGCCAACCTGAATTCCTACAGGCTAGATGTGAGAGGCACATTCTGCTGATTCCTCCCTTAGAGTTAAACTAGGTTCTCAAAGCTCAACCTCCGGGGAGTTTGTTTGGCAGAGATATAGAACACACTTTTCCAAGCCTGTTGGAAGGCATTTGCAGTTTCATTTCGCGTCTAATTTCCCAAACCAAACTGCTTGCAGCTCTAACTCCCTTCTAACTACCACTTCTTCGGTTCAGTGAGATATGCTGGATTCTAAACGGAGAAGCTTCTCTGACGCTTTTTCACAGAGATTTTGAAACTGAAATCTCCCATGCCGTTTCCACCATAGGCAGCAATGGGCTTCCCCATAGAACTTGCCAACCTGAATTCCTACAGGCTAGATGTGAGAGGCACATTCTGCTGCTTCCTCCCTAAGAGTTAAGCTTGCTTCTGAAAGCTCAACCTCCGGGGAGTCTGTTTGGCAGAGATATAGAACACACTTTTCCAAGCCTGTTGGAAGGCCTTTGCAGTGTCATTTCGCGTCTAATTTCCCAAACCAAACTGCTTGCAGCTCTAACTCCCTTCTAACTACCACTTCTTCGGTTCAGTGAGATATGCTGGATTCTAAACGGAGAAGCTTCTCTGACGCTTTTTCACAGAGATTTTGAAACTGAAATTTCCAAACCCGTTTCCAACGAAGGCGCCAATGGGCTTCCCCATAGAACTTGCCAACCTGAATTCCTACAGGCTAGATGTGAGAGGCACATTCTGCTGCTTCCTCCCTTAGAGTTAAACTAGCTTCTGAAAGCTCAACCTCCGGGGAGTTTGTTTGGCAGAGATATAGAACACACTTTTCCAAGCCTGTTGGAAGGCATTTGCAGTTTCATTTCTCGTCTAATTTCCCAAACCAAACTGCTTGCAGCTCTAACTGCCTTCTAACTACCACTTCTTCGGTTCAGTGAGATATGCTGGATTCTAAACGGAGAAGCTTCTCTGACGCTTTTTCACAGAGATTTTGAAACTGAAATCTCCCATGCTGTTTCCACCATAGCCAGCAATGGGCTTCCCCATAGAACTTGCCAACCTGAATTCCTACAGGCTAGATATGAGAGGCACATTCTGCTGCTTCCTCCCTTAGAGTTAAACTAGCTTCTGAAAGCTCAACCTCCAGGGAGTCTGTTTGGCAGAGATATAGAACACACTTTTCCAAGCCTGTTAGAAGGCATTTGCAGTTTCATTTCGCGTCTAATTTCCCAAACCAAACTGCTTGCAGCTCTAACTGCCTTCTAACTACCACTTCTTCGGTTCAGTGAGATATGCTGGATTCTAAACGGAGAAGCTTCTCTGACGCTTTTTCACAGAGATTTTGAAACTGAAATCTCCCATGCCGTTTCCACCATAGGCAGCAATGGGCTTCCCCATAGAACTTGCCAACCTGAATTCCTACAGGCTAGATGTGAGAGGCACATTCTGCTGCTTCCTCCCTAAGAGTTAAGCTTGCTTGTGAAAGCTCAACCTCCGGGGAGTCTGTTTGGCAGAGATATAGAACACACTTTTCCAAGCTTGTTGGAAGGCCTTTGCAGTGTCATTTCGCATCTAATTTCCCAAACCAAACTGCTTGCAGCTCTAACTCCCTTCTAACTACCACTTCTTCGGTTCAGTGAGATATGCTGGATTCTAAACGGAGAAGCTTCTCTGACGCTTTTTCACAGAGATTTTGAAACTGAAATCTCCCATGCCGTTTCCACCATAGGCAGCAATGGGCTTCCCCATAGAACTTGCCAACCGGAATTCCTACAGGCTAGATGTGAGAGGCACATTCTGCTGCTTCCTCCCTTAGAGTTAAACTTGCTTCTGAAAGCTCAACCTCCGGGGAGTTTGTTTGGCAGAGATATAGAACACACTTTTCCAAGCCTGTTGGAAGGCATTTGCAGTTTCATTTCGCGTCTAATTTCCCAAACCAAACTGCTTGCAGCTCTAACTCCCTTCTAACTACCACTTCTTCGGTTCAGTGAGATATGCTGGATTCTAAACGGAGAAGCTTCTCTGACGCTTTTTCACAGAGATTTTGAAACTGAAATTTCCAAACCCGTTTCCAACGAAGGCGCCAATGGGCTTCCCCATAGAACTTGCCAACCTGAATTCCTACAGGCTAGATGTGAGAAGCACATTCTGCTGCTTCCTCCCTTAGAGTTAAACTAGCTTCTGAAAGCTCAACCTCCGGGGAGTTTGTTTGGCAGAGATATAGAACACACTTTTCCAAGCCTGTTGGAAGGCATTTGCAGTTTCATTTCGCGTCTAATTTCCCAAACCAAACTGCTTGCAGCTCTAACTGCCTTCTAACTACCACTTCTTCGGTTCAGTGAGATATGCTGGATTCTAAACGGAGAAGCTTCTCTGACGCTTTTTCACAGAGATTTTGAAACTGAAATCTCCCATGCCGTTTCCACCATAGGCAGCAATGGGCTTCCCCATAGAACTTGCCAACCTGAATTCCTACAGGCTAGATGTGAGAGGCACATTCTGCTGCTTCCTCCCTAAGAGTTAAGCTTGCTTCTGAAAGCTCAACCTCCGGGGAGTCTGTTTGGCAGAGATATAGAACACACTTTTCCAAGCCTGTTGGAAGGCCTTTGCAGTTTCATTTCGCGTCTAATTTCCCAAACCAAACTGCTTGCAGCTCTAACTCCCTTCTAACTACCACTTCTTCGGTTCAGTGAGATATGCTGGATTCTAAACGGAGAAGCTTCTCTGACGCTTTTTCACAGAGATTTTGAAACTGAAATCTCCCATGCCGTTTCCACCATAGGCAGCAATGGGCTTCCCCATAGAACTTGCCAACCTGAATTCCTACAGGCTAGATGTGAGAGGCACATTCTGCTGCTTCCTCCCTAAGAGTTAAGCTTGCTTCTGAAAGCTCAACCTCCGGGGAGTCTGTTTGGCAGAGATATAGAACACACTTTTCCAAGCCTGTTGGAAGGCCTTTGCAGTTTCATTTCGCGTCTAATTTCCCAAACCAAACTGCTTGCAGCTCTAACTCCCTTCTAACTACCACTTCTTCGGTTCAGTGAGATATGCTGGATTCTAAACGGAGAAGCTTCTCTGACGCTTTTTCACAGAGATTTTGAAACTGAAATTTCCAAACCCGTTTCCAACGAAGGCGCCAATGGGCTTCCCCATAGAACTTGCCAACCTGAATTCCTACAGGCTAGATGTGAGAGGCACATTCTGCTGCTTCCTCCCTTAGAGTTAAACTAGCTTCTGAAAGCTCAACCTCCGGGGAGTTTGTTTGGCAGAGTTATAGAACACACTTTTCCAAGCCTGTTGGAAGGCATTTGCAGTTTCATTTCGCGTCTAATTTCCCAAACCAAACTGCTTGCAGCTCTAACTGCCTTCTAACTACCACTTCTTCGGTTCAGAGAGATATGCTGGATTCTAAACGGAGAAGCTTCTCTGATGCTTTTTCACAGAGATTTTGAAACTGAAATCTCCCATGCCGTTTCCACCATAGGCAGCAATGGGCTTCCCCATAGAACTTGCCAACCTGAATTCCTACAGGCTAGATGTGAGAGGCACATTCTGCTGCTTCCTCCCTAAGAGTTAAGCTTGCTTCTGAAAGCTCAACCTCCGGGGAGTCTGTTTGACAGAGATATAGAACACACTTTTCCAAGCCTGTTGGAAGGCCTTTGCAGTGTCATTTCGCATCTAATTTCCCAAACCAAACTGCTTGCAGCTCTAACTCCCTTCTAACTACCATTTCTTCGGTTCAGTGAGATATGCTGGATTCTAAACGGAGAAGCTTCTCTGACGCTTTTTCACAGAGATTTTGAAACTGAAATTTCCAAACCCGTTTCCAACGAAGGCGCCAATGGGCTTCTCCATAGAACTTGCCAACCTGAATTCCTACAGGCTAGATGTGAGAGGCACATTCTGCTGCTTCCTCCCTTAGAGTTAAACTAGCTTCTGAAAGCTCAACCTCCAGGGAGTCTGTTTGGCAGAGATATAGAACACACTTTTCCAAGCCTGATGGAAGGCATTTGCAGTTTCATTTCGCGTCTAATTTCCCAAACCAAACTGCTTGCAGCTCTAACTGCCTTCTAACTACCACTTCTTCGGTTCAGTGAGATATGCTGGATTCTAAACGGAGAAGCTTCTCTGACGCTTTTTCACAGAGATTTTGAAACTGAAATCTCCCATGCCGTTTCCACCATAGGCAGCAATGGGCTTCCCCATAGAACTTGCCAACCTGAATTCCTACAGGCTAGATGTGAGAGGCACATTCTGCTGCTTCCTCCCTAAGAGTTAAGCTTGCTTGTGAAAGCTCAACCTCCGGGGAGTCTGTTTGGCAGAGATATAGAACACACTTTTCCAAGCTTTTTGGAAGGCCTTTGCAGTGTCATTTCGCATCTAATTTCCCAAACCAAACTGCTTGCAGCTCTAACTCCCTTCTAACTACCACTTCTTCGGTTCAGTGAGATATGCTGGATTCTAAACGGAGAAGCTTCTCTGACGCTTTTTCACAGAGATTTTGAAACTGAAATCTCCCATGCCGTTTCCACCATAGGCAGCAATGGGCTTCCCCATAGAACTTGCCAACCGGAATTCCTACAGGCTAGATGTGAGAGGCACATTCTGCTGCTTCCTCCCTTAGAGTTAAACTTGCTTCTGAAAGCTCAACCTCCGGGGAGTTTGTTTGGCAGAGATATAGAACACACTTTTCCAAGCCTGTTGGAAGGCATTTGCAGTTTCATTTCGCGTCTAATTTCCCAAACCAAACTGCTTGCAGCTCTAACTCCCTTCTAACTACCACTTCTTCGGTTCAGTGAGATATGCTGGATTCTAAACGGAGAAGCTTCTCTGACGCTTTTTCACAGAGATTTTGAAACTGAAATTTCCAAACCCGTTTCCAACGAAGGCGCCAATGGGCTTCCCCATAGAACTTGCCAACCTGAATTCCTACAGGCTAGATGTGAGAGGCACATTCTGCTGCTTCCTCCCTAAGAGTTAAGCTTGCTTCTGAAAGCTCAACCTCCGGGGAGTCTGTTTGGCAGAGATATAGAACACACTTTTCCAAGCCTGTTGGAAGGCCTTTGCAGTTTCATTTCGCGTCTAATTTCCCAAACCAAACTGCTTGCAGCTCTAACTCCCTTCTAACTACCACTTCTTCGGTTCAGTGAGATATGCTGGATTCTAAACGGAGAAGCTTCTCTGACGCTTTTTCACAGAGATTTTGAAACTGAAATCTCCCATGCCGTTTCCACCATAGGCAGCAATGGGCTTCCCCATAGAACTTGCCAACCTGAATTCCTACAGGCTAGATGTGAGAGGCACATTCTGCTGCTTCCTCCCTAAGAGTTAAGCTTGCTTCTGAAAGCTCAACCTCCGGGGAGTCTGTTTGGCAGAGATATAGAACACACTTTTCCAAGCCTGTTGGAAGGCCTTTGCAGTTTCATTTCGCGTCTAATTTCCCAAACCAAACTGCTTGCAGCTCTAACTCCCTTCTAAATACCACTTCTTCGGTTCAGTGAGATATGCTGGATTCTAAACGGAGAAGCTTCTCTGACGCTTTTTCACAGAGATTTTGAAACTGAAATTTCCAAACCCGTTTCCAACGAAGGCGCCAATGGGCTTCCCCATAGAACTTGCCAACCTGAATTCCTACAGGCTAGATGTGAGAGGCACATTCTGCTGCTTCCTCCCTTAGAGTTAAACTAGCTTCTGAAAGCTCAACCTCCGGGGAGTTTGTTTGGCAGAGTTATAGAACACACTTTTCCAAGCCTGTTGGAAGGCATTTGCAGTTTCATTTCGCGTCTAATTTCCCAAACCAAACTGCTTGCAGCTCTAACTGCCTTCTAACTACCACTTCTTCGGTTCAGTGAGATATGCTGGATTCTAAACGGAGAAGCTTCTCTGACGCTTTTTCACAGAGATTTTGAAACTGAAATCTCCCATGCCGTTTCCACCATAGGCAGCAATGGGCTTCCCCATAGAACTTGCCAACCTGAATTCCTACAGGCTAGATGTGAGAGGCACATTCTGCTGCTTCCTCCCTAAGAGTTAAGCTTGCTTGTGAAAGCTCAACCTCCGGGGAGTTTGTTTGGCAGAGATATAGAACACAATTTTCCAAGCCTGTTGGAAGGCATTTGCAGTTTCATTTCGCGTCTAATTTCCCAAACCAAACTGCTTGCAGCTCTAACTCCCTTCTAACTACCACTTCTTCGGTTCAGTGAGATATGCTGGATTCTAAACGGAGAAGCTTCTCTGACGCTTTTTCACAGAGATTTTCAAAATGAAATTTCCAAACCCGTTTCCAACGAAGGCGCCAATGGGCTTCCCCATAGAACTTGCCAACCTGAATTCCTACAGGCTAGATGTGAGAGGCACATTCTGCTGCTTCCTCCCTTAGAGTTAAACTAGCTTCTGAAAGCTCAACCTCCGGGGAGTTTGTTTGGCAGAGATATAGAACACACTTTTCCAAGCCTGTTGGAAGGCATTTGCAGTTTCATTTCGCGTCTAATTTCCCAAACCAAACTGCTTGCAGCTCTAACTCCCTTCTAACTACCACTTCTTCGGTTCAGTGAGATATGCTGGATTCTAAACGGAGAAGCTTCTCTGACGCTTTTTCACAGAGATTTTGAAACTGAAATCTCCCATGCCGTTTCCGCCATAGGCAGCAATGGGCTTCCCCATAGAACTTGCCAACCTGAATTCCTACAGGCTAGATGTGAGAGGCACATTCTGCTGCTTCCTCCCTAAGAGTTAAGCTTGCTTCTGAAAGCTCAACCTCCGGGGAGTCTGTTTGGCAGAGATATAGAACACACTTTTCCAAGCCTGTTGGAAGGCCTTTGCAGTGTCATTTCGCATCTAATTTCCCAAACCAAACTGCTTGCAGCTCTAACTCCCTTCTAACTACCACTTCTTCGGTTCAGTGAGATATGCTGCATTCTAAACGGAGAAGCTTCTCTGACGCTTTTTCACAGAGATTTTGAAACTGAAATTTCCAAACCCGTTTCCAACGAAGGCGCCAATGGGCTTCTCCATAGAACTTGCCAACCTGAATTCCTACAGGCTAGATGTGAGAGGCACATTCTGCTGCTTCCTCCCTTAGAGTTAAACTAGCTTCTGAAAGCTCAACCTCCGGGGAGTTTGTTTGGCAGAGATATAGAACACACTTTTCCAAGCCTGTTGGAAGGCATTTGCAGTTTCATTTCGCGTCTAATTTCCCAAACCAAACTGCTTGCAGCTCTAACTGCCTTCTAACTACCACTTCTTCGGTTCAGTGAGATATGCTGGATTCTAAACGGAGAAGCTTCTCTGACGCTTTTTCACAGAGATTTTGAAACTGAAATCTCCCATGCTGTTTCCACCATAGCCAGCAATGGGCTTCCCCATAGAACTTGCCAACCTGAATTCCTACAGGCTAGATGTGAGAGGCACATTCTGCTGCTTCCTCCCTTAGAGTTAAACTAGCTTCTGAAAGCTCAACCTCCAGGGAGTCTGTTTGGCAGAGATATAGAACACACTTTTCCAAGCCTGATGGAAGGCATTTGCAGTTTCATTTCGCGTCTAATTTCCCAAACCAAACTGCTTGCAGCTCTAACTGCCTTCTAACTACCACTTCTTCGGTTCAGTGAGATATGCTGGATTCTAAACGGAGAAGCTTCTCTGACGCTTTTTCACAGAGATTTTGAAACTGAAATCTCCCATGCCGTTTCCACCATAGGCAGCAATGGGCTTCCCCATAGAACTTGCCAACCTGAATTCCTACAGGCTAGATGTGAGAGGCACATTCTGCTGCTTCCTCCCTAAGAGTTAAGCTTGATTGTGAAAGCTCAACCTCCGGGGAGTCTGTTTGGCAGAGATATAGAACACACTTTTCCAAGCTTTTTGGAAGGCCTTTGCAGTGTCATTTCGCATCTAATTTCCCAAACCAAACTGCTTGCAGCTCTAACTCCCTTCTAACTACCACTTCTTCGGTTCAGTGAGATATGCTGGATTCTAAACGGAGAAGCTTCTCTGACGCTTTTTCACAGAGATTTTGAAACTGAAATCTCCCATGCCGTTTCCACCATAGGCAGCAATGGGCTTCCCCATAGAACTTGCCAACCGGAATTCCTACAGGCTAGATGTGAGAGGCACATTCTGCTGCTTCCTCCCTTAGAGTTAAACTTGCTTCTGAAAGCTCAACCTCCGGGGAGTTTGTTTGGCAGAGATATAGAACACACTTTTCCAAGCCTGTTGGAAGGCATTTGCAGTTTCATTTCGCGTCTAATTTCCCAAACCAAACTGCTTGCAGCTCTAACTCCCTTCTAACTACCACTTCTTCGGTTCAGTGAGATATGCTGGATTCTAAACGGAGAAGCTTCTCTGACGCTTTTTCACAGAGATTTTGAAACTGAAATCTCCCATGCCGTTTCCACTATAGGCAGCAATGGGCTTCCCCATAGAACTTGCCAACCTGAATTCCTACAGGCTAGATGTGAGAGGCACATTCTGCTGCTTCCTCCCTAAGAGTTAAGCTTGCTTCTGAAAGCTCAACCTCCGGGGAGTCTGTTTGGCAGAGATATAGAACACACTTTTCCAAGCCTGTTGGAAGGCCTTTGCAGTTTCATTTCGCGTCTAATTTCCCAAACCAAACTGCTTGCAGCTCTAACTCCCTTCTAACTACCACTTCTTCGGTTCAGTGAGATATGCTGGATTCTAAACGGAGAAGCTTCTCTGACGCTTTTTCACAGAGATTTTGAAACTGAAATCTCCCATGCCGTTTCCACCATAGGCAGCAATGGGCTTCCCCATAGAACTTGCCAACCTGAATTCCTACAGGCTAGATGTGAGAGGCACATTCTGCTGCTTCCTCCCTAAGAGTTAAGCTTGCTTCTGAAAGCTCAACCTCCGGGGAGTCTGTTTGGCAGAGATATAGAACACACTTTTCCAAGCCTGTTGGAAGGCCTTTGCAGTTTCATTTCGCGTCTAATTTCCCAAACCAAACTGCTTGCAGCTCTAACTCCCTTCTAACTACCACTTCTTCGGTTCAGTGAGATATGCTGGATTCTAAACGGAGAAGCTTCTCTGACGCTTTTTCACAGAGATTTTGAAACTGAAATTTCCAAACCCGTTTCCAACGAAGGCGCCAATGGGCTTCCCCATAGAACTTGCCAACCTGAATTCCTACAGGCTAGATGTGAGAGGCACATTCTGCTGCTTCCTCCCTTAGAGTTAAACTAGCTTCTGAAAGCTCAACCTCCGGGGAGTTTGTTTGGCAGAGTTATAGAACACACTTTTCCAAGCCTGTTGGAAGGCATTTGCAGTTTCATTTCGCGTCTAATTTCCCAAACCAAACTGCTTGCAGCTCTAACTGCCTTCTAACTACCACTTCTTCGGTTCAGTGAGATATGCTGGATTCTAAACGGAGAAGCTTCTCTGACGCTTTTTCACAGAGATTTTGAAACTGAAATCTCCCATGCCGTTTCCACCATAGGCAGCAATGGGCTTCCCCATAGAACTTGCCAACCTGAATTCCTACAAGCTAGATGTGAGAGGCACATTCTGCTGCTTCCTCCCTAAGAGTTAAGCTTGCTTGTGAAAGCTCAACCTCCGGGGAGTTTGTTTGGCAGAGATATAGAACACACTTTTCCAAGCCTGTTGGAAGGCATTTGCAGTTTCATTTCGCGTCTAATTTCCCAAACCAAACTGCTTGCAGCTCTAACTCCCTTCGAACTACCACTTCTTCGGTTCAGTGAGATATGCTGGATTCTAAACGGAGAAGCTTCTCTGACGCTTTTTCACAGAGATTTTGAAACTGAAATCTCCCATGCCGTTTCCACCATAGGCAGCAATGGGCTTCCCCATAGAACTTGCCAACCTGAATTCCTACAGGCTAGATGTGAGAGGCACATTCTGCTGCTTCCTCCCTAAGAGTTAAGCTTGCTTCTGAAAGCTCAACCTCCGGGGAGTCTGTTTGGCAGAGATATAGAACACACTTTTCCAAGCCTGTTGGAAGGCCTTTGCAGTGTCATTTCGCATCTAATTTCCCCAACCAAACTGCTTGCAGCTCTAACTCCCTTCTAACTACCACTTCTTCGGTTCAGTGAGATATGCTGGATTCTAAACGGAGAAGCTTCTCTGACGCTTTTTCACAGAGATTTTGATACTGAAATTTCCAAACCCGTTTCCAACGAAAGCGCCAATGGGCTTCTCCATAGAACTTGCCAACCTGAATTCCTACAGGCTAGATGTGAGAGGCACATTCTGCTGCTTCCTCCCTTAGAGTTAAACTAGCTTCTGAAAGCTCAACCTCCGGGGAGTTTGTTTGGCAGAGTTATAGAACACACTTTTCCAAGCCTGTTGGAAGGCATTTGCAGTTTCATTTCGCGTCTAATTTCCCAAACCAAACTGCTTGCAGCTCTAACTGCCTTCTAACTACCACTTCTTCGGTTCAGTGAGATATGCTGGATTCTAAACGGAGAAGCTTCTCTGACGCTTTTTCACAGAGATTTTGAAACTGAAATCTCCCATGCTGTTTCCACCATAGCCAGCAATGGGCTTCCCCATAGAACTTGCCAACCTGAATTCCTACAGGCTAGATGTGAGAGGCACATTCTGCTGCTTCCTCCCTAAGAGTTAAGCTTGCTTGTGAAAGCTCAACCCCCGGGGAGTCTGTTTGGCAGAGATATAGAACACACTTTTCCAAGCTTTTTGGAAGGCCTTTGCAGTGTCATTTCGCATCTAATTTCCCAAACCAAACTGCTTGCAGCTCTAACTCCCTTCTAACTACCACTTCTTCGGTTCAGTGAGATATGCTGGATTCTAAACGGAGAAGCTTCTCTGACGCTTTTTCACAGAGATTTTGAAACTGAATTCCTCCCTTAGAGTTAAACTAGCTTCTGAAAGCTCAACCTCCGGGGAGTTTGTTTGGCAGAGTTATAGAACACACTTTTCCAAGCCTGTTGGAAGGCATTTGCAGTTTCATTTCGCGTCTAATTTCCCAAACCAAACTGCTTGCAGCTCTAACTGCCTTCTAACTACCACTTCTTCGGTTCAGTGAGATATGCTGGATTCTAAACGGAGAAGCTTCTCTGACGCTTTTTCACAGAGATTTTGAAACTGAAATCTCCCATGCCGTTTCCACCGTAGGCAGCAATGGGCTTCCCCATAGAACTTGCCAACCTGAATTCCTACAGGCTAGATGTGAGAGGCACATTCTGCTGCTTCCTCCCTAAGAGTTAAGCTTGCTTGTGAAAGCTCAACCTCCGGGGAGTTTGTTTGGCAGAGATATAGAACACACTTTTCCAAGCCTGTTGGAAGGCATTTGCAGTTTCATTTCGCGTCTAATTTCCCAAACCAAACTGCTTGCAGCTCTAACTCCCTTCTAACTACCACTTCTTCGGTTCAGTGAGATATGCTGGATTCTAAACGGAGAAGCTTCTCTGACGCTTTTTCACAGAGATTTTGAAACTGAAATTTCCAAACCCGTTTCCAACGAAGGCGCCAATGGGCTTCTCCATAGAACTTGCCAACCTGAATTCCTACAGGCTAGATGTGAGAGGCACATTCTGCTGCTTCCTCCCTTAGAGTTAAACTAGCTTCTGAAAGCTCAACCTCCGGGGAGTTTGTTTGGCAGAGATATAGAACACACTTTTCCAAGCCTGTTGGAAGGCATTTGCAGTTTCATTTCGCGTCTAATTTCCCAAACCAAACTGCTTGCAGCTCTAACTGCCTTCTAACTACCACTTCTTCGGTTCAGTGAGATATGCTGGATTCTAAACGGAGAAGCTTCTCTGACGCTTTTTCACAGAGATTTTGAAACTGAAATCTCCCATGCTGTTTCCACCATAGCCAGCAATGGGCTTCCCCATAGAACTTGCCAACCTGAATTCCTACAGGCTAGATGTGAGAGGCACATTCTGCTGCTTCCTCCCTTAGAGTTAAACTAGCTTCTGAAAGCTCAACCTCCAGGGAGTCTGTTTGGCAGAGATATAGAACACACTTTTCCAAGCCTGATGGAAGGCATTTGCAGTTTCATTTCGCGTCTAATTTCCCAAACCAAACTGCTTGCAGCTCTAACTGCCTTCTAACTACCACTTCTTCGGTTCAGTGAGATATGCTGGATTCTAAACGGAGAAGCTTCTCTGACGCTTTTTCACAGAGATTTTGAAACTGAAATCTCCCATGCCGTTTCCACCATAGGCAGCAATGGGCTTCCCCATAGAACTTGCCAACCTGAATTCCTACAGGCTAGATGTGAGAGGCACATTCTGCTGCTTCCTCCCTAAGAGTTAAGCTTGCTTCTGAAAGCTCAACCTCCGGGGAGTCTGTTTGGCAGAGATATAGAACACACTTTTCCAAGCTTTTTGGAAGGCCTTTGCAGTGTCATTTCGCATCTAATTTCCCTAACCAAACTGCTTGCAGCTCTAACTCCCTTCTAACTACCACTTCTTCGGTTCAGTGAGATATGCTGGATTCTAAACGGAGAAGCTTCTCTGACGCTTTTTCACAGAGATTTTGAAACTGAAATCTCCCATGCCGTTTCCACCATAGGCAGCAATGGGCTTCCCCATAGAACTTGCCAACCGGAATTCCTACAGGCTAGATGTGAGAGGCACTGCTTCCTCCCTTAGAGTTAAACTTGCTTGTGAAAGCTCAACCTCCGGGGAGTTTGTTTGGCAGAGATATAGAACACACTTTTCCAAGCCTGTTGGAAGGCATTTGCAGTTTCATTTCGCGTCTAATTTCCCAAAGCAAACTGCTTGCAGCTCTAACTGCCTTCTAACTACCACTTCTTCGGTTCAGTGAGATATGCTGGATTCTAAACGGAGAAGCTTTTCTGACGCTTTTTCACAGAGATTTTGAAACTGAAATCTCCCATGCTGTTTCCACCATAGCCAGCAATGGGCTTCCCCATAGAACTTGCCAACCTGAATTCCTACAGGCTAGATGTGAGAGGCACATTCTGCTGCTTCCTCCCTTAGAGTTAAACTAGCTTCTGAAAGCTCAACCTCCGGGGAGTTTGTTTGGCAGAGATATAGAACACACTTTTCCAAGCCTGTTGGAAGGCATTTGCAGTTTCATTTCGCGTCTAATTTCCCAAACCAAACTGCTTGCAGCTCTAACTCCCTTCTAACTACCACTTCTTCGGTTCAGTGAGATATGCTGGATTCTAAACGGAGAAGCTTCTCTTACGCTTTTTCACAGAGATTTTGAAACTGAAATCTCCCATGCCGTTTCCACCATAGGCAGCAATGGGCTTCCCCATAGAACTTGCCAACCTGAATTCCTACAGGCTAGATGTGAGAGGCACATTCTGCTGCTTCCTCCCTAAGAGTTAAGCTTGCTTCTGAAAGCTCAACCTCCGGGGAGTCTGTTTGGCAGAGATATAGAACACACTTTTCCAAGCCTGTTGGAAGGCCTTTGCAGTTTCATTTCGCGTCTAATTTCCCAAACCAAACTGCTTGCAGCTCTAACTCCCTTCTAACTACCACTTCTTCGGTTCAGTGAGATATGCTGGATTCTAAACGGAGAAGCTTCTCTGACGCTTTTTCACAGAAATTTTGAAACTGAAATCTCCCATGCCGTTTCCACCATAGGCAGCAATGGGCTTCCCCATAGAACTTGCCAACCTGAATTCCTACAGGCTAGATGTGAGAGGCACATTCTGCTGCTTCCTCCCTAAGAGTTAAGCTTGCTTCTGAAAGCTCAACCTCCGGGGAGTCTGTTTGGCAGAGATATAGAACACACTTTTCCAAGCCTGTTGGAAGGCCTTTGCAGTTTCATTTCGCGTCTAATTTCCCAAACCAAACTGCTTGCAGCTCTAACTCCCTTCTAACTACCACTTCTTCGGTTCAGTGAGATATGCTGGATTCTAAACAGAGAAGCTTCTCTGACGCTTTTTCACAGAGATTTTGAAACTGAAATTTCCAAACCCGTTTCCAACGAAGGCGCCAATGGGCTTCCCCATAGAACTTGCCAACCTGAATTCCTACAGGCTAGATGTGAGAGGCACATTCTGCTGCTTCCTCCCTTAGAGTTAAACTAGCTTCTGAAAGCTCAACCTCCGGGGAGTTTGTTTGGCAGAGTTATAGAACACACTTTTCCAAGCCTGTTGGAAGGCATTTGCAGTTTCATTTCGCGTCTAATTTCCCAAACCAAACTGCTTGCAGCTCTAACTCCCTTCTAACTACCACTTCTTCGGTTCAGTGAGATATGCTGGATTCTAAACGGAGAAGCTTCTCTGACGCTTTTTCACAGAGATTTTGAAACTGAAATCTCCCATGCCGTTTATACCATAGGCAGCAATGGGCTTCCCCATAGAACTTGCCAACCTGAATTCCTACAAGCTAGATGTGAGAGGCACATTCTGCTGCTTCCTCCCTAAGAGTTAAGCTTGCTTGTGAAAGCTCAACCTCCGGGGAGTTTGTTTGGCAGAGATATAGAACACACTTTTCCAAGCCTGTTGGAAGGCATTTGCAGTTTCATTTCGCGTCTAATTTCCCAAACCAAACTGCTTGCAGCTCTAACTCCCTTCTAACTACCACTTCTTCGGTTCAGTGAGATATGCTGGATTCAAAACGGAGAAGCTTCTCTGACGCTTTTTCACAGAGATTTTCAAAATGAAATTTCCAAACCCGTTTCCAACGAAGGCGCCAATGGGCTTCCCCATAGAACTTGCCAACCTGAATTCCTACAGGCTAGATGTGAGAGGCACATTCTGCTGCTTCCTCCCTTAGAGTTAAACTAGCTTCTGAAAGCTCAACCTCCGGGGAGTTTGTTTGGCAGAGATATAGAACACACTTTTCCAAGCCTGTTGGAAGGCATTTGCAGTTTCATTTCGCGTCTAATTTCCCAAACCAAACTGCTTGCAGCTCTAACTGCCTTCTAACTACCACTTCTTCGGTTCAGTGAGATATGCTGGATTCTAAACGGAGAAGCTTCTCTGACGCTTTTTCACAGAGATTTTGAAACTGAAATCTCCCATACCGTTTCCACCATAGGCAGCAATGGGCTTCCCCATAGAACTTGCCAACCTGAATTCCTACAGGCTAGATGTGAGAGGCACATTCTGCTGCTTCCTCCCTAAGAGTTAAGCTTGCTTCTGAAAGCTCAACCTCCGGGGAGTCTGTTTGGCAGAGATATAGAACACACTTTTCCAAGCCTGTTGGAAGGCCTTTGCAGTTTCATTTCGCGTCTAATTTCCCAAACCAAACTGCTTGCAGCTCTAACTCCCTTCTAACTACCACTTCTTCGGTTCAGTGAGATATGCTGGATTCTAAACGGAGAAGCTTCTCTGACGCTTTTTCACAGAGATTTTGAAACTGAAATCTCCCATGCCGTTTCCACCATAGGCAGCAATGGGCTTCCCCATAGAACTTGCCAACCTGAATTCCTACAGGCTAGATGTGAGAGGCACATTCTGCTGCTTCCTCCCTAAGAGTTAAGCTTGCTTCTGAAAGCTCAACCTCCGGGGAGTCTGTTTGGCAGAGATATAGAACACACTTTTCCAAGCCTGTTGGAAGGCCTTTGCAGTTTCATTTCGCGTCTAATTTCCCAAACCAAACTGCTTGCAGCTCTAACTCCCTTCTAACTACCACTTCTTCGGTTCAGTGAGATATGCTGGATTCTAAACGGAGAAGCTTCTCTGACGCTTTTTCACAGAGATTTTGAAACTGAAATCTCCCATGCCGTTTCCACCATAGGCAGCAATGGGCTTCCCCATAGAACTTGCCAACCTGAATTCCTACAGGCTAGATGTGAGAGGCACATTCTGCTGCTTCCTCCCTAAGAGTTAAGCTTGCTTCTGAAAGCTCAACCTCCGGGGAGTCTGTTTGGCAGAGATATAGAACACACTTTTCCAAGCCTGTTGGAAGGCCTTTGCAGTTTCATTTCGCGTCTAATTTCCCAAACCAAACTGCTTGCAGCTCTAACTCCCTTCTAACTACCACTTCTTCGGTTCAGTGAGATATGCTGGATTCTAAACGGAGAAGCTTCTCTGACGCTTTTTCACAGAGATTTTGAAACTGAAATTTCCAAACCCGTTTCCAACGAAGGCGCCAATGGGCTTCCCCATAGAACTTGCCAACCTGAATTCCTACAGGCTAGATGTGAGAGGCACATTCTGCTGCTTCCTCCCTTAGAGTTAAACTAGCTTCTGAAAGCTCAACCTCCGGGGAGTTTGTTTGGCAGAGTTATAGAACACACTTTTCCAAGCCTGTTGGAAGGCATTTGCAGTTTCATTTCGCGTCTAATTTCCCAAACCAAACTGCTTGCAGCTCTAACTGCCTTCTAACTACCACTTCTTCGGTTCAGTGAGATATGCTGGATTCTAAACGGAGAAGCTTCTCTGACGCTTTTTCACAGAGATTTTGAAACTGAAATCTCCCATGCCGTTTCCACCATAGGCAGCAATGGGCTTCCCCATAGAACTTGCCAACCTGAATTCCTACAAGCTAGATGTGAGAGGCACATTCTGCTGCTTCCTCCCTAAGAGTTAAGCTTGCTTGTGAAAGCTCAACCTCCGGGGAGTTTGTTTGGCAGAGATATAGAACACACTTTTCCAAGCCTGTTGGAAGGCATTTGCAGTTTCATTTCGCGTCTAATTTCCCAAACCAAACTGCTTGCAGCTCTAACTCCCTTCGAACTACCACTTCTTCGGTTCAGTGAGATATGCTGGATTCTAAACGGAGAAGCTTCTCTGACGCTTTTTCACAGAGATTTTGAAACTGAAATCTCCCATGCCGTTTCCACCATAGGCAGCAATGGGCTTCCCCATAGAACTTGCCAACCTGAATTCCTACAGGCTAGATGTGAGAGGCACATTCTGCTGCTTCCTCCCTAAGAGTTAAGCTTGCTTCTGAAAGCTCAACCTCCGGGGAGTCTGTTTGGCAGAGATATAGAACACACTTTTCCAAGCCTGTTGGAAGGCCTTTGCAGTGTCATTTCGCATCTAATTTCCCCAACCAAACTGCTTGCAGCTCTAACTCCCTTCTAACTACCACTTCTTCGGTTCAGTGAGATATGCTGGATTCTAAACGGAGAAGCTTCTCTGACGCTTTTTCACAGAGATTTTGATACTGAAATTTCCAAACCCGTTTCCAACGAAAGCGCCAATGGGCTTCTCCATAGAACTTGCCAACCTGAATTCCTACAGGCTAGATGTGAGAGGCACATTCTGCTGCTTCCTCCCTTAGAGTTAAACTAGCTTCTGAAAGCTCAACCTCCGGGGAGTTTGTTTGGCAGAGTTATAGAACACACTTTTCCAAGCCTGTTGGAAGGCATTTGCAGTTTCATTTCGCGTCTAATTTCCCAAACCAAACTGCTTGCAGCTCTAACTGCCTTCTAACTACCACTTCTTCGGTTCAGTGAGATATGCTGGATTCTAAACGGAGAAGCTTCTCTGACGCTTTTTCACAAGATTTTGAAACTGAAATCTCCCATGCTGTTTCCACCATAGCCAGCAATGGGCTTCCCCATAGAACTTGCCAACCTGAATTCCTACAGGCTAGATGTGAGAGGCACATTCTGCTGCTTCCTCCCTAAGAGTTAAGCTTGCTTGTGAAAGCTCAACCCCCGGGGAGTCTGTTTGGCAGAGATATAGAACACACTTTTCCAAGCTTTTTGGAAGGCCTTTGCAGTGTCATTTCGCATCTAATTTCCCAAACCAAACTGCTTGCAGCTCTAACTCCCTTCTAACTACCACTTCTTCGGTTCAGTGAGATATGCTGGATTCTAAACGGAGAAGCTTCTCTGACGCTTTTTCACCGAGATTTTGAAACTGAATTCCTCCCTTAGAGTTAAACTAGCTTCTGAAAGCTCAACCTCCGGGGAGTTTGTTTGGCAGAGTTATAGAACACACTTTTCCAAGCCTGTTGGAAGGCATTTGCAGTTTCATTTCGCGTCTAATTTCCCAAACCAAACTGCTTGCAGCTCTAACTGCCTTCTAACTACCACTTCTTCGGTTCAGTGAGATATGCTGGATTCTAAACGGAGAAGCTTCTCTGACGCTTTTTCACAGAGATTTTGAAACTGAAATCTCCCATGCCGTTTCCACCGTAGGCAGCAATGGGCTTCCCCATAGAACTTGCCAACCTGAATTCCTACAGGCTAGATGTGAGAGGCACATTCTGCTGCTTCCTCCCTAAGAGTTAAGCTTGCTTGTGAAAGCTCAACCTCCGGGGAGTTTGTTTGGCAGAGATATAGAACACACTTTTCCAAGCCTGTTGGAAGGCATTTGCAGTTTCATTTCGCGTCTAATTTCCCAAACCAAACTGCTTGCAGCTCTAACTCCCTTCTAACTACCACTTCTTCGGTTCAGTGAGATATGCTGGATTCTAAACGGAGAAGCTTCTCTGACGCTTTTTCACAGAGATTTTGAAACTGAAATTTCCAAACCCGTTTCCAACGAAGGCGCCAATGGGCTTCTCCATAGAACTTGCCAACCTGAATTCCTACAGGCTAGATGTGAGAGGCACATTCTGCTGCTTCCTCCCTTAGAGTTAAACTAGCTTCTGAAAGCTCAACCTCCGGGGAGTTTGTTTGGCAGAGATATAGAACACACTTTTCCAAGCCTGTTGGAAGGCATTTGCAGTTTCATTTCGCGTCTAATTTCCCAAACCAAACTGCTTGCAGCTCTAACTGCCTTCTAACTACCACTTCTTCGGTTCAGTGAGATATGCTGGATTCTAAACGGAGAAGCTTCTCTGACGCTTTTTCACAGAGATTTTGAAACTGAAATCTCCCATGCTGTTTCCACCATAGCCAGCAATGGGCTTCCCCATAGAACTTGCCAACCTGAATTCCTACAGGCTAGATGTGAGAGGCACATTCTGCTGCTTCCTCCCTTAGAGTTAAACTAGCTTCTGAAAGCTCAACCTCCAGGGAGTCTGTTTGGCAGAGATATAGAACACACTTTTCCAAGCCTGATGGAAGGCATTTGCAGTTTCATTTCGCGTCTAATTTCCCAAACCAAACTGCTTGCAGCTCTAACTGCCTTCTAACTACCACTTCTTCGGTTCAGTGAGATATGCTGGATTCTAAACGGAGAAGCTTCTCTGACGCTTTTTCACAGAGATTTTGAAACTGAAATCTCCCATGCCGTTTCCACCATAGGCAGCAATGGGCTTCCCCATAGAACTTGCCAACCTGAATTCCTACAGGCTAGATGTGAGAGGCACATTCTGCTGCTTCCTCCCTAAGAGTTAAGCTTGCTTCTGAAAGCTCAACCTCCGGGGAGTCTGTTTGGCAGAGATATAGAACACACTTTTCCAAGCTTTTTGGAAGGCCTTTGCAGTGTCATTTCGCATCTAATTTCCCTAACCAAACTGCTTGCAGCTCTAACTCCCTTCTAACTACCACTTCTTCGGTTCAGTGAGATATGCTGGATTCTAAACGGAGAAGCTTCTCTGACGCTTTTTCACAGAGATTTTGAAACTGAAATCTCCCATGCCGTTTCCACCATAGGCAGCAATGGGCTTCCCCATAGAACTTGCCAACCGGAATTCCTACAGGCTAGATGTGAGAGGCACATTCTGCTGCTTCCTCCCTTAGAGTTAAACTTGCTTGTGAAAGCTCAACCTCCGGGGAGTTTGTTTGGCAGAGATATAGAACACACTTTTCCAAGCCTGTTGGAAGGCATTTGCAGTTTCATTTCGCGTCTAATTTCCCAAAGCAAACTGCTTGCAGCTCTAACTGCCTTCTAACTACCACTTCTTCGGTTCAGTGAGATATGCTGGATTCTAAACGGAGAAGCTTTTCTGACGCTTTTTCACAGAGATTTTGAAACTGAAATCTCCCATGCTGTTTCCACCATAGCCAGCAATGGGCTTCCCCATAGAACTTGCCAACCTGAATTCCTACAGGCTAGATGTGAGAGGCACATTCTGCTGCTTCCTCCCTTAGAGTTAAACTAGCTTCTGAAAGCTCAACCTCCGGGGAGTTTGTTTGGCAGAGATATAGAACACACTTTTCCAAGCCTGTTGGAAGGCATTTGCAGTTTCATTTCGCGTCTAATTTCCCAAACCAAACTGCTTGCAGCTCTAACTCCCTTCTAACTACCACTTCTTCGGTTCAGTGAGATATGCTGGATTCTAAACGGAGAAGCTTCTCTTACGCTTTTTCACAGAGATTTTGAAACTGAAATCTCCCATGCCGTTTCCACCATAGGCAGCAATGGGCTTCCCCATAGAACTTGCCAACCTGAATTCCTACAGGCTAGATGTGAGAGGCACATTCTGCTGCTTCCTCCCTAAGAGTTAAGCTTGCTTCTGAAAGCTCAACCTCCGGGGAGTCTGTTTGGCAGAGATATAGAACACACTTTTCCAAGCCTGTTGGAAGGCCTTTGCAGTTTCATTTCGCGTCTAATTTCCCAAACCAAACTGCTTGCAGCTCTAACTCCCTTCTAACTACCACTTCTTCGGTTCAGTGAGATATGCTGGATTCTAAACGGAGAAGCTTCTCTGACGCTTTTTCACAGAAATTTTGAAACTGAAATCTCCCATGCCGTTTCCACCATAGGCAGCAATGGGCTTCCCCATAGAACTTGCCAACCTGAATTCCTACAGGCTAGATGTGAGAGGCACATTCTGCTGCTTCCTCCCTAAGAGTTAAGCTTGCTTCTGAAAGCTCAACCTCCGGGGAGTCTGTTTGGCAGAGATATAGAACACACTTTTCCAAGCCTGTTGGAAGGCCTTTGCAGTTTCATTTCGCGTCTAATTTCCCAAACCAAACTGCTTGCAGCTCTAACTCCCTTCTAACTACCACTTCTTCGGTTCAGTGAGATATGCTGGATTCTAAACGGAGAAGCTTCTCTGACGCTTTTTCACAGAGATTTTGAAACTGAAATCTCCCATGCCGTTTCCACCATAGGCAGCAATGGGCTTCCCCATAGAACTTGCCAACCTGAATTCCTACAGGCTAGATGTGAGAGGCACATTCTGCTGCTTCCTCCCTAAGAGTTAAGCTTGCTTCTGAAAGCTCAACCTCCGGGGAGTCTGTTTGGCAGAGATATAGAACACACTTTTCCAAGCCTGTTGGAAGGCCTTTGCAGTTTCATTTCGCGTCTAATTTCCCAAACCAAACTGCTTGCAGCTCTAACTCCCTTCTAACTACCACTTCTTCGGTTCAGTGAGATATGCTGGATTCTAAACGGAGAAGCTTCTCTGACGCTTTTTCACAGAGATTTTGAAACTGAAATCTCCCATGCCGTTTACACCATAGGCAGCAATGGGCTTCCCCATAGAACTTGCCAACCTGAATTCCTACAGGCTAGATGTGAGAGGCACATTCTGCTGCTTCCTCCCTAAGAGTTAAGCTTGCTTCTGAAAGCTCAACCTCCGGGGAGTCTGTTTGGCAGAGATATAGAACACACTTTTCCAAGCCTGTTGGAAGGCCTTTGCAGTTTCATTTCGCGTCTAATTTCCCAAACCAAACTGCTTGCAGCTCTAACTCCCTTCTAACTACCACTTCTTCGGTTCAGTGAGATATGCTGGATTCTAAACGGAGAAGCTTCTCTGACGCTTTTTCACAGAGATTTTGAAACTGAAATCTCCCATGCCGTTTCCACCATAGGCAGCAATGGGCTTCCCCATAGAACTTGCCAACCTGAATTCCTACAGGCTAGATGTGAGAGGCACATTCTGCTGCTTCCTCCCTAAGAGTTAAGCTTGCTTCTGAAAGCTCAACCTCCGGGGAGTCTGTTTGGCAGAGATATAGAACACACTTTTCCAAGCCTGTTGGAAGGCCTTTGCAGTTTCATTTCGCGTCTAATTTCCCAAACCAAACTGCTTGCAGCTCTAACTCCCTTCTAACTACCACTTCTTCGGTTCAGTGAGATATGCTGGATTCTAAACGGAGAAGCTTCTCTGACGCTTTTTCACAGAGATTTTGAAACTGAAATCTCCCATGCCGTTTCCACCATAGGCAGCAATGGGCTTCCCCATAGAACTTGCCAACCTGAATTCCTACAGGCTAGATGTGAGAGGCACATTCTGCTGCTTCCTCCCTTAGAGTTAAACTAGCTTCTGAAAGCTCAACCTCCGGGGAGTTTGTTTGGCAGAGATATAGAACACAATTTTCCAAGCCTGTTGGAAGGCATTTGCAGTTTCATTTCGCGTCTAATTTCCCAAACCAAACTGCTTGCAGCTCTAACTCCCTTCTAACTACCACTTGTTCGGTTCAGTGAGATATGCTGGATTCTAAACGGAGAAGCTTCTCTGACGCTTTTTCACAGAGATTTTGAAACTGAAATCTCCCATGCCGTTTCCACCATAGGCAGCAATGGGCTTCCCCATAGAACTTGCCAACCTGAATTCCTACAGGCTAGATGTGAGAGGCACATTCTGCTGCTTCCTCCCTAAGAGTTAAGCTTGCTTCTGAAAGCTCAACCTCCGGGGAGTCTGTTTGGCAGAGATATAGAACACACTTTTCCAAGCCTGTTGGAAGGCCTTTGCAGTTTCATTTCGCGTCTAATTTCCCAAACCAAACTGCTTGCAGCTCTAACTCCCTTCTAACTACCACTTCTTCGGTTCAGTGAGATATGCTGGATTCTAAACGGAGAAGCTTCTCTGACGCTTTTTCACAGAGATTTTGAAACTGAAATCTCCCATGCCGTTTCCACCATAGGCAGCAATGGGCTTCCCCATAGAACTTGCCAACCTGAATTCCTACAGGCTAGATGTGAGAGGCACATTCTGCTGCTTCCTCCCTTAGAGTTAAACTAGCTTCTGAAAGCTCAACCTCCGGGGAGTTTGTTTGGCAGAGATATAGAACACAATTTTCCAAGCCTGTTGGAAGGCATTTGCAGTTTCATTTCGCGTCTAATTTCCCAAACCAAACTGCTTGCAGCTCTAACTCCCTTCTAACTACCACTTCTTCGGTTCAGTGAGATATGCTGGATTCTAAACGGAGAAGCTTCTCTGACGCTTTTTCACAGAGATTTTGAAACTGAAATCTCCCATGCCGTTTCCACCATAGGCAGCAATGGGCTTCCCCATAGAACTTGCCAACCTGAATTCCTACAGGCTAGATGTGATAGGCACATTCTGCTGCTTCCTCCCTTAGAGTTAAACTAGCTTCTGAAAGCTCAACCTCCGGGGAGTTTGTTTGGCAGAGATATAGAACACACTTTTCCAAGCCTGTTGGAAGGCATTTGCAGTTTCATTTCGCGTCTAATTTCCCAAACCAAACTGCTTGCAGCTCTAACTGCCTTCTAACTACCACTTCTTCGGTTCAGTGAGATATGCTGGATTCTAAACGGAGAAGCTTCTCTGACGCTTTTTCACAGAGATTTTGAAACTGAAATCTCCCATGCTGTTTCCACCATAGCCAGCAATGGGCTTCCCCATAGAACTTGCCAACCTGAATTCCTACAGGCTAGATGTGATAGGCGCATTCTCCTGCTTCCTCCCTTAGAGTTAAACTAGCTTCTGAAAGCTCAACCTCCAGGGAGTCTGTTTGGCAGAGATATAGAACACACTTTTCCAAGCCTGTTGGAAGGCATTTGCAGTTTCATTTCGCGTCTAATTTCCCAAACCAAACTGCTTGCAGCTCTAACTGCCTTCTAACTACCACTTCTTCGGTTCAGTGAGATATGCTGGATTCTAAACGGAGAAGCTTCTCTGACGCTTTTTCACAGAGATTTTGAAACTGAAATCTCCCATGCCGTTTCCACCATAGGCAGCAATGGGCTTCCCCATAGAACTTGCCAACCTGAATTCCTACAGGCTAGATGTGAGAGGCACATTCTGCTGCTTCCTCCCTAAGAGTTAAGCTTGCTTCTGAAAGCTCAACCTCCGGGGAGTCTGTTTGGCAGAGATATAGAACACACTTTTCCAAGCCTGTTGGAAGGCCTTTGCAGTGTCATTTCGCATCTAATTTCCCAAACCAAACTGCTTGCAGCTCTAACTCCCTTCTAACTACCACTTCTTCGGTTCAGTGAGATATGCTGCATTCTAAACGGAGAAGCTTCTCTGACGCTTTTTCACAGAGATTTTGAAACTGAAATTTCCAAACCCGTTTCCAACGAAGGCGCCAATGGGCTTCGCCATAGAACTTGCCAACCTGAATTCCTACAGGCTAGATGTGAGAGGCACATTCTGCTGCTTCCTCCCTTAGAGTTAAACTAGCTTCTGAAAGCTCAACCTCCGGGGAGTTTGTTTGGCAGAGATATAGAACACACTTTTCCAAGCCTGTTGGAAGGCATTTGCAGTTTCATTTCGCGTCTAATTTCCCAAACCAAACTGCTTGCAGCTCTAACTGCCTTCTAACTACCACTTCTTCGGTTCAGTGAGATATGCTGGATTCTAAACGGAGAAGCTTCTCTGACGCTTTTTCACAGAGATTTTGAAACTGAAATCTCCCATGCTGTTTCCACCATAGCCAGCAATGGGCTTCCCCATAGAACTTGCCAACCTGAATTCCTACAGGCTAGATGTGAGAGGCACATTCTGCTGCTTCCTCCCTTAGAGTTAAACTAGCTTCTGAAAGCTCAACCTCCAGGGAGTCTGTTTGGCAGAGATATAGAACACACTTTTCCAAGCCTGATGGAAGGCATTTGCAGTTTCATTTCGCGTCTAATTTCCCAAACCAAACTGCTTGCAGCTCTAACTGCCTTCTAACTACCACTTCTTCGGTTCAGTGAGATATGCTGGATTCTAAACGGAGAAGCTTCTCTGACGCTTTTTCACAGAGATTTTGAAACTGAAATCTCCCATGCCGTTTACACCATAGGCAGCAATGGGCTTCCCCATAGAACTTGCCAACCTGAATTCCTACAGGCTAGATGTGAGAGGCACATTCTGCTGCTTCCTCCCTAAGAGTTAAGCTTGATTGTGAAAGCTCAACCTCCGGGGAGTCTGTTTGGCAGAGATATAGAACACACTTTTCCAAGCTTTTTGGAAGGCCTTTGCAGTGTCATTTCGCATCTAATTTCCCAAACCAAACTGCTTGCAGCTCTAACTCCCTTCTAACTACCACTTCTTCGGTTCAGTGAGATATGCTGGATTCTAAACGGAGAAGCTTCTCTGACGCTTTTTCACAGAGATTTTGAAACTGAAATCTCCCATGCCGTTTCCACCATAGGCAGCAATGGGCTTCCCCATAGAACTTGCCAACCGGAATTCCTACAGGCTAGATGTGAGAGGCACATTCTGCTGCTTCCTCCCTTAGAGTTAAACTTGCTTCTGAAAGCTCAACCTCCGGGGAGTTTGTTTGGCAGAGATATAGAACACACTTTTCCAAGCCTGTTGGAAGGCATTTGCAGTTTCATTTCGCGTCTAATTTCCCAAACCAAACTGCTTGCAGCTCTAACTCCCTTCTAACTACCACTTCTTCGGTTCAGTGAGATATGCTGGATTCTAAACGGAGAAGCTTCTCTGACGCTTTTTCACAGAGATTTTGAAACTGAAATCTCCCATGCCGTTTCCACTATAGGCAGCAATGGGCTTCCCCATAGAACTTGCCAACCTGAATTCCTACAGGCTAGATGTGAGAGGCACATTCTGCTGCTTCCTCCCTAAGAGTTAAGCTTGCTTCTGAAAGCTCAACCTCCGGGGAGTCTGTTTGGCAGAGATATAGAACACACTTTTCCAAGCCTGTTGGAAGGCCTTTGCAGTTTCATTTCGCGTCTAATTTCCCAAACCAAACTGCTTGCAGCTCTAACTCCCTTCTAACTACCACTTCTTCGGTTCAGTGAGATATGCTGGATTCTAAACGGAGAAGCTTCTCTGACGCTTTTTCACAGAGATTTTGAAACTGAAATCTCCCATGCCGTTTCCACCATAGGCAGCAATGGGCTTCCCCATAGAACTTGCCAACCTGAATTCCTACAGGCTAGATGTGAGAGGCACATTCTGCTGCTTCCTCCCTAAGAGTTAAGCTTGCTTCTGAAAGCTCAACCTCCGGGGAGTCTGTTTGGCAGAGATATAGAACACACTTTTCCAAGCCTGTTGGAAGGCCTTTGCAGTTTCATTTCGCGTCTAATTTCCCAAACCAAACTGCTTGCAGCTCTAACTCCCTTCTAACTACCACTTCTTCGGTTCAGTGAGATATGCTGGATTCTAAACGGAGAAGCTTCTCTGACGCTTTTTCACAGAGATTTTGAAACTGAAATTTCCAAACCCGTTTCCAACGAAGGCGCCAATGGGCTTCCCCATAGAACTTGCCAACCTGAATTCCTACAGGCTAGATGTGAGAGGCACATTCTGCTGCTTCCTCCCTTAGAGTTAAACTAGCTTCTGAAAGCTCAACCTCCGGGGAGTTTGTTTGGCAGAGTTATAGAACACACTTTTCCAAGCCTGTTGGAAGGCATTTGCAGTTTCATTTCGCGTCTAATTTCCCAAACCAAACTGCTTGCAGCTCTAACTGCCTTCTAACTACCACTTCTTCGGTTCAGTGAGATATGCTGGATTCTAAACGGAGAAGCTTCTCTGACGCTTTTTCACAGAGATTTTGAAACTGAAATCTCCCATTCCGTTTCCACCATAGGCAGCAATGGGCTTCCCCATAGAACTTGCCAACCTGAATTCCTACAAGCTAGATGTGAGAGGCACATTCTGCTGCTTCCTCCCTAAGAGTTAAGCTTGCTTGTGAAAGCTCAACCTCCGGGGAGTTTGTTTGGCAGAGATATAGAACACACTTTTCCAAGCCTGTTGGAAGGCATTTGCAGTTTCATTTCGCGTCTAATTTCCCAAACCAAACTGCTTGCAGCTCTAACTCCCTTCGAACTACCACTTCTTCGGTTCAGTGAGATATGCTGGATTCTAAACGGAGAAGCTTCTCTGACGCTTTTTCACAGAGATTTTGAAACTGAAATCTCCCATGCCGTTTCCACCATAGGCAGCAATGGGCTTCCCCATAGAACTTGCCAACCTGAATTCCTACAGGCTAGATGTGAGAGGCACATTCTGCTGCTTCCTCCCTAAGAGTTAAGCTTGCTTCTGAAAGCTCAACCTCCGGGGAGTCTGTTTGGCAGAGATATAGAACACACTTTTCCAAGCCTGTTGGAAGGCCTTTGCAGTGTCATTTCGCATCTAATTTCCCCAACCAAACTGCTTGCAGCTCTAACTCCCTTCTAACTACCACTTCTTCGGTTCAGTGAGATATGCTGGATTCTAAACGGAGAAGCTTCTCTGACGCTTTTTCACAGAGATTTTGATACTGAAATTTCCAAACCCGTTTCCAACGAAAGCGCCAATGGGCTTCTCCATAGAACTTGCCAACCTGAATTCCTACAGGCTAGATGTGAGAGGCACATTCTGCTGCTTCCTCCCTAAGAGTTAAGCTTGCTTCTGAAAGCTCAACCTCCGGGGAGTTTGTTTGGCAGAGATATAGAACACACTTTTCCAAGCCTGTTGGAAGGCATTTGCAGTTTCATTTCGCGTCTAATTTCCCAAAGCAAACTGCTTGCAGCTCTAACTGCCTTCTAACTACCACTTCTTCGGTTCAGTGAGATATGCTGGATTCTAAACGGAGAAGCTTCTCTGACGCTTTTTCACAGAGATTTTGAAACTGAAATCTCCCATGCCGTTTCCACCATAGGCAGCAATGGGCTTCCCCATAGAACTTGCCAACCGGAATTCCTACAGGCTAGATGTGAGAGGCACATTCTGCTGCTTCCTCCCTTAGAGTTAAACTTGCTTGTGAAAGCTCAACCTCCGGGGAGTTTGTTTGGCAGAGATATAGAACACACTTTTCCAAGCCTGTTGGAAGGCATTTGCAGTTTCATTTCGCGTCTAATTTCCCAAAGCAAACTGCTTGCAGCTCTAACTGCCTTCTAACTACCACTTCTTCGGTTCAGTGAGATATGCTGGATTCTAAACGGAGAAGCTTTTCTGACGCTTTTTCACAGAGATTTTGAAACTGAAATCTCCCATGCTGTTTCCACCATAGCCAGCAATGGGCTTCCCCATAGAACTTGCCAACCTGAATTCCTACAGGCTAGATGTGAGAGGCACATTCTGCTGCTTCCTCCCTTAGAGTTAAACTAGCTTCTGAAAGCTCAACCTCCGGGGAGTTTGTTTGGCAGAGATATAGAACACACTTTTCCAAGCCTGTTGGAAGGCATTTGCAGTTTCATTTCGCGTCTAATTTCCCAAACCAAACTGCTTGCAGCTCTAACTCCCTTCTAACTACCACTTCTTCGGTTCAGTGAGATATGCTGGATTCTAAACGGAGAAGCTTCTCTTACGCTTTTTCACAGAGATTTTAAAACTGAAATCTCCCATGCCGTTTCCACCATAGGCAGCAATGGGCTTCCCCATAGAACTTGCCAACCTGAATTCCTACAGGCTAGATGTGAGAGGCACATTCTGCTGCTTCCTCCCTAAGAGTTAAGCTTGCTTCTGAAAGCTCAACCTCCGGGGAGTCTGTTTGGCAGAGATATAGAACACACTTTTCCAAGCCTGTTGGAAGGCCTTTGCAGTTTCATTTCGCGTCTAATTTCCCAAACCAAACTGCTTGCAGCTCTAACTCCCTTCTAACTACCACTTCTTCGGTTCAGTGAGATATGCTGGATTCTAAACGGAGAAGCTTCTCTGACGCTTTTTCACAGAAATTTTGAAACTGAAATCTCCCATGCCGTTTCCACCATAGGCAGCAATGGGCTTCCCCATAGAACTTGCCAACCTGAATTCCTACAGGCTAGATGTGAGAGGCACATTCTGCTGCTTCCTCCCTAAGAGTTAAGCTTGCTTCTGAAAGCTCAACCTCCGGGGAGTCTGTTTGGCAGAGATATAGAACACACTTTTCCAAGCCTGTTGGAAGGCCTTTGCAGTTTCATTTCGCGTCTAATTTCCCAAACCAAACTGCTTGCAGCTCTAACTCCCTTCTAACTACCACTTCTTCGGTTCAGTGAGATATGCTGGATTCTAAACAGAGAAGCTTCTCTGACGCTTTTTCACAGAGATTTTGAAACTGAAATTTCCAAACCCGTTTCCAACGAAGGCGCCAATGGGCTTCCCCATAGAACTTGCCAACCTGAATTCCTACAGGCTAGATGTGAGAGGCACATTCTGCTGCTTCCTCCCTTAGAGTTAAACTAGCTTCTGAAAGCTCAACCTCCGGGGAGTTTGTTTGGCAGAGATATAGAACACACTTTTCCAAGCCTGTTGGAAGGCATTTGCAGTTTCATTTCGCGTCTAATTTCCCAAACCAAACTGCTTGCAGCTCTAACTCCCTTCTAACTACCACTTCTTCGGTTCAGTGAGATATGCTGGATTCTAAACGGAGAAGCTTCTCTGACGCTTTTTCACAGAGATTTTGAAACTGAAATCTCCCATGCCGTTTATACCATAGGCAGCAATGGGCTTCCCCATAGAACTTGCCAACCTGAATTCCTACAAGCTAGATGTGAGAGGCACATTCTGCTGCTTCCTCCCTAAGAGTTAAGCTTGCTTGTGAAAGCTCAACCTCCGGGGAGTTTGTTTGGCAGAGATATAGAACACACTTTTCCAAGCCTGTTGGAAGGCATTTGCAGTTTCATTTCGCGTCTAATTTCCCAAACCAAACTGCTTGCAGCTCTAACTCCCTTCTAACTACCACTTCTTCGGTTCAGTGAGATATGCTGGATTCAAAACGGAGAAGCTTCTCTGACGCTTTTTCACAGAGATTTTCAAAATGAAATTTCCAAACCCGTTTCCAACGAAGGCGCCAATGGGCTTCCCCATAGAACTTGCCAACCTGAATTCCTACAGGCTAGATGTGAGAGGCACATTCTGCTGCTTCCTCCCTTAGAGTTAAACTAGCTTCTGAAAGCTCAACCTCCGGGGAGTTTGTTTGGCAGAGATATAGAACACACTTTTCCAAGCCTGTTGGAAGGCATTTGCAGTTTCATTTCGCGTCTAATTTCCCAAACCAAACTGCTTGCAGCTCTAACTGCCTTCTAACTACCACTTCTTCGGTTCAGTGAGATATGCTGGATTCTAAACGGAGAAGCTTCTCTGACGCTTTTTCACAGAGATTTTGAAACTGAAATCTCCCATGCCGTTTCCACCATAGGCAGCAATGGGCTTCCCCATAGAACTTGCCAACCTGAATTCCTACAGGCTAGATGTGAGAGGCACATTCTGCTGCTTCCTCCCTAAGAGTTAAGCTTGCTTCTGAAAGCTCAACCTCCGGGGAGTCTGTTTGGCAGAGATATAGAACACACTTTTCCAAGCCTGTTGGAAGGCCTTTGCAGTTTCATTTCGCGTCTAATTTCCCAAACCAAACTGCTTGCAGCTCTAACTCCCTTCTAACTACCACTTCTTCGGTTCAGTGAGATATGCTGGATTCTAAACGGAGAAGCTTCTCTGACGCTTTTTCACAGAGATTTTGAAACTGAAATCTCCCATGCCGTTTCCACCATAGGCAGCAATGGGCTTCCCCATAGAACTTGCCAACCTGAATTCCTACAGGCTAGATGTGAGAGGCACATTCTGCTGCTTCCTCCCTAAGAGTTAAGCTTGCTTCTGAAAGCTCAACCTCCGGGGAGTCTGTTTGGCAGAGATATAGAACACACTTTTCCAAGCCTGTTGGAAGGCCTTTGCAGTTTCATTTCGCGTCTAATTTCCCAAACCAAACTGCTTGCAGCTCTAACTCCCTTCTAACTACCACTTCTTCGGTTCAGTGAGATATGCTGGATTCTAAACGGAGAAGCTTCTCTGACGCTTTTTCACAGAGATTTTGAAACTGAAATCTCCCATGCCGTTTCCACCATAGGCAGCAATGGGCTTCCCCATAGAACTTGCCAACCTGAATTCCTACAGGCTAGATGTGAGAGGCACATTCTGCTGCTTCCTCCCTAAGAGTTAAGCTTGCTTCTGAAAGCTCAACCTCCGGGGAGTCTGTTTGGCAGAGATATAGAACACACTTTTCCAAGCCTGTTGGAAGGCCTTTGCAGTTTCATTTCGCGTCTAATTTCCCAAACCAAACTGCTTGCAGCTCTAACTCCCTTCTAACTACCACTTCTTCGGTTCAGTGAGATATGCTGGATTCTAAACGGAGAAGCTTCTCTGACGCTTTTTCACAGAGATTTTGAAACTGAAATCTCCCATGCCGTTTCCACCATAGGCAGCAATGGGCTTCCCCATAGAACTTGCCAACCTGAATTCCTACAGGCTAGATGTGAGAGGCACATTCTGCTGCTTCCTCCCTAAGAGTTAAGCTTGCTTCTGAAAGCTCAACCTCCGGGGAGTCTGTTTGGCAGAGATATAGAACACACTTTTCCAAGCCTGTTGGAAGGCCTTTGCAGTTTCATTTCGCGTCTAATTTCCCAAACCAAACTGCTTGCAGCTCTAACTCCCTTCTAACTACCACTTCTTCGGTTCAGTGAGATATGCTGGATTCTAAACGGAGAAGCTTCTCTGACGCTTTTTCACAGAGATTTTGAAACTGAAATCTCCCATGCCGTTTCCACCGTAGGCAGCAATGGGCTTCCCCATAGAACTTGCCAACCTGAATTCCTACAGGCTAGATGTGAGAGGCACATTCTGCTGCTTCCTCCCTTAGAGTTAAACTAGCTTCTGAAAGCTCAACCTCCGGGGAGTTTGTTTGGCAGAGATATAGAACACAATTTTCCAAGCCTGTTGGAAGGCATTTGCAGTTTCATTTCGCGTCTAATTTCCCAAACCAAACTGCTTGCAGCTCTAACTCCCTTCTAACTACCACTTGTTCGGTTCAGTGAGATATGCTGGATTCTAAACGGAGAAGCTCCTCTGACGCTTTTTCACAGAGATTTTGAAACTGAAATCTCCCATGCCGTTTCCACCATAGGCAGCAATGGGCTTCCCCATAGAACTTGCCAACCTGAATTCCTACAGGCTAGATGTGAGAGGCACATTCTGCTGCTTCCTCCCTAAGAGTTAAGCTTGCTTCTGAAAGCTCAACCTCCGGGGAGTCTGTTTGGCAGAGATATAGAACACACTTTTCCAAGCCTGTTGGAAGGCCTTTGCAGTTTCATTTCGCGTCTAATTTCCCAAACCAAACTGCTTGCAGCTCTAACTCCCTTCTAACTACCACTTCTTCGGTTCAGTGAGATATGCTGGATTCTAAACGGAGAAGCTTCTCTGACGCTTTTTCACAGAGATTTTGAAACTGAAATCTCCCATGCCGTTTCCACCATAGGCAGCAATGGGCTTCCCCATAGAACTTGCCAACCTGAATTCCTACAGGCTAGATGTGAGAGGCACATTCTGCTGCTTCCTCCCTTAGAGTTAAACTAGCTTCTGAAAGCTCAACCTCCGGGGAGTTTGTTTGGCAGAGATATAGAACACAATTTTCCAAGCCTGTTGGAAGGCATTTGCAGTTTCATTTCGCGTCTAATTTCCCAAACCAAACTGCTTGCAGCTCTAACTCCCTTCTAACTACCACTTCTTCGGTTCAGTGAGATATGCTGGATTCTAAACGGAGAAGCTTCTCTGACGCTTTTTCACAGAGATTTTGAAACTGAAATCTCCCATGCCGTTTCCACCATAGGCAGCAATGGGCTTCCCCATAGAACTTGCCAACCTGAATTCCTACAGGCTAGATGTGATAGGCACATTCTGCTGCTTCCTCCCTTAGAGTTAAACTAGCTTCTGAAAGCTCAACCTCCGGGGAGTTTGTTTGGCAGAGATATAGAACACACTTTTCCAAGCCTGTTGGAAGGCATTTGCAGTTTCATTTCGCGTCTAATTTCCCAAACCAAACTGCTTGCAGCTCTAACTGCCTTCTAACTACCACTTCTTCGGTTCAGTGAGATATGCTGGATTCTAAACGGAGAAGCTTCTCTGACGCTTTTTCACAGAGATTTTGAAACTGAAATCTCCCATGCTGTTTCCACCATAGCCAGCAATGGGCTTCCCCATAGAACTTGCCAACCTGAATTCCTACAGGCTAGATGTGATAGGCACATTCTCCTGCTTCCTCCCTTAGAGTTAAACTAGCTTCTGAAAGCTCAACCTCCAGGGAGTCTGTTTGGCAGAGATATAGAACACACTTTTCCAAGCCTGTTGGAAGGCATTTGCAGTTTCATTTCGCGTCTAATTTCCCAAACCAAACTGCTTGCAGCTCTAACTGCCTTCTAACTACCACTTCTTCGGTTCAGTGAGATATGCTGGATTCTAAACGGAGAAGCTTCTCTGACGCTTTTTCACAGAGATTTTGAAACTGAAATCTCCCATGCCGTTTCCACCATAGGCAGCAATGGGCTTCCCCATAGAACTTGCCAACCTGAATTCCTACAGGCTAGATGTGAGAGGCACATTCTGCTGCTTCCTCCCTTAGAGTTAAACTAGCTTCTGAAAGCTCAACCTCCGGGGAGTTTGTTTGGCAGAGATATAGAACACACTTTTCCAAGCCTGTTGGAAGGCATTTGCAGTTTCATTTCGCGTCTAATTTCCCAAACCAAACTGCTTGCAGCTCTAACTCCCTTCTAACTACCACTTCTTCGGTTCAGTGAGATATGCTGGATTCTAAACGGAGAAGCTTCTCTGACGCTTTTTCACAGAGATTTTGAAACTGAAATCTCCCATGCCGTTTCCACCATAGGCAGCAATGGGCTTCCCCATAGAACTTGCCAACCTGAATTCCTACAGGCTAGATGTGAGAGGCACATTCTGCTGCTTCCTCCCTTAGAGTTAAACTTGCTTCTGAAAGCTCAACCTCCGGGGAGTTTGTTTGGCAGAGATATAGAACACACTTTTCCAAGCCTGTTGGAAGGCATTTGCAGTTTCATTTCGCGTCTAATTTCCCAAACCAAACTGCTTGCAGCTCTAACTCCCTTCTAACTACCACTTCTTCGGTTCAGTGAGATATGCTGGATTCTAAACGGAGAAGCTTCTCTGACGCTTTTTCACAGAGATTTTGAAACTGAAATTTCCAAACCCGTTTCCAACGAAGGCGCCAATGGGCTTCCCCATAGAACTTGCCAACCTGAATTCCTACAGGCTAGATGTGAGAGGCACATTCTGCTGCTTCCACCCTAAGAGTTAAGCTTGATTGTGAAAGCTCAACCTCCGGGGAGTTTGTTTGGCAGAGATATAGAACACACTTTTCCAAGCCTGTTGGAAGGCATTTGCAGTTTCATTTCGCGTCTAATTTCCCAAACCAAACTGCTTGCAGCTCTAACTCCCTTCTAACTACCACTTCTTCGGTTCAGTGAGATATGCTGGATTCAAAACGGAGAAGCTTCTCTGACGCTTTTTCACAGAGATTTTCAAACTGAAATTTCCAAACCCGTTTCCAACGAAGGCGCCAATGGGCTTCCCCATAGAACTTGCCAACCTGAATTCCTACAGGCTAGATGTGAGAGGCACATTCTGCTGCTTCCTCCCTTAGAGTTAAACTAGCTTCTGAAAGCTCAACCTCCGGGGAGTTTGTTTGGCAGAGATATAGAACACACTTTTCCAAGCCTGTTGGAAGGCATTTGCAGTTTCATTTCGCGTCTAATTTCCCAAACCAAACTGCTTGCAGCTCTAACTCCCTTCTAAGTACCACTTCTTCGGTTCAGTGAGATATGCTGGATTCTAAACGGAGAAGCTTCTCTGACGCTTTTTCACAGAGATTTTGAAACTGAAATTTCCAAACCCGTTTCCAACGAAGGCGCCAATGGGCTTCCCCATAGAACTTGCCAACCTGAATTCCTACAGGCTAGATGTGAGAGGCAAATTCTGCTGCTTCCTCCCTTAGAGTTAAACTAACTTCTGAAAGCTCAACCTCCGGGGAGTTTGTTTGGCAGAGATATAGAACACACTTTTCCAAGCCTGTTGGAAGGCATTTGCAGTTTCATTTCGCGTCTAATTTCCCAAACCAAACTGCTTGCAGCTCTAACTGCCTTCTAACTACCACTTCTTCGGTTCAGTGAGATATGCTGGATTCTAAACGGAGAAGCTTCTCTGACGCTTTTTCACAGAGATTTTGAAACTGAAATCTCCCATGCCGTTTCCACCATAGGCAGCAATGGGCTTCCCCATAGAACTTGCCAACCTGAATTCCTACAGGCTAGATGTGAGAGGCAAATTCTGCTGCTTCCTCCCTTAGAGTTAAACTAACTTCTGAAAGCTCAACCTCCGGGGAGTTTGTTTGGCAGAGATATAGAACACACTTTTCCAAGCCTGTTGGAAGGCATTTGCAGTTTCATTTCGCGTCTAATTTCCCAAACCAAACTGCTTGCAGCTCTAACTCCCTTCTAACTACCACTTCTTCGGTTCAGTGAGATATGCTGGATTCTAAACGGAGAAGCTTCTCTGACGCTTTTTCACAGAGATTTTGAAACTGAAATCTCCCATGCCGTTTCCACCATAGGCAGCAATGGGCTTCCCCATAGAACTTGCCAACCTGAATTCCTACAGGCTAGATGTGAGAGGCACATTCTGCTGCTTCCTCCCTAAGAGTTAAGCTTGCTTGTGAAAGCTCAACCTCCGGGGAGTTTGTTTGGCAGAGATATAGAACACACTTTTCCAAGCCTGTTGGAAGGCATTTGCAGTTTCATTTCGCGTCTAATTTCCCAAACCAAACTGCTTGCAGCTCTAACTCCCTTCTAACTACCACTTCTTCGGTTCAGTGAGATATGCTGGATTCTAAACGGAGAAGCTTCTCTGACGCTTTTTCACAGAGATTTTGAAACTGAAATCTCCCATGCCGTTTCCACCATAGGCAGCAATGGGCTTCCCCATAGAACTTGCCAACCTGAATTCCTACAGGCTAGATGTGAGAGGCACATTCTGCTGATTCCTCCCTTAGAGTTAAACTAGGTTCTGAAAGCTCAACCTCCGGGGAGTTTGTTTGGCAGAGATATAGAACACACTTTTCCAAGCCTGTTGGAAGGCATTTGCAGTTTCATTTCGCGTCTAATTTCCCAAACCAAACTGCTTGCAGCTCTAACTCCCTTCTAACTACCACTTCTTCGGTTCAGTGAGATATGCTGGATTCTAAACGGAGAAGCTTCTCTGACGCTTTTTCACAGAGATTTTGAAACTGAAATCTCCCATGCCGTTTCCACCATAGGCAGCAATGGGCTTCCCCAGAGAACTTGCCAACCTGAATTCCTACAGGCTAGATGTGAGAGGCACATTCTGCTGCTTCCTCCCTTAGAGTTAAACTTGCTTCTGAAAGCTCAACCTCCGGGGAGTTTGTTTGGCAGAGATATAGAACACACTTTTCCAGCCTGTTGGAAGGCATTTGCAGTTTCATTTCGCGTCTAATTTCCCAAACCAAACTGCTTGCAGCTCTAACTCCCTTCTAACTACCACTTCTTCGGTTCAGTGAGATATGCTGGATTCAAAACGGAGAAGCTTCTCTGACGATTTTTCACAGAGATTTTCAAACTGAAATTTCCAAACCCGTTTCCAACGAAGGCGCCAATGGGCTTCCCCATAGAACTTGCCAACCTGAATTCCTACAGGCTAGATGTGAGAGGCACATTCTGCTGCTTCCTCCCTTAGAGTTAAACTTGCTTCTGAAAGCTCAACCTCCGGGGAGTTTGTTTGGCAGAGATATAGAACACACTTTTCCAAGCCTGTTGGAAGGCATTTGCAGTTTCATTTCGCGTCTAATTTCCCAAACCAAACTGCTTGCAGCTCTAACTCCCTTCTAACTACCACTTCTTCGGTTCAGTGAGATATGCTGGATTCTAAACGGAGAAGCTTCTCTGACGCTTTTTCACAGAGATTTTGAAACTGAAATCTCCCATGCCGTTTCCACCATAGGCAGCAATGGGCTTCCCCATAGAACTTGCCAACCTGAATTCCTACAGGCTAGATGTGAGAGGCACATTCTGCTGCTTCCTCCCTAAGAGTTAAGCTTGCTTCTGAAAGCTCAACCTCCGGGGAGTCTGTTTGGCAGAGATATAGAACACACTTTTCCAAGCCTGTTGGAAGGCCTTTGCAGTGTCATTTCGCATCTAATTTCCCAAACCAAACTGCTTGCAGCTCTAACTCCCTTCTAACTACCACTTCTTCGGTTCAGTGAGATATGCTGGATTCTAAACGGAGAAGCTTCTCTGACGCTTTTTCACAGAGATTTTGAAACTGAAATTTCCAAACCCGTTTCCAACGAAGGCGCCAATGGGCTTCCCCATAGAACTTGCCAACCTGAATTCCTACAGGCTAGATGTGAGAGGCACATTCTGCTGCTTCCTCCCTTAGAGTTAAACTAGCTTCTGAAAGCTCAACCTCCGGGGAGTTTGTATGGCAGAGATATAGAACACACTTTTCCAAGCCTGTTGGAAGGCATTTGCAGTTTCATTTCGCGTCTAATTTCCCAAACCAAACTGCTTGCAGCTCTAACTGCCTTCTAACTACCACTTCTTCGGTTCAGTGAGATATGCTGGATTCTAAACGGAGAAGCTTCTCTGACGCTTTTTCACAGAGATTTTGAAACTGAAATCTCCCATGCTGTTTCCACCATAGCCAGCAATGGGCTTCCCCATAGAACTTGCCAACCTGAATTCCTACAGGCTAGATATGAGAGGCACATTCTGCTGCTTCCTCCCTTAGAGTTAAACTAGCTTCTGAAAGCTCAACCTCCAGGGAGTCTGTTTGGCAGAGATATAGAACACACATTTCCAAGCCTGTTAGAAGGCATTTGCAGTTTCATTTCGCGTCTAATTTCCCAAACCAAACTGCTTGCAGCTCTAACTGCCTTCTAACTACCACTTCTTCGGTTCAGTGAGATATGCTGGATTCTAAACGGAGAAGCTTCTCTGACGCTTTTTCACAGAGATTTTGAAACTGAAATCTCCCATGCCGTTTCCACCATAGGCAGCAATGGGCTTCCCCATAGAACTTGCCAACCTGAATTCCTACAGGCTAGATGTGAGAGGCACATTCTGCTGCTTCCTCCCTAAGAGTTAAGCTTGATTGTGAAAGCTCAACCTCCGGGGAGTTTGTTTGGCAGAGATATAGAACACACTTTTCCAAGCCTGTTGGAAGGCATTTGCAGTTTCATTTCGCGTCTAATTTCCCAAACCAAACTGCTTGCAGCTCTAACTCCCTTCTAACTACCACTTCTTCGGTTCAGTGAGATATGCTGGATTCAAAACGGAGAAGCTTCTCTGACGCTTTTTCACAGAGATTTTCAAACTGAAATTTCCAAACCCGTTTCCAACGAAGGCGCCAATGGGCTTCCCCATAGAACTTGCCAACCTGAATTCCTACAGGCTAGATGTGAGAGGCACATTCTGCTGCTTCCTCCCTTAGAGTTAAACTAGCTTCTGAAAGCTCAACCTCCGGGGAGTTTGTTTGGCAGAGATATAGAACACACTTTTCCAAGCCTGTTGGAAGGCATTTGCAGTTTCATTTCGCGTCTAATTTCCCAAACCAAACTGCTTGCAGCTCTAACTCCCTTCTAAGTACCACTTCTTCGGTTCAGTGAGATATGCTGGATTCTAAACGGAGAAGCTTCTCTGACGCTTTTTCACAGAGATTTTGAAACTGAAATTTCCAAACCCGTTTCCAACGAAGGCGCCAATGGGCTTCCCCATAGAACTTGCCAACCTGAATTCCTACAGGCTAGATGTGAGAGGCACATTCTGCTGCTTCCTCCCTTAGAGTTAAACTAACTTCTGAAAGCTCAACCTCCGGGGAGTTTGTTTGGCAGAGATATAGAACACACTTTTCCAAGCCTGTTGGAAGGCATTTGCAGTTTCATTTCGCGTCTAATTTCCCAAACCAAACTGCTTGCAGCTCTAACTCCCTTCTAAGTACCACTTCTTCGGTTCAGTGAGATATGCTGGATTCTAAACGGAGAAGCTTCTCTGACGCTTTTTCACAGAGATTTTGAAACTGAAATTTCCAAACCCGTTTCCAACGAAGGCGCCAATGGGCTTCCCCATAGAACTTGCCAACCTGAATTCCTACAGGCTAGATGTGAGAGGCACATTCTGCTGCTTCCTCCCTTAGAGTTAAACTAACTTCTGAAAGCTCAACCTCCGGGGAGTTTGTTTGGCAGAGATATAGAACACACTTTTCCAAGCCTGTTGGAAGGCATTTGCAGTTTCATTTCGCGTCTAATTTCCCAAACCAAACTGCTTGCAGCTCTAACTGCCTTCTAACTACCACTTCTTCGGTTCAGTGAGATATGCTGGATTCTAAACGGAGAAGCTTCTCTGACGCTTTTTCACAGAGATTTTGAAACTGAAATCTCCCATGCCGTTTCCACCATAGGCAGCAATGGGCTTCCCCATAGAACTTGCCAACCTGAATTCCTACAGGCTAGATGTGAGAGGCACATTCTGCTGCTTCCTCCCTAAGAGTTAAGCTTGCTTCTGAAAGCTCAACCTCCGGGGAGTCTGTTTGGCAGAGATATAGAACACACTTTTCCAAGCCTGTTGGAAGGCCTTTGCAGTTTCATTTCGCGTCTAATTTCCCAAACCAAACTGCTTGCAGCTCTAACTCCCTTCTAACTACCACTTCTTCGGTTCAGTGAGATATGCTGGATTCTAAACGGAGAAGCTTCTCTGACGCTTTTTCACAGAGATTTTGAAACTGAAATCTCCCATGCCGTTTCCACCATAGGCAGCAATGGGCTTCCCCATAGAACTTGCCAACCTGAATTCCTACAGGCTAGATGTGAGAGGCACATTCTGCTGCTTCCTCCCTAAGAGTTAAGCTTGCTTCTGAAAGCTCAACCTCCGGGGAGTCTGTTTGGCAGAGATATAGAACACACTTTTCCAAGCCTGTTGGAAGGCCTTTGCAGTTTCATTTCGCGTCTAATTTCCCAAACCAAACTGCTTGCAGCTCTAACTCCCTTCTAACTACCACTTCTTCGGTTCAGTGAGATATGCTGGATTCTAAACGGAGAAGCTTCTCTGACGCTTTTTCACAGAGATTTTGAAACTGAAATCTCCCATGCCGTTTCCACCATAGGCAGCAATGGGCTTCCCCATAGAACTTGCCAACCTGAATTCCTACAGGCTAGATGTGAGAGGCACATTCTGCTGCTTCCTCCCTAAGAGTTAAGCTTGCTTCTGAAAGCTCAACCTCCGGGGAGTCTGTTTGGCAGAGATATAGAACACACTTTTCCAAGCCTGTTGGAAGGCCTTTGCAGTTTCATTTCGCGTCTAATTTCCCAAACCAAACTGCTTGCAGCTCTAACTCCCTTCTAACTACCACTTCTTCGGTTCAGTGAGATATGCTGGATTCTAAACGGAGAAGCTTCTCTGACGCTTTTTCACAGAGATTTTGAAACTGAAATCTCCCATGCCGTTTCCACCATAGGCAGCAATGGGCTTCCCCATAGAACTTGCCAACCTGAATTCCTACAGGCTAGATGTGAGAGGCACATTCTGCTGCTTCCTCCCTTAGAGTTAAACTAGCTTCTGAAAGCTCAACCTCCGGGGAGTTTGTTTGGCAGAGATATAGAACACAATTTTCCAAGCCTGTTGGAAGGCATTTGCAGTTTCATTTCGCGTCTAATTTCCCAAACCAAACTGCTTGCAGCTCTAACTCCCTTCTAACTACCACTTGTTCGGTTCAGTGAGATATGCTGGATTCTAAACGGAGAAGCTTCTCTGACGCTTTTTCACAGAGATTTTGAAACTGAAATTTCCAAACCCGTTTCCAACGAAGGCGCCAATGGGCTTCCCCATAGAACTTGCCAACCTGAATTCCTACAGGCTAGATGTGAGAGGCACATTCTGCTGCTTCCTCCCTTAGAGTTAAACTAGCTTCTGAAAGCTCAACCTCCGGGGAGTTTGTTTGGCAGAGATATAGAACACACTTTTCCAAGCCTGTTGGAAGGCATTTGCAGTTTCATTTCGCGTCTAATTTCCCAAACCAAACTGCTTGCAGCTCTAACTCCCTTCTAAGTACCACTTCTTCGGTTCAGTGAGATATGCTGGATTCTAAACGGAGAAGCTTCTCTGACGCTTTTTCACAGAGATTTTGAAACTGAAATTTCCAAACCCGTTTCCAACGAAGGCGCCAATGGGCTTCCCCATAGAACTTGCCAACCTGAATTCCTACAGGCTAGATGTGAGAGGCAAATTCTGCTGCTTCCTCCCTTAGAGTTAAACTAACTTCTGAAAGCTCAACCTCCGGGGAGTTTGTTTGGCAGAGATATAGAACACAATTTTCCAAGCCTGTTGGAAGGCATTTGCAGTTTCATTTCGCGTCTAATTTCCCAAACCAAACTGCTTGCAGCTCTAACTGCCTTCTAACTACCACTTCTTCGGTTCAGTGAGATATGCTGGATTCTAAACGGAGAAGCTTCTCTGACGCTTTTTCACAGAGATTTTGAAACTGAAATCTCCCATGCCGTTTCCACCATAGGCAGCAATGGGCTTCCCCATAGAACTTGCCAACCTGAATTCCTACAGGCTAGATGTGAGAGGCAAATTCTGCTGCTTCCTCCCTTAGAGTTAAACTAACTTCTGAAAGCTCAACCTCCGGGGAGTTTGTTTGGCAGAGATATAGAACACACTTTTCCAAGCCTGTTGGAAGGCATTTGCAGTTTCATTTCGCGTCTAATTTCCCAAACCAAACTGCTTGCAGCTCTAACTCCCTTCTAACTACCACTTCTTCGGTTCAGTGAGATATGCTGGATTCTAAACGGAGAAGCTTCTCTGACGCTTTTTCACAGAGATTTTGAAACTGAAATCTCCCATGCCGTTTCCACCATAGGCAGCAATGGGCTTCCCCATAGAAATTGCCAACCTGAATTCCTACAGGCTAGATGTGAGAGGCACATTCTGCTGCTTCCTCCCTAAGAGTTAAGCTTGCTTGTGAAAGCTCAACCTCCGGGGAGTTTGTTTGGCAGAGATATAGAACACACTTTTCCAAGCCTGTTGGAAGGCATTTGCAGTTTCATTTCGCGTCTAATTTCCCAAACCAAACTGCTTGCAGCTCTAACTCCCTTCTAACTACCACTTCTTCGGTTCAGTGAGATATGCTGGATTCTAAACGGAGAAGCTTCTCTGACGCTTTTTCACAGAGATTTTGAAACTGAAATCTCCCATGCCGTTTCCACCATAGGCAGCAATGGGCTTCCCCATAGAACTTGCCAACCTGAATTCCTACAGGCTAGATGTGAGAGGCACATTCTGCTGATTCCTCCCTTAGAGTTAAACTAGGTTCTGAAAGCTCAACCTCCGGGGAGTTTGTTTGGCAGAGATATAGAACACACTTTTCCAAGCCTGTTGGAAGGCATTTGCAGTTTCATTTCGCGTCTAATTTCCCAAACCAAACTGCTTGCAGCTCTAACTCCCTTCTAACTACCACTTCTTCGGTTCAGTGAGATATGCTGGATTCTAAACGGAGAAGCTTCTCTGACGCTTTTTCACAGAGATTTTGAAACTGAAATCTCCCATGCCGTTTCCACCATAGGCAGCAATGGGCTTCCCCATAGAACTTGCCAACCTGAATTCCTACAGGCTAGATGTGAGAGGCACATTCTGCTGCTTCCTCCCTTAGAGTTAAACTTGCTTCTGAAAGCTCAACCTCCGGGGAGTTTGTTTGGCAGAGATATAGAACACACTTTTCCAGCCTGTTGGAAGGCAGTTGCAGTTTCATTTCGCGTCTAATTTCCCAAACCAAACTGCTTGCAGCTCTAACTCCCTTCTAACTACCACTTCTTCGGTTCAGTGAGATATGCTGGATTCAAAACGGAGAAGCTTCTCTGACGCTTTTTCACAGAGATTTTCAAACTGAAATTTCCAAACCCGTTTCCAACGAAGGCGCCAATGGGCTTCCCCATAGAACTTGCCAACCTGAATTCCTACAGGCTAGATGTGAGAGGCACATTCTGCTGCTTCCTCCCTTAGAGTTAAACTTGCTTCTGAAAGCTCAACCTCCGGGGAGTTTGTTTGGCAGAGATATAGAACACACTTTTCCAAGCCTGTTGGAAGGCATTTGCAGTTTCATTTCGCGTCTAATTTCCCAAACCAAACTGCTTGCAGCTCTAACTCCCTTCTAACTACCACTTCTTCGGTTCAGTGAGATATGCTGGATTCTAAACGGAGAAGCTTCTCTGACGCTTTTTCACAGAGATTTTGAAACTGAAATCTCCCATGCCGTTTCCACCATAGGCAGCAATGGGCTTCCCCATAGAACTTGCCAACCTGAATTCCTACAGGCTAGATGTGAGAGGCACATTCTGCTGCTTCCTCCCTAAGAGTTAAGCTTGCTTCTGAAAGCTCAACCTCCGGGGAGTCTGTTTGGCAGAGATATAGAACACACTTTTCCAAGCCTGTTGGAAGGCCTTTGCAGTGTCATTTCGCATCTAATTTCCCAAACCAAACTGCTTGCAGCTCTAACTCCCTTCTAACTACCACTTCTTCGGTTCAGTGAGATATGCTGGATTCTAAACGGAGAAGCTTCTCTGACGCTTTTTCACAGAGATTTTGAAACTGAAATTTCCAAACCCGTTTCCAACGAAGGCGCCAATGGGCTTCCCCATAGAACTTGCCAACCTGAATTCCTACAGGCTAGATGTGAGAGGCACATTCTGCTGCTTCCTCCCTTAGAGTTAAACTAGCTTCTGAAAGCTCAACCTCCGGGGAGTTTGTATGGCAGAGATATAGAACACACTTTTCCAAGCCTGTTGGAAGGCATTTGCAGTTTCATTTCGCGTCTAATTTCCCAAACCAAACTGCTTGCAGCTCTAACTGCCTTCTAACTACCACTTCTTCGGTTCAGTGAGATATGCTGGATTCTAAACGGAGAAGCTTCTCTGACGCTTTTTCACAGAGATTTTGAAACTGAAATCTCCCATGCTGTTTCCACCATAGCCAGCAATGGGCTTCCCCATAGAACTTGCCAACCTGAATTCCTACAGGCTAGATATGAGAGGCACATTCTGCTGCTTCCTCCCTTAGAGTTAAACTAGCTTCTGAAAGCTCAACCTCCAGGGAGTCTGTTTGGCAGAGATATAGAACACACATTTCCAAGCCTGTTAGAAGGCATTTGCAGTTTCATTTCGCGTCTAATTTCCCAAACCAAACTGCTTGCAGCTCTAACTGCCTTCTAACTACCACTTCTTCGGTTCAGTGAGATATGCTGGATTCTAAACGGAGAAGCTTCTCTGACGCTTTTTCACAGAGATTTTGAAACTGAAATCTCCCATGCCGTTTCCACCATAGGCAGCAATGGGCTTCCCCATAGAACTTGCCAACCTGAATTCCTACAGGCTAGATGTGAGAGGCACATTCTGCTGCTTCCTCCCTAAGAGTTAAGCTTGATTGTGAAAGCTCAACCTCCGGGGAGTTTGTTTGGCAGAGATATAGAACACACTTTTCCAAGCCTGTTGGAAGGCATTTGCAGTTTCATTTCGCGTCTAATTTCCCAAACCAAACTGCTTGCAGCTCTAACTCCCTTCTAACTACCACTTCTTCGGTTCAGTGAGATATGCTGGATTCAAAACGGAGAAGCTTCTCTGACGCTTTTTCACAGAGATTTTCAAACTGAAATTTCCAAACCCGTTTCCAACGAAGGCGCCAATGGGCTTCCCCATAGAACTTGCCAACCTGAATTCCTACAGGCTAGATGTGAGAGGCACATTCTGCTGCTTCCTCCCTTAGAGTTAAACTAGCTTCTGAAAGCTCAACCTCCGGGGAGTTTGTTTGGCAGAGATATAGAACACACTTTTCCAAGCCTGTTGGAAGGCATTTGCAGTTTCATTTCGCGTCTAATTTCCCAAACCAAACTGCTTGCAGCTCTAACTCCCTTCTAACTACCACTTCTTCGGTTCAGTGAGATATGCTGGATTCTAAACGGAGAAGCTTCTCTGACGCTTTTTCACAGAGATTTTGAAACTGAAATTTCCAAACCCGTTTCCAACGAAGGCGCCAATGGGCTTCCCCATAGAACTTGCCAACCTGAATTCCTACAGGCTAGATGTGAGAGGCACATTCTGCTGCTTCCTCCCTTAGAGTTAAACTAACTTCTGAAAGCTCAACCTCCGGGGAGTTTGTTTGGCAGAGATATAGAACACACTTTTCCAAGCCTGTTGGAAGGCATTTGCAGTTTCATTTCGCGTCTAATTTCCCAAACCAAACTGCTTGCAGCTCTAACTCCCTTCTAACTACCACTTCTTCGGTTCAGTGAGATATGCTGGATTCTAAACGGAGAAGCTTCTCTGACGCTTTTTCACAGAGATTTTGAAACTGAAATTTCCAAACCCGTTTCCAACGAAGGCGCCAATGGGCTTCCCCATAGAACTTGCCAACCTGAATTCCTACAGGCTAGATGTGAGAAGCACATTCTGCTGCTTCCTCCCTTAGAGTTAAACTAGCTTCTGAAAGCTCAACCTCCGGGGAGTTTGTTTGGCAGAGATATAGAACACACTTTTCCAAGCCTGTTGGAAGGCATTTGCAGTTTCATTTCGCGTCTAATTTCCCAAACCAAACTGCTTGCAGCTCTAACTGCCTTCTAACTACCACTTCTTCGGTTCAGTGAGATATGCTGGATTCTAAACGGAGAAGCTTCTCTGACGCTTTTTCACAGAGATTTTGAAACTGAAATCTCCCATGCCGTTTCCACCATAGGCAGCAATGGGCTTCCCCATAGAACTTGCCAACCTGAATTCCTACAGGCTAGATGTGAGAGGCACATTCTGCTGCTTCCTCCCTAAGAGTTAAGCTTGCTTCTGAAAGCTCAACCTCCGGGGAGTCTGTTTGGCAGAGATATAGAACACACTTTTCCAAGCCTGTTGGAAGGCCTTTGCAGTTTCATTTCGCGTCTAATTTCCCAAACCAAACTGCTTGCAGCTCTAACTCCCTTCTAACTACCACTTCTTCGGTTCAGTGAGATATGCTGGATTCTAAACGGAGAAGCTTCTCTGACGCTTTTTCACAGAGATTTTGAAACTGAAATCTCCCATGCCGTTTCCACCATAGGCAGCAATGGGCTTCCCCATAGAACTTGCCAACCTGAATTCCTACAGGCTAGATGTGAGAGGCACATTCTGCTGCTTCCTCCCTAAGAGTTAAGCTTGCTTCTGAAAGCTCAACCTCCGGGGAGTCTGTTTGGCAGAGATATAGAACACACTTTTCCAAGCCTGTTGGAAGGCCTTTGCAGTTTCATTTCGCGTCTAATTTCCCAAACCAAACTGCTTGCAGCTCTAACTCCCTTCTAACTACCACTTCTTCGGTTCAGTGAGATATGCTGGATTCTAAACGGAGAAGCTTCTCTGACGCTTTTTCACAGAGATTTTGAAACTGAAATCTCCCATGCCGTTTCCACCATAGGCAGCAATGGGCTTCCCCATAGAACTTGCCAACCTGAATTCCTACAGGCTAGATGTGAGAGGCACATTCTGCTGCTTCCTCCCTAAGAGTTAAGCTTGCTTCTGAAAGCTCAACCTCCGGGGAGTCTGTTTGGCAGAGATATAGAACACACTTTTCCAAGCCTGTTGGAAGGCCTTTGCAGTTTCATTTCGCGTCTAATTTCCCAAACCAAACTGCTTGCAGCTCTAACTCCCTTCTAACTACCACTTCTTCGGTTCAGTGAGATATGCTGGATTCTAAACGGAGAAGCTTCTCTGACGCTTTTTCACAGAGATTTTGAAACTGAAATCTCCCATGCCGTTTCCACCATAGGCAGCAATGGGCTTCCCCATAGAACTTGCCAACCTGAATTCCTACAGGCTAGATGTGAGAGGCACATTCTGCTGCTTCCTCCCTTAGAGTTAAACTAGCTTCTGAAAGCTCAACCTCCGGGGAGTTTGTTTGGCAGAGATATAGAACACAATTTTCCAAGCCTGTTGGAAGGCATTTGCAGTTTCATTTCGCGTCTAATTTCCCAAACCAAACTGCTTGCAGCTCTAACTCCCTTCTAACTACCACTTGTTCGGTTCAGTGAGATATGCTGGATTCTAAACGGAGAAGCTTCTCTGACGCTTTTTCACAGAGATTTTGAAACTGAAATCTCCCATGCCGTTTCCACCATAGGCAGCAATGGGCTTCCCCATAGAACTTGCCAACCTGAATTCCTACAGGCTAGATGTGAGAGGCACATTCTGCTGCTTCCTCCCTAAGAGTTAAGCTTGCTTCTGAAAGCTCAACCTCCGGGGAGTCTGTTTGGCAGAGATATAGAACACACTTTTCCAAGCCTGTTGGAAGGCCTTTGCAGTTTCATTTCGCGTCTAATTTCCCAAACCAAACTGCTTGCAGCTCTAACTCCCTTCTAACTACCACTTCTTCGGTTCAGTGAGATATGCTGGATTCTAAACGGAGAAGCTTCTCTGACGCTTTTTCACAGAGATTTTGAAACTGAAATCTCCCATGCCGTTTCCACCATAGGCAGCAATGGGCTTCCCCATAGAACTTGCCAACCTGAATTCCTACAGGCTAGATGTGAGAGGCACATTCTGCTGCTTCCTCCCTAAGAGTTAAGCTTGCTTGTGAAAGCTCAACCTCCGGGGAGTTTGTTTGGCAGAGATATAGAACACACTTTTCCAAGCCTGTTGGAAGGCATTTGCAGTTTCATTTCGCGTCTAATTTCCCAAACCAAACTGCTTGCAGCTCTAACTCCCTTCTAAGTACCACTTCTTCGGTTCAGTGAGATATGCTGGATTCTAAACGGAGAAGCTTCTCTGACGCTTTTTCACAGAGATTTTGAAACTGAAATTTCCAAACCCGTTTCCAACGAAGGCGCCAATGGGCTTCCCCATAGAACTTGCCAACCTGAATTCCTACAGGCTAGATGTGAGAAGCACATTCTGCTGCTTCCTCCCTTAGAGTTAAACTAGCTTCTGAAAGCTCAACCTCCGGGGAGTTTGTTTGGCAGAGATATAGAACACACTTTTCCAAGCCTGTTGGAAGGCATTTGCAGTTTCATTTCGCGTCTAATTTCCCAAACCAAACTGCTTGCAGCTCTAACTGCCTTCTAACTACCACTTCTTCGGTTCAGTGAGATATGCTGGATTCTAAACGGAGAAGCTTCTCTGACGCTTTTTCACAGAGATTTTGAAACTGAAATCTCCCATGCCGTTTCCACCATAGGCAGCAATGGGCTTCCCCATAGAACTTGCCAACCTGAATTCCTACAGGCTAGATGTGAGAGGCACATTCTGCTGCTTCCTCCCTAAGAGTTAAGCTTGCTTCTGAAAGCTCAACCTCCGGGGAGTCTGTTTGGCAGAGATATAGAACACACTTTTCCAAGCCTGTTGGAAGGCCTTTGCAGTTTCATTTCGCGTCTAATTTCCCAAACCAAACTGCTTGCAGCTCTAACTCCCTTCTAACTACCACTTCTTCGGTTCAGTGAGATATGCTGGATTCTAAACGGAGAAGCTTCTCTGACGCTTTTTCACAGAAATTTTGAAACTGAAATCTCCCATGCCGTTTCCACCATAGGCAGCAATGGGCTTCCCCATAGAACTTGCCAACCTGAATTCCTACAGGCTAGATGTGAGAGGCACATTCTGCTGCTTCCTCCCTAAGAGTTAAGCTTGCTTCTGAAAGCTCAACCTCCGGGGAGTCTGTTTGGCAGAGATATAGAACACACTTTTCCAAGCCTGTTGGAAGGCCTTTGCAGTTTCATTTCGCGTCTAATTTCCCAAACCAAACTGCTTGCAGCTCTAACTCCCTTCTAACTACCACTTCTTCGGTTCAGTGAGATATGCTGGATTCTAAACGGAGAAGCTTCTCTGACGCTTTTTCACAGAGATTTTGAAACTGAAATCTCCCATGCCGTTTCCACCATAGGCAGCAATGGGCTTCCCCATAGAACTTGCCAACCTGAATTCCTACAGGCTAGATGTGAGAGGCACATTCTGCTGCTTCCTCCCTAAGAGTTAAGCTTGCTTCTGAAAGCTCAACCTCCGGGGAGTCTGTTTGGCAGAGATATAGAACACACTTTTCCAAGCCTGTTGGAAGGCCTTTGCAGTTTCATTTCGCGTCTAATTTCCCAAACCAAACTGCTTGCAGCTCTAACTCCCTTCTAACTACCACTTCTTCGGTTCAGTGAGATATGCTGGATTCTAAACGGAGAAGCTTCTCTGACGCTTTTTCACAGAGATTTTGAAACTGAAATCTCCCATGCCGTTTCCACCATAGGCAGCAATGGGCTTCCCCATAGAACTTGCCAACCTGAATTCCTACAGGCTAGATGTGAGAGGCACATTCTGCTGCTTCCTCCCTTAGAGTTAAACTAGCTTCTGAAAGCTCAACCTCCGGGGAGTTTGTTTGGCAGAGATATAGAACACAATTTTCCAAGCCTGTTGGAAGGCATTTGCAGTTTCATTTCGCGTCTAATTTCCCAAACCAAACTGCTTGCAGCTCTAACTCCCTTCTAACTACCACTTGTTCGGTTCAGTGAGATATGCTGGATTCTAAACGGAGAAGCTTCTCTGACGCTTTTTCACAGAGATTTTGAAACTGAAATCTCCCATGCCGTTTCCACCATAGGCAGCAATGGGCTTCACCATAGAACTTGCCAACCTGAATTCCTACAGGCTAGATGTGAGAGGCACATTCTGCTGCTTCCTCCCTAAGAGTTAAGCTTGCTTCTGAAAGCTCAACCTCCGGGGAGTCTGTTTGGCAGAGATATAGAACACACTTTTCCAAGCCTGTTGGAAGGCCTTTGCAGTTTCATTTCGCGTCTAATTTCCCAAACCAAACTGCTTGCAGCTCTAACTCCCTTCTAACTACCACTTCTTCGGTTCAGTGAGATATGCTGGATTCTAAACGGAGAAGCTTCTCTGACGCTTTTTCACAGAGATTTTGAAACTGAAATCTCCCATGCCGTTTCCACCATAGGCAGCAATGGGCTTCCCCATAGAACTTGCCAACCTGAATTCCTACAGGCTAGATGTGAGAGGCACATTCTGCTGCTTCCTCCCTTAGAGTTAAACTAGCTTCTGAAAGCTCAACCTCCGGGGAGTTTGTTTGGCAGAGATATAGAACACACTTTTCCAAGCCTGTTGGAAGGCATTTGCAGTTTCATTTCGCGTCTAATTTCCCAAACCAAACTGCTTGCAGCTCTAACTCCCTTCTAACTACCACTTCTTCGGTTCAGTGAGATATGCTGGATTCTAAACGGAGAAGCTTCTCTGACGCTTTTTCACAGAGATTTTGAAACTGAAATCTCCCATGCCGTTTCCACCATAGGCAGCAATGGGCTTCCCCATAGAACTTGCCAACCTGAATTCCTACAGGCTAGATGTGATAGGCACATTCTGCTGCTTCCTCCCTTAGAGTTAAACTAGCTTCTGAAAGCTCAACCTCCGGGGAGTTTGTTTGGCAGAGATATAGAACACACTTTTCCAAGCCTGTTGGAAGGCATTTGCAGTTTCATTTCGCGTCTAATTTCCCAAACCAAACTGCTTGCAGCTCTAACTGCCTTCTAACTACCACTTCTTCGGTTCAGTGAGATATGCTGGATTCTAAACGGAGAAGCTTCTCTGACGCTTTTTCACAGAGATTTTGAAACTGAAATCTCCCATGCTGTTTCCACCATAGCCAGCAATGGGCTTCCCCATAGAACTTGCCAACCTGAATTCCTACAGGCTAGATGTGATAGGCACATTCTGCTGCTTCCTCCCTTAGAGTTAAACTAGCTTCTGAAAGCTCAACCTCCAGGGAGTCTGTTTGGCAGAGATATAGAACACACTTTTCCAAGCCTGTTGGAAGGCATTTGCAGTTTCATTTCGCGTCTAATTTCCCAAACCAAACTGCTTGCAGCTCTAACTGCCTTCTAACTACCACTTCTTCGGTTCAGTGAGATATGCTGGATTCTAAACGGAGAAGCTTCTCTGACGCTTTTTCACAGAGATTTTGAAACTGAAATCTCCCATGCCGTTTCCACCATAGGCAGCAATGGGCTTCCCCATAGAACTTGCCAACCTGAATTCCTACAGGCTAGATGTGAGAGGCACATTCTGCTGCTTCCTCCCTAAGAGTTAAGCTTGCTTCTGAAAGCTCAACCTCCGGGGAGTCTGTTTGGCAGAGATATAGAACACACTTTTCCAAGCCTGTTGGAAGGCCTTTGCAGTGTCATTTCGCATCTAATTTCCCAAACCAAACTGCTTGCAGCTCTAACTCCCTTCTAACTACCACTTCTTCGGTTCAGTGAGATATGCTGGATTCTAAACGGAGAAGCTTCTCTGACGCTTTTTCACAGAGATTTTGAAACTGAAATCTCCCATGCCGTTTCCACCATAGGCAGCAATGGGCTTCCCCATAGAACTTGCCAACCTGAATTCCTACAGGCTAGATGTGAGAGGCACATTCTGCTGCTTCCTCCCTTAGAGTTAAACTTGCTTCTGAAAGCTCAACCTCCGGGGAGTTTGTTTGGCAGAGATATAGAACACACTTTTCCAAGCCTGTTGGAAGGCATTTGCAGTTTCATTTCGCGTCTAATTTCCCAAACCAAACTGCTTGCAGCTCTAACTCCCTTCTAACTACCACTTCTTCGGTTCAGTGAGATATGCTGGATTCAAAACGGAGAAGCTTCTCTGACGCTTTTTCACAGAGATTTTCAAACTGAAATTTCCAAACCCGTTTCCAACGAAGGCGCCAATGGGCTTCCCCATAGAACTTGCCAACCTGAATTCCTACAGGCTAGATGTGAGAGGCACATTCTGCTGCTTCCTCCCTTAGAGTTAAACTAGCTTCTGAAAGCTCAACCTCCGGGGAGTTTGTTTGGCAGAGATATAGAACACACTTTTCCAAGCCTGTTGGAAGGCATTTGCAGTTTCATTTCGCGTCTAATTTCCCAAACCAAACTGCTTGCAGCTCTAACTCCCTTCTAACTACCACTTCTTCGGTTCAGTGAGATATGCTGGATACAAAACGGAGAAGCTTCTCTGACGCTTTTTCACAGAGATGTTCAAACTGAAATTTCCAAACCCGTTTCCAACGAAGGCGCCAATGGGCTTCCCCATAGAACTTGCCAACCTGAATTCCTACAGGCTAGATGTGAGAGGCACATTCTGCTGATTCCTCCCTTAGAGTTAAACTAGGTTCTGAAAGCTCAACCTCCGGGGAGTTTGTTTGGCAGAGATATAGAACACACTTTTCCAAGCCTGTTGGAAGGCATTTGCAGTTTCATTTCGCGTCTAATTTCCCAAACCAAACTGCTTGCAGCTCTAACTCCCTTCTAACTACCACTTGTTCGGTTCAGTGAGATATGCTGGATTCTAAACGGAGAAGCTTCTCTGACGCTTTTTCACAGAGATTTTGAAACTGAAATCTCCCATGCCGTTTCCACCATAGGCAGCAATGGGCTTCCCCATAGAACTTGCCAACCTGAATTCCTACAGGCTAGATGTGAGAGGCACATTCTGCTGCTTCCTCCCTAAGAGTTAAGCTTGCTTCTGAAAGCTCAACCTCCGGGGAGTCTGTTTGGCAGAGATATAGAACACACTTTTCCAAGCCTGTTGGAAGGCCTTTGCAGTTTCATTTCGCGTCTAATTTCCCAAACCAAACTGCTTGCAGCTCTAACTCCCTTCTAACTACCACTTCTTCGGTTCAGTGAGATATGCTGGATTCTAAACGGAGAAGCTTCTCTGACGCTTTTTCACAGAGATTTTGAAACTGAAATCTCCCATGCCGTTTCCACCATAGGCAGCAATGGGCTTCCCCATAGAACTTGCCAACCTGAATTCCTACAGGCTAGATGTGAGAGGCACATTCTGCTGCTTCCTCCCTTAGAGTTAAACTAGCTTCTGAAAGCTCAACCTCCGGGGAGTTTGTTTGGCAGAGATATAGAACACAATTTTCCAAGCCTGTTGGAAGGCATTTGCAGTTTCATTTCGCGTCTAATTTCCCAAACCAAACTGCTTGCAGCTCTAACTCCCTTCTAACTACCACTTCTTCGGTTCAGTGAGATATGCTGGATTCTAAACGGAGAAGCTTCTCTGACGCTTTTTCACAGAGATTTTGAAACTGAAATCTCCCATGCCGTTTCCACCATAGGCAGCAATGGGCTTCCCCATAGAACTTGCCAACCTGAATTCCTACAGGCTAGATGTGATAGGCACATTCTGCTGCTTCCTCCCTTAGAGTTAAACTAGCTTCTGAAAGCTCAACCTCCGGGGAGTTTGTTTGGCAGAGATATAGAACACACTTTTCCAAGCCTGTTGGAAGGCATTTGCAGTTTCATTTCGCGTCTAATTTCCCAAACCAAACTGCTTGCAGCTCTAACTGCCTTCTAACTACCACTTCTTCGGTTCAGTGAGATATGCTGGATTCTAAACGGAGAAGCTTCTCTGACGCTTTTTCACAGAGATTTTGAAACTGAAATCTCCCATGCTGTTTCCACCATAGCCAGCAATGGGCTTCCCCATAGAACTTGCCAACCTGAATTCCTACAGGCTAGATGTGATAGGCACATTCTGCTGCTTCCTCCCTTAGAGTTAAACTAGCTTCTGAAAGCTCAACCTCCAGGGAGTCTGTTTGGCAGAGATATAGAACACACTTTTCCAAGCCTGTTGGAAGGCATTTGCAGTTTCATTTCGCGTCTAATTTCCCAAACCAAACTGCTTGCAGCTCTAACTGCCTTCTAACTACCACTTCTTCGGTTCAGTGAGATATGCTGGATTCTAAACGGAGAAGCTTCTCTGACGCTTTTTCACAGAGATTTTGAAACTGAAATCTCCCATGCCGTTTCCACCATAGGAAGCAATGGGCTTCCCCATAGAACTTGCCAACCTGAATTCCTACAGGCTAGATGTGAGAGGCACATTCTGCTGCTTCCTCCCTAAGAGTTAAGCTTGCTTCTGAAAGCTCAACCTCCGGGGAGTCTGTTTGGCAGAGATATAGAACACACTTTTCCAAGCCTGTTGGAAGGCCTTTGCAGTGTCATTTCGCATCTAATTTCCCAAACCAAACTGCTTGCAGCTCTAACTCCCTTCTAACTACCACTTCTTCGGTTCAGTGAGATATGCTGGATTCTAAACGGAGAAGCTTCTCTGACGCTTTTTCACAGAGATTTTGAAACTGAAATCTCCCATGCCGTTTCCACCATAGGCAGCAATGGGCTTCCCCATAGAACTTGCCAACCTGAATTCCTACAGGCTAGATGTGAGAGGCACATTCTGCTGCTTCCTCCCTTAGAGTTAAACTTGCTTCTGAAAGCTCAACCTCCGGGGAGTTTGTTTGGCAGAGATATAGAACACACTTTTCCAAGCCTGTTGGAAGGCATTTGCAGTTTCATTTCGCGTCTAATTTCCCAAACCAAACTGCTTGCAGCTCTAACTCCCTTCTAACTACCACTTCTTCGGTTCAGTGAGATATGCTGGATTCAAAACGGAGAAGCTTCTCTGACGCTTTTTCACAGAGATTTTCAAACTGAAATTTCCAAACCCGTTTCCAACGAAGGCGCCAATGGGCTTCCCCATAGAACTTGCCAACCTGAATTCCTACAGGCTAGATGTGAGAGGCACATTCTGCTGCTTCCTCCCTTAGAGTTAAACTAGCTTCTGAAAGCTCAACCTCCGGGGAGTTTGTTTGGCAGAGATATAGAACACACTTTTCCAAGCCTGTTGGAAGGCATTTGCAGTTTCATTTCGCGTCTAATTTCCCAAACCAAACTGCTTGCAGCTCTAACTCCCTTCTAACTACCACTTCTTCGGTTCAGTGAGATATGCTGGATTCAAAACGGAGAAGCTTCTCTGACGCTTTTTCACAGAGATGTTCAAACTGAAATTTCCAAACCCGTTTCCAACGAAGGCGCCAATGGGCTTCCCCATAGAACTTGCCAACCTGAATTCCTACAGGCTAGATGTGAGAGGCACATTCTGCTGATTCCTCCCTTAGAGTTAAACTAGGTTCTGAAAGCTCAACCTCCGGGGAGTTTGTTTGGCAGAGATATAGAACACACTTTTCCAAGCCTGTTGGAAGGCATTTGCAGTTTCATTTCGCGTCTAATTTCCCAAACCAAACTGCTTGCAGCTCTAACTCCCTTCTAACTACCACTTGTTCGGTTCAGTGAGATATGCTGGATTCTAAACGGAGAAGCTTCTCTGACGCTTTTTCACAGAGATTTTGAAACTGAAATCTCCCATGCCGTTTCCACCATAGGCAGCAATGGGCTTCCCCATAGAACTTGCCAACCTGAATTCCTACAGGCTAGATGTGAGAGGCACATTCTGCTGCTTCCTCCCTAAGAGTTAAGCTTGCTTCTGAAAGCTCAACCTCCGGGGAGTCTGTTTGGCAGAGATATAGAACACACTTTTCCAAGCCTGTTGGAAGGCCTTTGCAGTTTCATTTCGCGTCTAATTTCCCAAACCAAACTGCTTGCAGCTCTAACTCCCTTCTAACTACCACTTCTTCGGTTCAGTGAGATATGCTGGATTCTAAACGGAGAAGCTTCTCTGACGCTTTTTCACAGAGATTTTGAAACTGAAATCTCCCATGCCGTTTCCACCATAGGCAGCAATGGGCTTCCCCATAGAACTTGCCAACCTGAATTCCTACAGGCTAGATGTGAGAGGCACATTCTGCTGCTTCCTCCCTTAGAGTTAAACTAGCTTCTGAAAGCTCAACCTCCGGGGAGTTTGTTTGGCAGAGATATAGAACACAATTTTCCAAGCCTGTTGGAAGGCATTTGCAGTTTCATTTCGCGTCTAATTTCCCAAACCAAACTGCTTGCAGCTCTAACTCCCTTCTAACTACCACTTCTTCGGTTCAGTGAGATATGCTGGATTCTAAACGGAGAAGCTTCTCTGACGCTTTTTCACAGAGATTTTGAAACTGAAATCTCCCATGCCGTTTCCACCATAGGCAGCAATGGGCTTCCCCATAGAACTTGCCAACCTGAATTCCTACAGGCTAGATGTGATAGGCACATTCTGCTGCTTCCTCCCTTAGAGTTAAACTAGCTTCTGAAAGCTCAACCTCCGGGGAGTTTGTTTGGCAGAGATATAGAACACACTTTTCCAAGCCTGTTGGAAGGCATTTGCAGTTTCATTTCGCGTCTAATTTCCCAAACCAAACTGCTTGCAGCTCTAACTGCCTTCTAACTACCACTTCTTCGGTTCAGTGAGATATGCTGGATTCTAAACGGAGAAGCTTCTCTGACGCTTTTTCACAGAGATTTTGAAACTGAAATCTCCCATGCTGTTTCCACCATAGCCAGCAATGGGCTTCCCCATAGAACTTGCCAACCTGAATTCCTACAGGCTAGATGTGATAGGCACATTCTGCTGCTTCCTCCCTTAGAGTTAAACTAGCTTCTGAAAGCTCAACCTCCAGGGAGTCTGTTTGGCAGAGATATAGAACACACTTTTCCAAGCCTGTTGGAAGGCATTTGCAGTTTCATTTCGCGTCTAATTTCCCAAACCAAACTGCTTGCAGCTCTAACTGCCTTCTAACTACCACTTCTTCGGTTCAGTGAGATATGCTGGATTCTAAACGGAGAAGCTTCTCTGACGCTTTTTCACAGAGATTTTGAAACTGAAATCTCCCATGCCGTTTCCACCATAGGCAGCAATGGGCTTCCCCATAGAACTTGCCAACCTGAATTCCTACAGGCTAGATGTGAGAGGCACATTCTGCTGCTTCCTCCCTAAGAGTTAAGCTTGCTTCTGAAAGCTCAACCTCCGGGGAGTCTGTTTGGCAGAGATATAGAACACACTTTTCCAAGCCTGTTGGAAGGCCTTTGCAGTGTCATTTCGCATCTAATTTCCCAAACCAAACTGCTTGCAGCTCTAACTCCCTTCTAACTACCACTTCTTCGGTTCAGTGAGATATGCTGGATTCTAAACGGAGAAGCTTCTCTGACGCTTTTTCACAGAGATTTTGAAACTGAAATCTCCCATGCCGTTTCCACCATAGGCAGCAATGGGCTTCCCCATAGAACTTGCCAACCTGAATTCCTACAGGCTAGATGTGAGAGGCACATTCTGCTGCTTCCTCCCTTAGAGTTAAACTTGCTTCTGAAAGCTCAACCTCCGGGGAGTTTGTTTGGCAGAGATATAGAACACACTTTTCCAAGCCTGTTGGAAGGCATTTGCAGTTTCATTTCGCGTCTAATTTCCCAAACCAAACTGCTTGCAGCTCTAACTCCCTTCTAACTACCACTTCTTCGGTTCAGTGAGATATGCTGGATTCAAAACGGAGAAGCTTCTCTGACGCTTTTTCACAGAGATTTTCAAACTGAAATTTCCAAACCCGTTTCCAACGAAGGCGCCAATGGGCTTCCCCATAGAACTTGCCAACCTGAATTCCTACAGGCTAGATGTGAGAGGCACATTCTGCTGCTTCCTCCCTTAGAGTTAAACTAGCTTCTGAAAGCTCAACCTCCGGGGAGTTTGTTTGGCAGAGATATAGAACACACTTTTCCAAGCCTGTTGGAAGGCATTTGCAGTTTCATTTCGCGTCTAATTTCCCAAACCAAACTGCTTGCAGCTCTAACTCCCTTCTAACTACCACTTCTTCGGTTCAGTGAGATATGCTGGATTCAAAACGGAGAAGCTTCTCTGACGCTTTTTCACAGAGATGTTCAAACTGAAATTTCCAAACCCGTTTCCAACGAAGGCGCCAATGGGCTTCCCCATAGAACTTGCCAACCTGAATTCCTACAGGCTAGATGTGAGAGGCACATTCTGCTGATTCCTCCCTTAGAGTTAAACTAGGTTCTGAAAGCTCAACCTCCGGGGAGTTTGTTTGGCAGAGATATAGAACACACTTTTCCAAGCCTGTTGGAAGGCATTTGCAGTTTCATTTCGCGTCTAATTTCCCAAACCAAACTGCTTGCAGCTCTAACTCCCTTCTAACTACCACTTCTTCGGTTCAGTGAGATATGCTGGATTCAAAACGGAGAAGCTTCTCTGACGCTTTTTCACAGAGATGTTCAAACTGAAATTTCCAAACCCGTTTCCAACGAAGGCGCCAATGGGCTTCCCCATAGAACTTGCCAACCTGAATTCCTACAGGCTAGATGTGAGAGGCACATTCTGCTGATTCCTCCCTTAGAGTTAAACTAGGTTCTGAAAGCTCAACCTCCGGGGAGTTTGTTTGGCAGAGATATAGAACACACTTTTCCAAGCCTGTTGGAAGGCATTTGCAGTTTCATTTCGCGTCTAATTTCCCAAACCAAACTGCTTGCAGCTCTAACTCCCTTCTAACTACCACTTCTTCGGTTCAGTGAGATATGCTGGATTCTAAACGGAGAAGCTTCTCTGACGCTTTTTCACAGAGATTTTGAAACTGAAATCTCCCATGCCGTTTCCACCATAGGCAGCAATGGGCTTCCCCATAGAACTTGCCAACCTGAATTCCTACAGGCTAGATGTGAGAGGCACATTCTGCTGCTTCCTCCCTTAGAGTTAAACTTGCTTCTAAAAGCTCAACCTCCGGGGAGTTTGTTTGGCAGAGATATAGAACACACTTTTCCAAGCCTGTTGGAAGGCATTTGCAGTTTCATTTCGCGTCTAATTTCCCAAACCAAACTGCTTGCAGCTCTAACTCCCTTCTAACTACCACTTCTTCGGTTCAGTGAGATATGCTGGATTCAAAACGGAGAAGCTTCTCTGACGCTTTTTCACAGAGATTTTCAAACTGAAATTTCCAAACCCGTTTCCAACGAAGGCGCCAATGGGCTTCCCCATAGAACTTGCCAACCTGAATTCCTACAGGCTAGATGTGAGAGGCACATTCTGCTGCTTCCTCCCTTAGAGTTAAACTTGCTTCTGAAAGCTCAACCTCCGGGGAGTTTGTTTGGCAGAGATATAGAACACACTTTTCCAAGCCTGTTGGAAGGCATTTGCAGTTTCATTTCGCGTCTAATTTCCCAAACCAAACTGCTTGCAGCTCTAACTCCCTTCTAACTACCACTTCTTCGGTTCAGTGAGATATGCTGGATTCTAAACGGAGAAGCTTCTCTGACGCTTTTTCACAGAAATTTTGAAACTGAAATCTCCCATGCCGTTTCCACCATAGGCAGCAATGGGCTTCCCCATAGAACTTGCCAACCTGAATTCCTACAGGCTAGATGTGAGAGGCACATTCTGCTGCTTCCTCCCTAAGAGTTAAGCTTGCTTCTGAAAGCTCAACCTCCGGGGAGTCTGTTTGGCAGAGATATAGAACACACTTTTCCAAGCCTGTTGGAAGGCCTTTGCAGTGTCATTTCGCATCTAATTTCCCAAACCAAACTGCTTGCAGCTCTAACTCCCTTCTAACTACCACTTCTTCGGTTCAGTGAGATATGCTGGATTCTAAACGGAGAAGCTTCTCTGACGCTTTTTCACAGAGATTTTGAAACTGAAATTTCCAAACCCGTTTCCAACGAAGGCGCCAATGGGCTTTTCCATAGAACTTGCCAACCTGAATTCCTACAGGCTAGATGTGAGAGGCACATTCTGCTGATTCCTCCCTTAGAGTTAAACTAGGTTCTGAAAGCTCAACCTCCGGGGAGTTTGTTTGGCAGAGATATAGAACACACTTTTCCAAGCCTGTTGGAAGGCATTTGCAGTTTCATTTCGCGTCTAATTTCCCAAACCAAACTGCTTGCAGCTCTAACTCCCTTCTAAGTACCACTTCTTCGGTTCAGTGAGATATGCTGGATTCTAAACGGAGAAGCTTCTCTGACGCTTTTTCACAGAGATTTTGAAACTGAAATTTCCAAACCCGTTTCCAACGAAGGCGCCAATGGGCTTCCCCATAGAACTTGCCAACCTGAATTCCTACAGGCTAGATGTGAGAGGCACATTCTGCTGCTTCCTCCCTTAGAGTTAAACTAACTTCTGAAAGCTCAACCTCCGGGGAGTTTGTTTGGCAGAGATATAGAACACACTTTTCCAAGCCTGTTGGAAGGCATTTGCAGTTTCATTTCGCGTCTAATTTCCCAAACCAAACTGCTTGCAGCTCTAACTCCCTTCTAACTACCACTTCTTCGGTTCAGTGAGATATGCTGGATTCTAAACGGAGAAGCTTCTCTGACGCTTTTTCACAGAGATTTTGAAACTGAAATCTCCCATGCCGTTTCCACCATAGGCAGCAATGGGCTTCCCCATAGAACTTGCCAACCTGAATTCCTACAGGCTAGATGTGAGAGGCACATTCTGCTGCTTCCTCCCTTAGAGTTAAACTTGCTTCTGAAAGCTCAACCTCCGGGGAGTTTGTTTGGCAGAGATATAGAACACACTTTTCCAAGCCTGTTGGAAGGCATTTGCAGTTTCATTTCGCGTCTAATTTCCCAAACCAAACTGCTTGCAGCTCTAACTCCCTTCTAACTACCACTTCTTCGGTTCAGTGAGATATGCTGGATTCAAAACGGAGAAGCTTCTCTGACGCTTTTTCACAGAGATTTTCAAACTGAAATTTCCAAACCCGTTTCCAACGAAGGCGCCAATGGGCTTCCCCATAGAACTTGCCAACCTGAATTCCTACAGGCTAGATGTGAGAGGCACATTCTGCTGCTTCCTCCCTTAGAGTTAAACTTGCTTCTGAAAGCTCAACCTCCGGGGAGTTTGTTTGGCAGAGATATAGAACACACTTTTCCAAGCCTGTTGGAAGGCATTTGCAGTTTCATTTCGCGTCTAATTTCCCAAACCAAACTGCTTGCAGCTCTAACTCCCTTCTAACTACCACTTCTTCGGTTCAGTGAGATATGCTGGATTCTAAACGGAGAAGCTTCTCTGACGCTTTTTCACAGAGATTTTGAAACTGAAATCTCCCATGCCGTTTCCACCATAGGCAGCAATGGGCTTCCCCATAGAACTTGCCAACCTGAATTCCTACAGGCTAGATGTGAGAGGCACATTCTGCTGCTTCCTCCCTAAGAGTTAAGCTTGCTTCTGAAAGCTCAACCTCCGGGGAGTCTGTTTGGCAGAGATATAGAACACACTTTTCCAAGCCTGTTGGAAGGCCTTTGCAGTGTCATTTCGCATCTAATTTCCCAAACCAAACTGCTTGCAGCTCTAACTCCCTTCTAACTACCACTTCTTCGGTTCAGTGAGATATGCTGGATTCTAAACGGAGAAGCTTCTCTGACGCTTTTTCACAGAGATTTTGAAACTGAAATTTCCAAACCCGTTTCCAACGAAGGCGCCAATGGGCTTCCCCATAGAACTTGCCAACCTGAATTCCTACAGGCTAGATGTGAGAGGCACATTCTGCTGCTTCCTCCCTTAGAGTTAAACTAGCTTCTGAAAGCTCAACCTCCGGGGAGTTTGTTTGGCAGAGATATAGAACACACTTTTCCAAGCCTGTTGGAAGGCATTTGCAGTTTCATTTCGCGTCTAATTTCCCAAACCAAACTGCTTGCAGCTCTAACTGCCTTCTAACTACCACTTCTTCGGTTCAGTGAGATATGCTGGATTCTAAACGGAGAAGCTTCTCTGACGCTTTTTCACAGAGATTTTGAAACTGAAATCTCCCATGCTGTTTCCACCATAGCCAGCAATGGGCTTCCCCATAGAACTTGCAAACCTGAATTCCTACAGGCTAGATATGAGAGGCACATTCTGCTGCTTCCTCCCTTAGAGTTATACTAGCTTCTGAAAGCTCAACCTCCAGGGAGTCTGTTTGGCAGAGATATAGAACACACTTTTCCAAGCCTGTTAGAAGGCATTTGCAGTTTCATTTCGCGTCTAATTTCCCAAACCAAACTGCTTGCAGCTCTAACTGCCTTCTAACTACCACTTCTTCGGTTCAGTGAGATATGCTGGATTCTAAACGGAGAAGCTTCTCTGACGCTTTTTCACAGAGATTTTGAAACTGAAATCTCCCATGCCGTTTCCACCATAGGCAGCAATGGGCTTCCCCATAGAACTTGCCAACCGGAATTCCTACAGGCTAGATGTGAGAGGCACATTCTGCTGCTTCCTCCCTTAGAGTTAAACTTGCTTCTGAAAGCTCAACCTCCGGGGAGTTTGTTTGGCAGAGATAAAGAACACACTTTTCCAAGCCTGTTGGAAGGCATTTGCAGTTTCATTTCGCGTCTAATTTCCCAAACCAAACTGCTTGCAGCTCTAACTCCCTTCTAACTACCACTTCTTCGGTTCAGTGAGATATGCTGGATTCTAAACGGAGAAGCTTCTCTGACGCTTTTTCACAGAGATTTTGAAACTGAAATTTCCAAACCCGTTTCCAACGAAGGCGCCAATGGGCTTCCCCATAGAACTTGCCAACCTGAATTCCTACAGGCTAGATGTGAGAAGCACATTCTGCTGCTTCCTCCCTTAGAGTTAAACTAGCTTCTGAAAGCTCAACCTCCGGGGAGTTTGTTTGGCAGAGATATAGAACACACTTTTCCAAGCCTGTTGGAAGGCATTTGCAGTTTCATTTCGCGTCTAATTTCCCAAACCAAACTGCTTGCAGCTCTAACTCCCTTCTAACTACCACTTCTTCGGTTCAGTGAGATATGCTGGATTCTAAACGGAGAAGCTTCTCTGACGCTTTTTCACAGAGATTTTGAAACTGAAATCTCCCATGCCGTTTCCACCATAGGCAGCAATGGGCTTCCCCGTAGAACTTGCCAACCTGAATTCCTACAGGCTAGATGTGAGAGGCACATTCTGCTGCTTCCTCCCTAAGAGTTAAGCTTGCTTCTGAAAGCTCAACCTCCGGGGAGTCTGTTTGGCAGAGATATAGAACACACTTTTCCAAGCCTGTTGGAAGGCCTTTGCAGTTTCATTTCGCGTCTAATTTCCCAAACCAAACTGCTTGCAGCTCTAACTCCCTTCTAACTACCACTTCTTCGGTTCAGTGAGATATGCTGGATTCTAAACGGAGAAGCTTCTCTGACGCTTTTTCACAGAGATTTTGAAACTGAAATCTCCCATGCCGTTTCCACCATAGGCAGCAATGGGCTTCCCCATAGAACTTGCCAACCTGAATTCCTACAGGCTAGATGTGAGAGGCACATTCTGCTGCTTCCTCCCTAAGAGTTAAGCTTGCTTCTGAAAGCTCAACCTCCGGGGAGTCTGTTTGGCAGAGATATAGAACACACTTTTCCAAGCCTGTTGGAAGGCCTTTGCAGTTTCATTTCGCGTCTAATTTCCCAAACCAAACTGCTTGCAGCTCTAACTCCCTTCTAACTACCACTTCTTCGGTTCAGTGAGATATGCTGGATTCTAAACGGAGAAGCTTCTCTGACGTTTTTCACAGAGATTTTGAAACTGAAATTTCCAAACCCGTTTCCAACGAAGGCGCCAATGGGCTTCCCCATAGAACTTGCCAACCTGAATTCCTACAGGCTAGATGTGAGAGGCACATTCTGCTGCTTCCTCCCTTAGAGTTAAACTAGCTTCTGAAAGCTCAACCTCCGGGGAGTTTGTTTGGCAGAGTTATAGAACACACTTTTCCAAGCCGGTTGGAAGGCATTTGCAGTTTCATTTCTCGTCTAATTTCCCAAACCAAACTGCTTGCAGCTCTAACTGCCTTCTAACTACCACTTCTTCGGTTCAGTGAGATATGCTGGATTCTAAACGGAGAAGCTTCTCTGACGCTTTTTCACAGAGATTTTGAAACTGAAATCTCCCATGCCGTTTCCACCATAGGCAGCAATGGGCTTCCCCATAGAACTTGCCAACCTGAATTCCTACAGGCTAGATGTGAGAGGCACATTCTGCTGCTTCCTCCCTAAGAGTTAAGCTTGCTTGTGAAAGCTCAACCTCCGGGGAGTTTGTTTGGCAGAGATATAGAACACACTTTTCCAAGCCTGTTGGAAGGCATTTGCAGTTTCATTTCGCGTCTAATTTCCCAAACCAAACTGCTTGCAGCTCTAACTCCCTTCTAACTACCACTTCTTCGGTTCAGTGAGATATGCTGGATTCAAAACGGAGAAGCTTCTCTGACGCTTTTTCACAGAGATTTTCAAAATGAAATTTCCAAACCCGTTTCCAACGAAGGCGCCAATGGGCTTCCCCATAGAACTTGCCAACCTGAATTCCTACAGGCTAGATGTGAGAGGCACATTCTGCTGCTTCCTCCCTTAGAGTTAAACTAGCTTCTGAAAGCTCAACCTCCGGGGAGTTTGTTTGGCAGAGATATAGAACACACTTTTCCAAGCCTGTTGGAAGGCATTTGCAGTTTCATTTCGCGTCTAATTTCCCAAACCAAACTGCTTGCAGCTCTAACTGCCTTCTAACTACCACTTCTTCGGTTCAGTGAGATATGCTGGATTCTAAACGGAGAAGCTTCTCTGACGCTTTTTCACAGAGATTTTGAAACTGAAATCTCCCATGCTGTTTCCACCATAGCCAGCAATGGGCTTCCCCATAGAACTTGCAAACCTGAATTCCTACAGGCTAGATATGAGAGGCACATTCTGCTGCTTCCTACCTTAGAGTTATACTAGCTTCTGAAAGCTCAACCTCCAGGGAGTCTGTTTGGCAGAGATATAGAACACACTTTTCCAAGCCTGTTAGAAGGCATTTGCAGTTTCATTTCGCGTCTAATTTCCCAAACCAAACTGCTTGCAGCTCTAACTGCCTTCTAACTACCACTTCTTCGGTTCAGTGAGATATGCTGGATTCTAAACGGAGAAGCTTCTCTGACGCTTTTTCACAGAGATTTTGAAACTGAAATCTCCCATGCCGTTTCCACCATAGGCAGCAATGGGCTTCCCCATAGAACTTGCCAACCGGAATTCCTACAGGCTAGATGTGAGAGGCACATTCTGCTGCTTCCTCCCTTAGAGTTAAACTTGCTTCTGAAAGCTCAACCTCCGGGGAGTTTGTTTGGCAGAGATATAGAACACACTTTTCCAAGCCTGTTGGAAGGCATTTGCAGTTTCATTTCGCGTCTAATTTCCCAAACCAAACTGCTTGCAGCTCTAACTCCCTTCTAACTACCACTTCTTCGGTTCAGTGAGATATGCTGGATTCTAAACGGAGAAGCTTCTCTGACGCTTTTTCACAGAGATTTTGAAACTGAAATTTCCAAACCCGTTTCCAACGAAGGCGCCAATGGGCTTCCCCATAGAACTTGCCAACCTGAATTCCTACAGGCTAGATGTGAGAAGCACATTCTGCTGCTTCCTCCCTTAGAGTTAAACTAGCTTCTGAAAGCTCAACCTCCGGGGAGTTTGTTTGGCAGAGATATAGAACACACTTTTCCAAGCCTGTTGGAAGGCATTTGCAGTTTCATTTCGCGTCTAATTTCCCAAACCAAACTGCTTGCAGCTCTAACTCCCTTCTAACTACCACTTCTTCGGTTCAGTGAGATATGCTGGATTCTAAACGGAGAAGCTTCTCTGACGCTTTTTCACAGAGATTTTGAAACTGAAATCTCCCATGCCGTTTCCACCATAGGCAGCAATGGGCTTCCCCGTAGAACTTGCAAACCTGAATTCCTACAGGCTAGATGTGAGAGGCACATTCTGCTGCTTCCTCCCTAAGAGTTAAGCTTGCTTCTGAAAGCTCAACCTCCGGGGAGTCTGTTTGGCAGAGATATAGAACACACTTATCCAAGCCTGTTGGAAGGCCTTTGCAGTTTCATTTCGCGTCTAATTTCCCAAACCAAACTGCTTGCAGCTCTAACTCCCTTCTAACTACCACTTCTTCGGTTCAGTGAGATATGCTGGATTCTAAACGGAGAAGCTTCTCTGACGCTTTTTCACAGAGATTTTGAAACTGAAATCTCCCATGCCGTTTCCACCATAGGCAGCAATGGGCTTCCCCATAGAACTTGCCAACCTGAATTCCTACAGGCTAGATGTGAGAGGCACATTCTGCTGCTTCCTCCCTAAGAGTTAAGCTTGCTTCTGAAAGCTCAACCTCCGGGGAGTCTGTTTGGCAGAGATATAGAACACACTTTTCCAAGCCTGTTGGAAGGCCTTTGCAGTTTCATTTCGCGTCTAATTTCCCAAACCAAACTGCTTGCAGCTCTAACTCCCTTCTAACTACCACTTCTTCGGTTCAGTGAGATATGCTGGATTCTAAACGGAGAAGCTTCTCTGACGTTTTTCACAGAGATTTTGAAACTGAAATTTCCAAACCCGTTTCCAACGAAGGCGCCAATGGGCTTCCCCATAGAACTTGCCAACCTGAATTCCTACAGGCTAGATGTGAGAGGCACATTCTGCTGCTTCCTCCCTTAGAGTTAAACTAGCTTCTGAAAGCTCAACCTCCGGGGAGTTTGTTTGGCAGAGTTATAGAACACACTTTTCCAAGCCGGTTGGAAGGCATTTGCAGTTTCATTTCTCGTCTAATTTCCCAAACCAAACTGCTTGCAGCTCTAACTGCCTTCTAACTACCACTTCTTCGGTTCAGTGAGATATGCTGGATTCTAAACGGAGAAGCTTCTCTGACGCTTTTTCACAGAGATTTTGAAACTGAAATCTCCCATGCCGTTTCCACCATAGGCAGCAATGGGCTTCCCCATAGAACTTGCCAACCTGAATTCCTACAGGCTAGATGTGAGAGGCACATTCTGCTGCTTCCTCCCTAAGAGTTAAGCTTGCTTGTGAAAGCTCAACCTCCGGGGAGTTTGTTTGGCAGAGATATAGAACACACTTTTCCAAGCCTGTTGGAAGGCATTTGCAGTTTCATTTCGCGTCTAATTTCCCAAACCAAACTGCTTGCAGCTCTAACTCCCTTCTAACTACCACTTCTTCGGTTCAGTGAGATATGCTGGATTCAAAACGGAGAAGCTTCTCTGACGCTTTTTCACAGAGATTTTCAAAATGAAATTTCCAAACCCGTTTCCAACGAAGGCGCCAATGGGCTTCCCCATAGAACTTGCCAACCTGAATTCCTACAGGCTAGATGTGAGAGGCACATTCTGCTGCTTCCTCCCTTAGCGTTAAACTAGCTTCTGAAAGCTCAACCTCCGGGGAGTTTGTTTGGCAGAGATATAGAACACACTTTTCCAAGCCTGTTGGAAGGCATTTGCAGTTTCATTTCGCGTCTAATTTCCCAAACCAAACTGCTTGCAGCTCTAACTCCCTTCTAACTACCACTTCTTCGGTTCAGTGAGATATGCTGGATTCTAAACGGAGAAGCTTCTCTGACGCTTTTTCACAGAGATTTTGAAACTGAAATCTCCCATGCCGTTTCCACCATAGGCAGCAATGGGCTTCCCCATAGAACTTGCCAACCTGAATTCCTACAGGCTAGATGTGAGAGGCACATTCTGCTGCTTCCTCCCTAAGAGTTAAGCTTGCTTCTGAAAGCTCAACCTCCGGGGAGTCTGTTTGGCAGAGATATAGAACACACTTTTCCAAGCCTGTTGGAAGGCCTTTGCAGTTTCATTTCGCGTCTAATTTCCCAAACCAAACTGCTTGCAGCTCTAACTCCCTTCTAACTACCACTTCTTCGGTTCAGTGAGATATGCTGGATTCTAAACGGAGAAGCTTCTCTGACGTTTTTCACAGAGATTTTGAAACTGAAATTTCCAAACCCGTTTCCAACGAAGGCGCCAATGGGCTTCCCCATAGAACTTGCCAACCTGAATTCCTACAGGCTAGATGTGAGAGGCACATTCTGCTGCTTCCTCCCTTAGAGTTAAACTAGCTTCTGAAAGCTCAACCTCCGGGGAGTTTGTTTGGCAGAGTTATAGAACACACTTTTCCAAGCCTGTTGGAAGGCATTTGCAGTTTCATTTCGCGTCTAATTTCCCAAACCAAACTGCTTGCAGCTCTAACTGCCTTCTAACTACCACTTCTTCGGTTCAGTGAGATATGCTGGATTCTAAACGGAGAAGCTTCTCTGACGCTTTTTCACAGAGATTTTGAAACTGAAATCTCCCATGCCGTTTCCACCATAGGCAGCAATGGGCTTCCCCATAGAACTTGCCAACCTGAATTCCTACAGGCTAGATGTGAGAGGCACATTCTGCTGCTTCCTCCCTAAGAGTTAAGCTTGCTTGTGAAAGCTCAACCTCCGGGGAGTTTGTTTGGCAGAGATATAGAACACACTTTTCCAAGCCTGTTGGAAGGCATTTGCAGTTTCATTTCGCGTCTAATTTCCCAAACCAAACTGCTTGCAGCTCTAACTCCCTTCTAACTACCACTTCTTCGGTTCAGTGAGATATGCTGGATTCAAAACGGAGAAGCTTCTCTGACGCTTTTTCACAGAGATTTTCAAAATGAAATTTCCAAACCCGTTTCCAACGAAGGCGCCAATGGGCTTCCCCATAGAACTTGCCAACCTGAATTCCTACAGGCTAGATGTGAGAGGCACATTCTGCTGCTTCCTCCCTTAGAGTTAAACTAGCTTCTGAAAGCTCAACCTCCGGGGAGTTTGTTTGGCAGAGATATAGAACACACTTTTCCAAGCCTGTTGGAAGGCATTTGCAGTTTCATTTCGCGTCTAATTTCCCAAACCAAACTGCTTGCAGCTCTAACTCCCTTCTAACTACCACTTCTTCGGTTCAGTGAGATATGCTGGATTCTAAACGGAGAAGCTTCTCTGACGCTTTTTCACAGAGATTTTGAAACTGAAATCTCCCATGCCGTTTCCACCATAGGCAGCAATGGGCTTCCCCATAGAACTTGCCAACCTGAATTCCTACAGGCTAGATGTGAGAGGCACATTCTGCTGCTTCCTCCCTAAGAGTTAAGCTTGCTTCTGAAAGCTCAACCTCCGGGGAGTCTGTTTGGCAGAGATATAGAACACACTTTTCCAAGCCTGTTGGAAGGCCTTTGCAGTGTCATTTCGCATCTAATTTCCCAAACCAAACTGCTTGCAGCTCTAACTCCCTTCTAACTACCACTTCTTCGGTTCAGTGAGATATGCTGGATTCTAAACGGAGAAGCTTCTCTGACGCTTTTTCAAAGAGATTTTGAAACTGAAATTTCCAAACCCGTTTCCAACGAAGGCGCCAATGGGCTTCTCCATAGACCTTGCCAACCTGAATTCCTACAGGCTAGATGTGAGAGGCACATTCTGCTGCTTCCTCCCTTAGAGTTAAACTAGCTTCTGAAAGCTCAACCTCCGGGGAGTTTGTTTGGCAGAGATATAGAACACACTTTTCCAAGCCTGTTGGAAGGCATTTGCAGTTTCATTTCGCGTCTAATTTCCCAAACCAAACTGCTTGCAGCTCTAACTGCCTTCTAACTACCACTTCTTCGGTTCAGTGAGATATGCTGGATTCTAAACGGAGAAGCTTCTCTGACGCTTTTTCACAGAGATTTTGAAACTGAAATCTCCCATGCTGTTTCCACTATAGCCAGCAATGTGCTTCCCAATAGAACTTGCCAACCTGAATTCCTACAGTCTAGATGTGAGAGGCACATTCTGCTGCTTCCTCCCTTAGAGTTAAACTAGCTTCTGAAAGCTCAACCTCCAGGGAGTCTGTTTGGCAGAGATATAGAACACACTTTTCCAAGCCTGATGGAAGGCATTTGCAGTTTCATTTCGCGTCTAATTTCCCAAACCAAACTGGTTGCAGCTCTAACTGCCTTCTAACTACCACTTCTTCGGTTCAGTGAGATATGCTGGATTCTAAACGGAGAAGCTTCTCTGACGCTTTTTCACAGAGATTTTGAAACTGAAATCTCCCATGCCGTTTCCACCATAGGCAGCAATGGGCTTCCCCATAGAACTTGCCAACCTGAATTCCTACAGGCTAGATGTGAGAGGCACATTCTGCTGCTTCCTCCCTAAGAGTTAAGCTTGCTTGTGAAAGCTCAACCTCCGGGGAGTCTGTTTGGCAGAGATATAGAACACACTTTTCCAAGCTTTTTGGAAGGCCTTTGCAGTGTCATTTCGCATCTAATTTCCCAAACCAAACTGCTTGCAGCTCTAACTCCCTTCTAACTACCACTTCTTCGGTTCAGTGAGATATGCTGGATTCTAAACGGAGAAGCTTCTCTGACACTTTTTCACAGAGATTTTGAAACTGAAATCTCCCATGCCGTTTCCACCATAGGCAGCAATGGGCTTCCCCATAGAACTTGCCAACCGGAATTCCTACAGGCTAGATGTGAGAGGCACATTCTGCTGCTTCCTCCCTTAGAGTTAAACTTGCTTCTGAAAGCTCAACCTCCGGGGAGTTTGTTTGGCAGAGATATAGAACACACTTTTCCAAGCCTGTTGGAAGGCATTTGCAGTTTCATTTCGCGTCTAATTTCCCAAACCAAACTGCTTGCAGCTCTAACTCCCTTCTAACTACCACTTCTTCGGTTCAGTGAGATATGCTGGATTCTAAACGGAGAAGCTTCTCTGACGCTTTTTCACAGAGATTTTGAAACTGAAATTTCCAAACCCGTTTCCAACGAAGGCGCCAAAGGGCTTCCCCATAGAACTTGCCAACCTGAATTCCTACAGGCTAGATGTGAGAAGCACATTCTGCTGCTTCCTCCCTTAGAGTTAAACTAGCTTCTGAAAGCTCAACCTCCGGGGAGTTTGTTTGGCAGAGATATAGAACACACTTTTCCAAGCCTGTTGGAAGGCATTTGCAGTTTCATTTCGCGTCTAATTTCCCAAACCAAACTGCTTGCAGCTCTAACTGCCTTCTAACTACCACTTCTTCGGTTCAGTGAGATATGCTGGATTCTAAACGGAGAAGCTTCTCTGACGCTTTTTCACAGAGATTTTGAAACTGAAATCTCCCATGCCGTTTCCACCATAGGCAGCAATGGGCTTCCCCATAGAACTTGCCAACCTGAATTCCTACAGGCTAGATGTGAGAGGCACATTCTGCTGCTTCCTCCCTAAGAGTTAAGCTTGCTTGTGAAAGCTCAACCTCCGGGGAGTCTGTTTGGCAGAGATATAGAACACACTTTTCCAAGCCTGTTGGAAGGCCTTTGCAGTTTCATTTCGCGTCTAATTTCCCAAACCAAACTGCTTGCAGCTCTAACTCCCTTCTAACTACCACTTCTTCGGTTCAGTGAGATATGCTGGATTCTAAACGGAGAAGCTTCTCTGACGCTTTTTCACAGAGATTTTGAAACTGAAATCTCCCATGCCGTTTCCACCATAGGCAGCAATGGGCTTCCCCATAGAACTTGCCAACCTGAATTCCTACAGGCTAGATGTGAGAGGCACATTCTGCTGCTTCCTCCCTAAGAGTTAAGCTTGCTTCTGAAAGCTCAACCTCCGGGGAGTCTGTTTGGCAGAGATATAGAACACACTTTTCCAAGCCTGTTGGAAGGCCTTTGCAGTTTCATTTCGCGTCTAATTTCCCAAACCAAACTGCTTGCAGCTCTAACTGCCTTCTAACTACCACTTCTTCGGTTCAGTGAGATATGCTGGATTCTAAACGGAGAAGCTTCTCTGACGCTTTTTCACAGAGATTTTGAAACTGAAATCTCCCATGCTGTTTCCACCATAGGCAGCAATGGGCTTCCCCATAGAACTTGCCAACCTGAATTCCTACAGGCTAGATGTGAGAGGCACATTCTGCTGCTTCCTCCCTTAGAGTTAAACTAGCTTCTGAAAGCTCAACCTCCAGGGAGTCTGTTTGGCAGAGATATAGAACACACTTTTCCAAGCCTGTTGGAAGGCATTTGCAGTTTCATTTCGCGTCTAATTTCCCAAACCAAACTGGTTGCAGCTCTAACTGCCTTCTAACTACCACTTCTTCGGTTCAGTGAGATATGCTGGATTCTAAACGGAGAAGCTTCTCTGACGCTTTTTCACAGAGATTTTGAAACTGAAATCTCCCATGCCGTTTCCACCATAGGCAGCAATGGGCTTCCCCATAGAACTTGCCAACCTGAATTCCTACAGGCTAGATGTGAGAGGCACATTCTGCTGCTTCCTCCCTAAGAGTTAAGCTTGCTTGTGAAAGCTCAAACTCCGGGGAGTCTGTTTGGCAGAGATATAGAACACACTTTTCCAAGCTTTTTGGAAGGCCTTTGCAGTGTCATTTCGCATCTAATTTCCCAAACCAAACTGCTTGCAGCTCTAACTCCCTTCTAACTACCACTTCTTCGGTTCAGTGAGATATGCTGGATTCTAAACGGAGAAGCTTCTCTGACGCTTTTTCACAGAGATTTTGAAACTGAAATCTCCCATGCCGTTTCCACCATAGGCAGCAATGGGCTTCCCCATAGAACTTGCCAACCGGAATTCCTACAGGCTAGATGTGAGAGGCACATTCTGCTGCTTCCTCCCTTAGAGTTAAACTTGCTTCTGAAAGCTCAACCTCCGGGGAGTTTGTTTGGCAGAGATATAGAACACACTTTTCCAAGCCTGTTGGAAGGCATTTGCAGTTTCATTTCGCGTCTAATTTCCCAAACCAAACTGCTTGCAGCTCTAACTCCCTTCTAACTACCACTTCTTCGGTTCAGTGAGATATGCTGGATTCTAAACGGAGAAGCTTCTCTGACGCTTTTTCACAGAGATTTTGAAACTGAAATTTCCAAACCCGTTTCCAACGAAGGCGCCAAAGGGCTTCCCCATAGAACTTGCCAACCTGAATTCCTACAGGCTAGATGTGAGAAGCACATTCTGCTGCTTCCTCCCTTAGAGTTAAACTAGCTTCTGAAAGCTCAACCTCCGGGGAGTTTGTTTGGCAGAGATATAGAACACACTTTTCCAAGCCTGTTGGAAGGCATTTGCAGTTTCATTTCGCGTCTAATTTCCCAAACCAAACTGCTTGCAGCTCTAACTGCCTTCTAACTACCACTTCTTCGGTTCAGTGAGATATGCTGGATTCTAAACGGAGAAGCTTCTCTGACGCTTTTTCACAGAGATTTTGAAACTGAAATCTCCCATGCCGTTTCCACCATAGGCAGCAATGGGCTTCCCCATAGAACTTGCCAACCTGAATTCCTACAGGCTAGATGTGAGAGGCACATTCTGCTGCTTCCTCCCTAAGAGTTAAGCTTGCTTGTGAAAGCTCAACCTCCGGGGAGTCTGTTTGGCAGAGATATAGAACACACTTTTCCAAGCCTGTTGGAAGGCCTTTGCAGTTTCATTTCGCGTCTAATTTCCCAAACCAAACTGCTTGCAGCTCTAACTCCCTTCTAACTACCACTTCTTCGGTTCAGTGAGATATGCTGGATTCTAAACGGAGAAGCTTCTCTGACGCTTTTTCACAGAGATTTTGAAACTGAAATCTCCCATGCCGTTTCCACCATAGGCAGCAATGGGCTTCCCCATAGAACTTGCCAACCTGAATTCCTACAGGCTAGATGTGAGAGGCACATTCTGCTGCTTCCTCCCTAAGAGTTAAGCTTGCTTCTGAAAGCTCAACCTCCGGGGAGTCTGTTTGGCAGAGATATAGAACACACTTTTCCAAGCCTGTTGGAAGGCCTTTGCAGTTTCATTTCGCGTCTAATTTCCCAAACCAAACTGCTTGCAGCTCTAACTCCCTTCTAACTACCACTTCTTCGGTTCAGTGAGATATGCTGGATTCTAAACGGAGAAGCTTCTCTGACGCTTTTTCACAGAGATTTTGAAACTGAAATTTCCAAACCCGTTTCCAACGAAGGCGCCAATGGGCTTCCCCATAGAACTTGCCAACCTGAATTCCTACAGGCTAGATGTGAGAGGCACATTCTGCTGCTTCCTCCCTAAGAGTTAAGCTTGCTTCTGAAAGCTCAACCTCCGGGGAGTCTGTTTGGCAGAGATATAGAACACACTTTTCCAAGCCTGTTGGAAGGCCTTTGCAGTTTCATTTCGCGTCTAATTTCCCAAACCAAACTGCTTGCAGCTCTAACTCCCTTCTAACTACCACTTCTTCGGTTCAGTGAGATATGCTGGATTCTAAACGGAGAAGCTTCTCTGACGCTTTTTCACAGAGATTTTGAAACTGAAATCTCCCATGCCGTTTCCACCATAGGCAGCAATGGGCTTCCCCATAGAACTTGCCAACCTGAATTCCTACAGGCTAGATGTGAGAGGCACATTCTGCTGCTTCCTCCCTAAGAGTTAAGCTTGCTTGTGAAAGCTCAACCTCCGGGGAGTCTGTTTGGCAGAGATATAGAACACACTTTTCCAAGCTTGTTGGAAGGCCTTTGCAGTGTCATTGCGCATCTAATTTCCCAAACCAAACTGCTTGCAGCTCTAACTCCCTTCTAACTACCACTTCTTCGGTTCAGTGAGATATGCTGGATTCTAAACGGAGAAGCTTCTCTGACGCTTTTTCACAGAGATTTTGAAACTGAAATCTCCCATGCCGTTTCCGCCATAGGCAGCAATGGGCTTCCCCATAGAACTTGCCAACCGGAATTCCTACAGGCTAGATGTGAGAGGCACATTCTGCTGCTTCCTCCCTTAGAGTTAAACTTGCTTCTGAAAGCTCAACCTCCGGGGAGTTTGTTTGGCAGAGATATAGAACACACTTTTCCAAGCCTGTTGGAAGGCATTTGCAGTTTCATTTCGCGTCTAATTTCCCAAACCAAACTGCTTGCAGCTCTAACTCCCTTCTAACTACCACTTCTTCGGTTCAGTGAGATATGCTGGATTCTAAACGGAGAAGCTTCTCTGACGCTTTTTCACAGAGATTTTGAAACTGAAATTTCCAAACCCGTTTCCAACGAAGGCGCCAAAGGGCTTCCCCATAGAACTTGCCAACCTGAATTCCTACAGGCTAGATGTGAGAAGCACATTCTGCTGCTTCCTCCCTTAGAGTTAAACTAGCTTCTGAAAGCTCAACCTCCGGGGAGTTTGTTTGGCAGAGATATAGAACACACTTTTCCAAGCCTGTTGGAAGGCATTTGCAGTTTCATTTCGCGTCTAATTTCCCAAACCAAACTGCTTGCAGCTCTAACTGCCTTCTAACTACCACTTCTTCGGTTCAGTGAGATATGCTGGATTCTAAACGGAGAAGCTTCTCTGACGCTTTTTCACAGAGATTTTGAAACTGAAATCTCCCATGCCGTTTCCACCATAGGCAGCAATGGGCTTCCCCATAGAACTTGCCAACCTGAATTCCTACAGGCTAGATGTGAGAGGCACATTCTGCTGCTTCCTCCCTAAGAGTTAAGCTTGCTTGTGAAAGCTCAACCTCCGGGGAGTCTGTTTGGCAGAGATATAGAACACACTTTTCCAAGCCTGTTGGAAGGCCTTTGCAGTTTCATTTCGCGTCTAATTTCCCAAACCAAACTGCTTGCAGCTCTAACTCCCTTCTAACTACCACTTCTTCGGTTCAGTGAGATATGCTGGATTCTAAACGGAGAAGCTTCTCTGACGCTTTTTCACAGAGATTTTGAAACTGAAATCTCCCATGCCGTTTCCACCATAGGCAGCAATGGGCTTCCCCATAGAACTTGCCAACCTGAATTCCTACAGGCTAGATGTGAGAGGCACATTCTGCTGCTTCCTCCCTAAGAGTTAAGCTTGCTTCTGAAAGCTCAACCTCCGGGGAGTCTGTTTGGCAGAGATATAGAACACACTTTTCCAAGCCTGTTGGAAGGCCTTTGCAGTTTCATTTCGCGTCTAATTTCCCAAACCAAACTGCTTGCAGCTCTAACTCCCTTCTAACTACCACTTCTTCGGTTCAGTGAGATATGCTGGATTCTAAACGGAGAAGCTTCTCTGACGCTTTTTCACAGAGATTTTGAAACTGAAATTTCCAAACCCGTTTCCAACGAAGGCGCCAATGGGCTTCCCCATAGAACTTGCCAACCTGAATTCCTACAGGCTAGATGTGAGAGGCACATTCTGCTGCTTCCTCCCTAAGAGTTAAGCTTGCTTCTGAAAGCTCAACCTCCGGGGAGTCTGTTTGGCAGAGATATAGAACACACTTTTCCAAGCCTGTTGGAAGGCCTTTGCAGTTTCATTTCGCGTCTAATTTCCCAAACCAAACTGCTTGCAGCTCTAACTCCCTTCTAACTACCACTTCTTCGGTTCAGTGAGATATGCTGGATTCTAAACGGAGAAGCTTCTCTGACGCTTTTTCACAGAGATTTTGAAACTGAAATCTCCCATGCCGTTTCCACCATAGGCAGCAATGGGCTTCCCCATAGAACTTGCCAACCTGAATTCCTACAGGCTAGATGTGAGAGGCACATTCTGCTGCTTCCTCCCTAAGAGTTAAGCTTGCTTGTGAAAGCTCAACCTCCGGGGAGTCTGTTTGGCAGAGATATAGAACACACTTTTCCAAGCTTGTTGGAAGGCCTTTGCAGTGTCATTGCGCATCTAATTTCCCAAACCAAACTGCTTGCAGCTCTAACTCCCTTCTAACTACCACTTCTTCGGTTCAGTGAGATATGCTGGATTCTAAACGGAGAAGCTTCTCTGACGCTTTTTCACAGAGATTTTGAAACTGAAATCTCCCATGCCGTTTCCACCATAGGCAGCAATGGGCTTCCCCATAGAACTTGCCAACCTGAATTCCTACAGGCTAGATGTGAGAGGCACATTCTGCTGCTTCCTCCCTAAGAGTTAAGCTTGCTTGTGAAAGCTCAACCTCCGGGGAGTCTGTTTGGCAGAGATATAGAACACACTTTTCCAAGCTTGTTGGAAGGCCTTTGCAGTGTCATTTCGCATCTAATTTCCCAAACCAAACTGCTTGCAGCTCTAACTCCCTTCTAACTACCACTTCTTCGGTTCAGTGAGATATGCTGGATTCTAAACGGAGAAGCTTCTCTGACGCTTTTTCACAGAGATTTTGAAACTGAAATCTCCCATGCCGTTTCCACCATAGGCAGCAATGGGCTTCCCCATAGAACTTGCCAACCGGAATTCCTACAGGCTAGATGTGAGAGGCACATTCTGCTGCTTCCTCCCTTAGAGTTAAACTTGCTTCTGAAAGCTCAACCTCCGGGGAGTTTGTTTGGCAGAGATATAGAACACACTTTTCCAAGCCTGTTGGAAGGCATTTGCAGTTTCATTTCGCGTCTAATTTCCCAAACCAAACTGCTTGCAGCTCTAACTCCCTTCTAACTACCACTTCTTCGGTTCAGTGAGATATGCTGGATTCTAAATGGAGAAGCTTCTCTGACGCTTTTTCACAGAGATTTTGAAACTGAAATTTCCAAACCCGTTTCCAACGAAGGCGCCAATGGGCTTCCCCATAGAACTTGCCAACCTGAATTCCTACAGGCTAGATGTGAGAAGCACATTCTGCTGCTTCCTCCCTTAGAGTTAAACTAGCTTCTGAAAGCTCAACCTCCGGGGAGTTTGTTTGGCAGAGATATAGAACACACTTTTCCAAGCCTGTTGGAAGGCATTTGCAGTTTCATTTCGCGTCTAATTTCCCAAACCAAACTGCTTGCAGCTCTAACTGCCTTCTAACTACCACTTCTTCGGTTCAGTGAGATATGCTGGATTCTAAACGGAGAAGCTTCTCTGACGCTTTTTCACAGAGATTTTGAAACTGAAATCTCCCATGCCGTTTCCACCATAGGCAGCAATGGGCTTCCCCATAGAACTTGCCAACCTGAATTCCTACAGGCTAGATGTGAGAGGCACATTCTGCTGCTTCCTCCCTAAGAGTTAAGCTTGCTTCTGAAAGCTCAACCTCCGGGGAGTCTGTTTGGCAGAGATATAGAACACACTTTTCCAAGCCTGTTGGAAGGCCTTTGCAGTTTCATTTCGCGTCTAATTTCCCAAACCAAACTGCTTGCAGCTCTAACTCCCTTCTAACTACCACTTCTTCGGTTCAGTGAGATATGCTGGATTCTAAACGGAGAAGCTTCTCTGACGCTTTTTCACAGAGATTTTGAAACTGAAATCTCCCATGCCGTTTCCACCATAGGCAGCAATGGGCTTCCCCATAGAACTTGCCAACCTGAATTCCTACAGGCTAGATGTGAGAGGCACATTCTGCTGCTTCCTCCCTAAGAGTTAAGCTTGCTTCTGAAAGCTCAACCTCCGGGGAGTCTGTTTGGCAGAGATATAGAACACACTTTTCCAAGCCTGTTGGAAGGCCTTTGCAGTTTCATTTCGCGTCTAATTTCCCAAACCAAACTGCTTGCAGCTCTAACTCCCTTCTAACTACCACTTCTTCGGTTCAGTGAGATATGCTGGATTCTAAACGGAGAAGCTTCTCTGACGTTTTTCACAGGGATTTTGAAACTGAAATTTCCAAACCCGTTTCCAACGAAGGCGCCAATGGGCTTCCCCATAGAACTTGCCAACCTGAATTCCTACAGGCTAGATGTGAGAGGCACATTCTGCTGCTTCCTCCCTTAGAGTTAAACTAGCTTCTGAAAGCTCAACCTCCGGGGAGTTTGTTTGGCAGAGTTATAGAACACACTTTTCCAAGCCGGTTGGAAGGCATTTGCAGTTTCATTTCGCGTCTAATTTCCCAAACCAAACTGCTTGCAGCTCTAACTGCCTTCTAACTACCACTTCTTCGGTTCAGTGAGATATGCTGGATTCTAAACGGAGAAGCTTCTCTGACGCTTTTTCACAGAGATTTTGAAACTGAAATCTCCCATGCCGTTTCCACCATAGGCAGCAATGGGCTTCCCCATAGAACTTGCCAACCTGAATTCCTACAGGCTAGATGTGAGAGGCACATTCTGCTGCTTCCTCCCTAAGAGTTAAGCTTGCTTGTGAAAGCTCAACCTCCGGGGAGTTTGTTTGGCAGAGATATAGAACACACTTTTCCAAGCCTGTTGGAAGGCATTTGCAGTTTCATTTCGTGTCTAATTTCCCAAACCAAACTGCTTGCAGCTCTAACTCCCTTCTAACTACCACTTCTTTGGTTCAGTGAGATATGCTGGATTCAAAACGGAGAAGCTTCTCTGACGCTTTTTCACAGAGATTTTCAAAATGAAATTTCCAAACCCGTTTCCAACGAAGGCGCCAATGGGCTTCCCCATAGAACTTGCCAACCTGAATTCCTACAGGCTAGATGTGAGAGGCACATTCTGCTGCTTCCTCCCTAAGAGTTAAGCTTGCTTCTGAAAGCTCAACCTCCGGGGAGTCTGTTTGGCAGAGATATAGAACACACTTTTCCAAGCCTGTTGGAAGGCCTTTGCAGTTTCATTTCGCGTCTAATTTCCCAAACCAAACTGCTTGCAGCTCTAACTCCCTTCTAACTACCACTTCTTCGGTTCAGTGAGATATGCTGGATTCTAAACGGAGAAGCTTCTCTGACGCTTTTTCACAGAGATTTTGAAACTGAAATCTCCCATGCCGTTTCCACCATAGGCAGCAATGGGCTTCCCCATAGAACTTGCCAACCTGAATTCCTACAGGCTAGATGTGAGAGGCACATTCTGCTGCTTCCTCCCTAAGAGTTAAGCTTGCTTCTGAAAGCTCAACCTCCGGGGAGTCTGTTTGGCAGAGATATAGAACACACTTTTCCAAGCCTGTTGGAAGGCCTTTGCAGTTTCATTTCGCGTCTAATTTCCCAAACCAAACTGCTTGCAGCTCTAACTCCCTTCTAACTACCACTTCTTCGGTTCAGTGAGATATGCTGGATTCTAAACGGAGAAGCTTCTCTGACGTTTTTCACAGGGATTTTGAAACTGAAATTTCCAAACCCGTTTCCAACGAAGGCGCCAATGGGCTTCCCCATAGAACTTGCCAACCTGAATTCCTACAGGCTAGATGTGAGAGGCACATTCTGCTGCTTCCTCCCTTAGAGTTAAACTAGCTTCTGAAAGCTCAACCTCCGGGGAGTTTGTTTGGCAGAGTTATAGAACACACTTTTCCAAGCCGGTTGGAAGGCATTTGCAGTTTCATTTCGCGTCTAATTTCCCAAACCAAACTGCTTGCAGCTCTAACTGCCTTCTAACTACCACTTCTTCGGTTCAGTGAGATATGCTGGATTCTAAACGGAGAAGCTTCTCTGACGCTTTTTCACAGAGATTTTGAAACTGAAATCTCCCATGCCGTTTCCACCATAGGCAGCAATGGGCTTCCCCATAGAACTTGCCAACCTGAATTCCTACAGGCTAGATGTGAGAGGCACATTCTGCTGCTTCCTCCCTAAGAGTTAAGCTTGCTTGTGAAAGCTCAACCTCCGGGGAGTTTGTTTGGCAGAGATATAGAACACACTTTTCCAAGCCTGTTGGAAGGCATTTGCAGTTTCATTTCGTGTCTAATTTCCCAAACCAAACTGCTTGCAGCTCTAACTCCCTTCTAACTACCACTTCTTTGGTTCAGTGAGATATGCTGGATTCAAAACGGAGAAGCTTCTCTGACGCTTTTTCACAGAGATTTTCAAAATGAAATTTCCAAACCCGTTTCCAACGAAGGCGCCAATGGGCTTCCCCATAGAACTTGCCAACCTGAATTCCTACAGGCTAGATGTGAGAGGCACATTCTGCTGCTTCCTCCCTTAGAGTTAAACTAGCTTCTGAAAGCTCAACCTCCGGGGAGTTTGTTTGGCAGAGATATAGAACACACTTTTCCAAGCCTGTTGGAAGGCCTTTGCAGTTTCATTTCGCGTCTAATTTCCCAAACCAAACTGCTTGCAGCTCTAACTCCCTTCTAACTACCACTTCTTCGGTTCAGTGAGATATGCTGGATTCTAAACGGAGAAGCTTCTCTGACGTTTTTCACAGAGATTTTGAAACTGAAATTTCCAAACCCGTTTCCAACGAAGGCGCCAATGGGCTTCCCCATAGAACTTGCCAACCTGAATTCCTACAGGCTAGATGTGAGAGGCACATTCTCCTGCTTCCTCCCTTAGAGTTAAACTAGCTTCTGAAAGCTCAACCTCCGGGGAGTTTGTTTGGCAGAGTTATAGAACACACTTTTCCAAGCCTGTTGGAAGGCATTTGCAGTTTCATTTCGCGTCTAATTTCCCAAACCAAACTGCTTGCAGCTCTAACTGCCTTCTAACTACCACTTCTTCGGTTCAGTGAGATATGCTGGATTCTAAACGGAGAAGCTTCTCTGACGCTTTTTCACAGAGATTTTGAAACTGAAATCTCCCATGCCGTTTCCACCATAGGCAGCAATGGGCTTCCCCATAGAACTTGCCAACCTGAATTCCTACAGGCTAGATGTGAGAGGCACATTCTGCTGCTTCCTCCCTAAGAGTTAAGCTTGCTTGTGAAAGCTCAACCTCCGGGGAGTTTGTTTGGCAGAGATATAGAACACACTTTTCCAAGCCTGTTGGAAGGCATTTGCAGTTTCATTTCGCGTCTAATTTCCCAAACCAAACTGCTTGCAGCTCTAACTCCCTTCTAACTACCACTTCTTCGGTTCAGTGAGATATGCTGGATTCTAAACGGAGAAGCTTCTCTGACGCTTTTTCACAGAGATTTTGAAACTGAAATCTCCCATGCCGTTTCCACCATAGGCAGCAATGGGCTTCCCCATAGAACTTGCCAACCTGAATTCCTACAGGCTAGATGTGAGAGGCACATTCTGCTGCTTCCTCCCTAAGAGTTAAGCTTGCTTGTGAAAGCTCAACCTCCGGGGAGTTTGTTTGGCAGAGATATAGAACACACTTTTCCAAGCCTGTTGGAAGGCATTTGCAGTTTCATTTCGCGTCTAATTTCCCAAACCAAACTGCTTGCAGCTCTAACTCCCTTCTAACTACCACTTCTTCGGTTCAGTGAGATATGCTGGATTCAAAACGGAGAAGCTTCTCTGACGCTTTTTCACAGAGATTTTCAAAATGAAATTTCCAAACCCGTTTCCAACGAAGGCGCCAATGGGCTTCCCCATAGAACTTGCCAACCTGAATTCCTACAGGCTAGATGTGAGAGGCACATTCTGCTGCTTCCTCCCTTAGAGTTAAACTAGCTTCTGAAAGCTCAACCTCCGGGGAGTTTGTTTGGCAGAGATATAGAACACACTTTTCCAAGCCTGTTGGAAGGCATTTGCAGTTTCATTTCGCGTCTAATTTCCCAAACCAAACTGCTTGCAGCTCTAACTCCCTTCTAACTACCACTTCTTCGGTTCAGTGAGATATGCTGGATTCTAAACGGAGAAGCTTCTCTGACGCTTTTTCACAGAGATTTTGAAACTGAAATCTCCCATGCCGTTTCCACCATAGGCAGCAATGGGCTTCCCCATAGAACTTGCCAACCTGAATTCCTACAGGCTAGATGTGAGAGGCACATTCTGCTGCTTCCTCCCTAAGAGTTAAGCTTGCTTCTGAAAGCTCAACCTCCGGGGAGTCTGTTTGGCAGAGATATAGAACACACTTTTCCAAGCCTGTTGGAAGGCCTTTGCAGTTTCATTTCGCGTCTAATTTCCCAAACCAAACTGCTTGCAGCTCTAACTCCCTTCTAACTACCACTTCTTCGGTTCAGTGAGATATGCTGGATTCTAAACGGAGAAGCTTCTCTGACGTTTTTCACAGAGATTTTGAAACTGAAATTTCCAAACCCGTTTCCAACGAAGGCGCCAATGGGCTTCCCCATAGAACTTGCCAACCTGAATTCCTACAGGCTAGATGTGAGAGGCACATTCTGCTGCTTCCTCCCTTAGAGTTAAACTAGCTTCTGAAAGCTCAACCTCCGGGGAGTTTGTTTGGCAGAGTTATAGAACACACTTTTCCAAGCCTGTTGGAAGGCATTTGCAGTTTCATTTCGCGTCTAATTTCCCAAACCAAACTGCTTGCAGCTCTAACTGCCTTCTAACTACCACTTCTTCGGTTCAGTGAGATATGCTGGATTCTAAACGGAGAAGCTTCTCTGACGCTTTTTCACAGAGATTTTGAAACTGAAATCTCCCATGCCGTTTCCACCATAGGCAGCAATGGGCTTCCCCATAGAACTTGCCAACCTGAATTCCTACAGGCTAGATGTGAGAGGCACATTCTGCTGCTTCCTCCCTAAGAGTTAAGCTTGCTTGTGAAAGCTCAACCTCCGGGGAGTTTGTTTGGCAGAGATATAGAACACACTTTTCCAAGCCTGTTGGAAGGCATTTGCAGTTTCATTTCGCGTCTAATTTCCCAAACCAAACTGCTTGCAGCTCTAACTGCCTTCTAACTACCACTTCTTCGGTTCAGTGAGATATGCTGGATTCTAAACGGAGAAGCTTCTCTGACGCTTTTTCACAGAGATTTTGAAACTGAAATCTCCCATGCCGTTTCCACCATAGGCAGCAATGGGCTTCCCCATAGAACTTGCCAACCTGAATTCCTACAGGCTAGATGTGAGAGGCACATTCTGCTGCTTCCTCCCTAAGAGTTAAGCTTGCTTGTGAAAGCTCAACCTCCGGGGAGTTTGTTTGGCAGAGATATAGAACACACTTTTCCAAGCCTGTTGGAAGGCATTTGCAGTTTCATTTCGCGTCTAATTTCCCAAACCAAACTGCTTGCAGCTCTAACTCCCTTCTAACTACCACTTCTTCGGTTCAGTGAGATATGCTGGATTCAAAACGGAGAAGCTTCTCTGACGCTTTTTCACAGAGATTTTCAAAATGAAATTTCCAAACCCGTTTCCAACGAAGGCGCCAATGGGCTTCCCCATAGAACTTGCCAACCTGAATTCCTACAGGCTAGATGTGAGAGGCACATTCTGCTGCTTCCTCCCTTAGAGTTAAACTAGCTTCTGAAAGCTCAACCTCCGGGGAGTTTGTTTGGCAGAGATATAGAACACACTTTTCCAAGCCTGTTGGAAGGCATTTGCAGTTTCATTTCGCGTCTAATTTCCCAAACCAAACTGCTTGCAGCTCTAACTCCCTTCTAACTACCACTTCTTCGGTTCAGTGAGATATGCTGGATTCTAAACGGAGAAGCTTCTCTGACGCTTTTTCACAGAGATTTTGAAACTGAAATCTCCCATGCCGTTTCCACCATAGGCAGCAATGGGCTTCCCCATAGAACTTGCCAACCTGAATTCCTACAGGCTAGATGTGAGAGGCACATTCTGCTGCTTCCTCCCTAAGAGTTAAGCTTGCTTCTGAAAGCTCAACCTCCGGGGAGTCTGTTTGGCAGAGATATAGAACACACTTTTCCAAGCCTGTTGGAAGGCCTTTGCAGTTTCATTTCGCGTCTAATTTCCCAAACCAAACTGCTTGCAGCTCTAACTCCCTTCTAACTACCACTTCTTCGGTTCAGTGAGATATGCTGGATTCTAAACGGAGAAGCTTCTCTGACGTTTTTCACAGAGATGTTGAAACTGAAATTTCCAAACCCGTTTCCAACGAAGGCGCCAATGGGCTTCCCCATAGAACTTGCCAACCTGAATTCCTACAGGCTAGATGTGAGAGGCACATTCTGCTGCTTCCTCCCTTAGAGTTAAACTAGCTTCTGAAAGCTCAACCTCCGGGGAGTTTGTTTGGCAGAGTTATAGAACACACTTTTCCAAGCCTGTTGGAAGGCATTTGCAGTTTCATTTCGCGTCTAATTTCCCAAACCAAACTGCTTGCAGCTCTAACTGCCTTCTAACTACCACTTCTTCGGTTCAGTGAGATATGCTGGATTCTAAACGGAGAAGCTTCTCTGACGCTTTTTCACAGAGATTTTGAAACTGAAATCTCCCATGCCGTTTCCACCATAGGCAGCAATGGGCTTCCCCATAGAACTTGCCAACCTGAATTCCTACAGGCTAGATGTGAGAGGCACATTCTGCTGCTTCCTCCCTAAGAGTTAAGCTTGCTTGTGAAAGCTCAACCTCCGGGGAGTTTGTTTGGCAGAGATATAGAACACACTTTTCCAAGCCTGTTGGAAGGCATTTGCAGTTTCATTTCGCGTCTAATTTCCCAAACCAAACTGCTTGCAGCTCTAACTCCCTTCTAACTACCACTTCTTCGGTTCAGTGAGATATGCTGGATTCAAAACGGAGAAGCTTCTCTGACGCTTTTTCACAGAGATTTTCAAAATGAAATTTCCAAACCCGTTTCCAACGAAGGCGCCAATGGGCTTCCCCATAGAACTTGCCAACCTGAATTCCTACAGGCTAGATGTGAGAGGCACATTCTGCTGCTTCCTCCCCTAGAGTTAAACTAGCTTCTGAAAGCTCAACCTCCGGGGAGTTTGTTTGGCAGAGATATAGAACACACTTTTCCAAGCCTGTTGGAAGGCATTTGCAGTTTCATTTCGCGTCTAATTTCCCAAACCAAACTGCTTGCAGCTCTAACTCCCTTCTAACTACCACTTCTTCGGTTCAGTGAGATATGCTGGATTCTAAACGGAGAAGCTTCTCTGACGCTTTTTCACAGAGATTTTGAAACTGAAATCTCCCATGCCGTTTCCACCATAGGCAGCAATGGGCTTCCCCATAGAACTTGCCAACCTGAATTCCTACAGGCTAGATGTGAGAGGCACATTCTGCTGCTTCCTCCCTAAGAGTTAAGCTTGCTTCTGAAAGCTCAACCTCCGGGGAGTCTGTTTGGCAGAGATATAGAACACACTTTTCCAAGCCTGTTGGAAGGCCTTTGCAGTGTCATTTCGCATCTAATTTCCCAAACCAAACTGCTTGCAGCTCTAACTCCCTTCTAACTACCACTTCTTCGGTTCAGTGAGATATGCTGGATTCTAAACGGAGAAGCTTCTCTGACGCTTTTTCAAAGAGATTTTGAAACTGAAATTTCCAAACCCGTTTCCAACGAAGGCGCCAATGGGCTTCTCCATAGACCTTGCCAACCTGAATTCCTACAGGCTAGATGTGAGAGGCACATTCTGCTGCTTCCTCCCTTAGAGTTAAACTAGCTTCTGAAAGCTCAACCTCCGGGGAGTTTGTTTGGCAGAGATATAGAACACACTTTTCCAAGCCTGTTGGAAGGCATTTGCAGTTTCATTTCGCGTCTAATTTCCCAAACCAAACTGCTTGCAGCTCTAACTGCCTTCTAACTACCACTTCTTCGGTTCAGTGAGATATGCTGGATTCTAAACGGAGAAGCTTCTCTGACGCTTTTTCTCAGAGATTTTGAAACTGAAATCTACCATGCTGTTTCCACCATAGCCAGCAATGTGCTTCCCCATAGAACTTGCCAACCTGAATTCCTACAGGCTAGATGTGAGAGGCACATTCTGCTGCTTCCTCCATTAGAGTTAAACTAGCTTCTGAAAGCTCAACCTCCAGGGAGTCTGTTTGGCAGAGATATAGAACACACTTTTCCAAGCCTGATGGAAGGCATTTGCAGTTTCATTTCGCGTCTAATTTCCCAAACCAAACTGCTTGCAGCTCTAACTGCCTTCTAACTACCACTTCTTCGGTTCAGTGAGATATGCTGGATTCTAAACGGAGAAGCTTCTCTGACGCTTTTTCACAGAGATTTTGAAACTGAAATCTCCCATGCCGTTTCCACCATAGGCAGCAATGGGCTTCCCCATAGAACTTGCCAACCTGAATTCCTACAGGCTAGATGTGAGAGGCACATTCTGCTGCATCCTCCCTAAGAGTTAAGCTTGCTTGTGAAAGCTCAACCTCCGGGGAGTCTGTTTGGCAGAGATATAGAACACACTTTTCCAAGCTTTTTGGAAGGCCTTTGCAGTGTCATTTCGCATCTAATTTCCCAAACCAAACTGCTTGCAGCTCTAACTCCCTTCTAACTACCACTTCTTCGGTTCAGTGAGATATGCTGGATTCTAAACGGAGAAGCTTCTCTGACGCTTTTTCACAGAGATTTTGAAACTGAAATCTCCCATGCCGTTTCCACCATAGGCAGCAATGGGCTTCCCCATAGAACTTGCCAACCGGAATTCCTACAGGCTAGATGTGAGAGGCACATTCTGCTGCTTCCTCCCTTAGAGTTAAACTTGCTTCTGAAAGCTCAACCTCCGGGGAGTTTGTTTGGCAGAGATATAGAACACACTTTTCCAAGCCTGTTGGAAGGCATTTGCAGTTTCATTTCGCGTCTAATTTCCCAAACCAAACTGCTTGCAGCTCTAACTCCCTTCTAACTACCACTTCTTCGGTTCAGTGAGATATGCTGGATTCTAAACGGAGAAGCTTCTCTGACGCTTTTTCACAGAGATTTTGAAACTGAAATTTCCAAACCCGTTTCCAACGAAGGCGCCAAAGGGCTTCCCCATAGAACTTGCCAACCTGAATTCCTACAGGCTAGATGTGAGAAGCACATTCTGCTGCTTCCTCCCTTAGAGTTAAACTAGCTTCTGAAAGCTCAACCTCCGGGGAGTTTGTTTGGCAGAGATATAGAACACACTTTTCCAAGCCTGTTGGAAGGCATTTGCAGTTTCATTTCGCGTCTAATTTCCCAAACCAAACTGCTTGCAGCTCTAACTGCCTTCTAACTACCACTTCTTCGGTTCAGTGAGATATGCTGGATTCTAAACGGAGAAGCTTCTCTGACGCTTTTTCACAGAGATTTTGAAACTGAAATCTCCCATGCCGTTTCCACCATAGGCAGCAATGGGCTTCCCCATAGAACTTGCCAACCTGAATTCCTACAGGCTAGATGTGAGAGGCACATTCTGCTGCTTCCTCCCTAAGAGTTAAGCTTGCTTGTGAAAGCTCAACCTCCGGGGAGTCTGTTTGGCAGAGATATAGAACACACTTTTCCAAGCTTTTTGGAAGGCCTTTGCAGTGTCATTTCGCATCTAATTTCCCAAACCAAACTGCTTGCAGCTCTAACTCCCTTCTAACTACCACTTCTTCGGTTCAGTGAGATATGCTGGATTCTAAACGGAGAAGCTTCTCTGACGCTTTTTCACAGAGATTTTGAAACTGAAATCTCCCATGCCGTTTCCACCATAGGCAGCAATGGGCTTCCCCATAGAACTTGCCAACCGGAATTCCTACAGGCTAGATGTGAGAGGCACATTCTGCTGCTTCCTCCCTTAGAGTTAAACTTGCTTCTGAAAGCTCAACCTCCGGGGAGTTTGTTTGGCAGAGATATAGAACACACTTTTCCAAGCCTGTTGGAAGGCATTTGCAGTTTCATTTCGCGTCTAATTTCCCAAACCAAACTGCTTGCAGCTCTAACTCCCTTCTAACTACCACTTCTTCGGTTCAGTGAGATATGCTGGATTCTAAACGGAGAAGCTTCTCTGACGCTTTTTCACAGAGATTTTGAAACTGAAATTTCCAAACCCGTTTCCAACGAAGGCGCCAATGGGCTTCCCCATAGAACTTGCCAACCTGAATTCCTACAGGCTAGATGTGAGAAGCACATTCTGCTGCTTCCTCCCTTAGAGTTAAACTAGCTTCTGAAAGCTCAACCTCCGGGGAGTTTGTTTGGCAGAGATATAGAACACACTTTTCCAAGCCTGTTGGAAGGCATTTGCAGTTTCATTTCGCGTCTAATTTCCCAAACCAAACTGCTTGCAGCTCTAACTGCCTTCTAACTACCACTTCTTCGGTTCAGTGAGATATGCTGGATTCTAAACGGAGAAGCTTCTCTGACGCTTTTTCACAGAGATTTTGAAACTGAAATCTCCCATGCCGTTTCCACCATAGGCAGCAATGGGCTTCCCCATAGAACTTGCCAACCTGAATTCCTACAGGCTAGATGTGAGAGGCACATTCTGCTGCTTCCTCCCTAAGAGTTAAGCTTGCTTCTGAAAGCTCAACCTCCGGGGAGTCTGTTTGGCAGAGATATAGAACACACTTTTCCAAGCCTGTTGGAAGGCCTTTGCAGTTTCATTTCGCGTCTAATTTCCCAAACCAAACTGCTTGCAGCTCTAACTCCCTTCTAACTACCACTTCTTCGGTTCAGTGAGATATGCTGGATTCTAAACGGAGAAGCTTCTCTGACGCTTTTTCAAAGAGATTTTGAAACTGAAATTTCCAAACCCGTTTCCAACGAAGGCGCCAATGGGCTTCTCCATAGACCTTGCCAACCTGAATTCCTACAGGCTAGATGTGAGAGGCACATTCTGCTGCTTCCTCCCTTAGAGTTAAACTAGCTTCTGAAAGCTCAACCTCCGGGGAGTTTGTTTGGCAGAGATATAGAACACACTTTTCCAAGCCTGTTGGAAGGCATTTGCAGTTTCATTTCGCGTCTAATTTCCCAAACCAAACTGCTTGCAGCTCTAACTGCCTTCTAACTACCACTTCTTCGGTTCAGTGAGATATGCTGGATTCTAAACGGAGAAGCTTCTCTGACGCTTTTTCACAGAGATTTTGAAACTGAAATCTACCATGCTGTTTCCACCATAGCCAGCAATGTGCTTCCCCATAGAACTTGCCAACCTGAATTCCTACAGGCTAGATGTGAGAGGCACATTCTGCTGCTTCCTCCCTTAGAGTTAAACTAGCTTCTGAAAGCTCAACCTCCAGGGAGTCTGTTTGGCAGAGATATAGAACACACTTTTCCAAGCCTGATGGAAGGCATTTGCAGTTTCATTTCGCGTCTAATTTCCCAAACCAAACTGCTTGCAGCTCTAACTGCCTTCTAACTACCACTTCTTCGGTTCAGTGAGATATGCTGGATTCTAAACGGAGAAGCTTCTCTGACGCTTTTTCACAGAGATTTTGAAACTGAAATCTCCCATGCCGTTTCCACCATAGGCAGCAATGGGCTTCCCCATAGAACTTGCCAACCTGAATTCCTACAGGCTAGATGTGAGAGGCACATTCTGCTGCATCCTCCCTAAGAGTTAAGCTTGCTTGTGAAAGCTCAACCTCCGGGGAGTCTGTTTGGCAGAGATATAGAACACACTTTTCCAAGCTTTTTGGAAGGCCTTTGCAGTGTCATTTCGCATCTAATTTCCCAAACCAAACTGCTTGCAGCTCTAACTCCCTTCTAACTACCACTTCTTCGGTTCAGTGAGATATGCTGGATTCTAAACGGAGAAGCTTCTCTGACGCTTTTTCACAGAGATTTTGAAACTGAAATCTCCCATGCCGTTTCCACCATAGGCAGCAATGGGCTTCCCCATAGAACTTGCCAACCGGAATTCCTACAGGCTAGATGTGAGAGGCACATTCTGCTGCTTCCTCCCTTAGAGTTAAACTTGCTTCTGAAAGCTCAACCTCCGGGGAGTTTGTTTGGCAGAGATATAGAACACACTTTTCCAAGCCTGTTGGAAGGCATTTGCAGTTTCATTTCGCGTCTAATTTCCCAAACCAAACTGCTTGCAGCTCTAACTCCCTTCTAACTACCACTTCTTCGGTTCAGTGAGATATGCTGGATTCTAAACGGAGAAGCTTCTCTGACGCTTTTTCACAGAGATTTTGAAACTGAAATTTCCAAACCCGTTTCCAACGAAGGCGCCAATGGGCTTCCCCATAGAACTTGCCAACCTGAATTCCTACAGGCTAGATGTGAGAAGCACATTCTGCTGCTTCCTCCCTTAGAGTTAAACTAGCTTCTGAAAGCTCAACCTCCGGGGAGTTTGTTTGGCAGAGATATAGAACACACTTTTCCAAGCCTGTTGGAAGGCATTTGCAGTTTCATTTCGCGTCTAATTTCCCAAACCAAACTGCTTGCAGCTCTAACTGCCTTCTAACTACCACTTCTTCGGTTCAGTGAGATATGCTGGATTCTAAACGGAGAAGCTTCTCTGACGCTTTTTCACAGAGATTTTGAAACTGAAATCTCCCATGCCGTTTCCACCATAGGCAGCAATGGGCTTCCCCATAGAACTTGCCAACCTGAATTCCTACAGGCTAGATGTGAGAGGCACATTCTGCTGCTTCCTCCCTAAGAGTTAAGCTTGCTTCTGAAAGCTCAACCTCCGGGGAGTCTGTTTGGCAGAGATATAGAACACACTTTTCCAAGCCTGTTGGAAGGCCTTTGCAGTTTCATTTCGCGTCTAATTTCCCAAACCAAACTGCTTGCAGCTCTAACTCCCTTCTAACTACCACTTCTTCGGTTCAGTGAGATATGCTGGATTCTAAACGGAGAAGCTTCTCTGACGCTTTTTCACAGAGATTTTGAAACTGAAATCTCCCATGCCGTTTCCACCATAGGCAGCAATGGGCTTCCCCATAGAACTTGCCAACCTGAATTCCTACAGGCTAGATGTGAGAGGCACATTCTGCTGCTTCCTCCCTAAGAGTTAAGCTTGCTTCTGAAAGCTCAACCTCCGGGGAGTCTGTTTGGCAGAGATATAGAACACACTTTTCCAAGCCTGTTGGAAGGCATTTGCAGTTTCATTTCGCGTCTAATTTCCCAAACCAAACTGCTTGCAGCTCTAACTGCCTTCTAACTACCACTTCTTCGGTTCAGTGAGATATGCTGGATTCTAAACGGAGAAGCTTCTCTGACGCTTTTTCACAGAGATTTTGAAACTGAAATCTCCCATGCCGTTTCCACCATAGGCAGCAATGGGCTTCCCCATAGAACTTGCCAACCTGAATTCCTACAGGCTAGATGTGAGAGGCACATTCTGCTGCTTCCTCCCTAAGAGTTAAGCTTGCTTCTGAAAGCTCAACCTCCGGGGAGTCTGTTTGGCAGAGATATAGAACACACTTTTCCAAGCCTGTTGGAAGGCCTTTGCAGTTTCATTTCGCGTCTAATTTCCCAAACCAAACTGCTTGCAGCTCTAACTCCCTTCTAACTACCACTTCTTCGGTTCAGTGAGATATGCTGGATTCTAAACGGAGAAGCTTCTCTGACGTTTTTCACAGAGATGTTGAAACTGAAATTTCCAAACCCGTTTCCAACGAAGGCGCCAATGGGCTTCCCCATAGAACTTGCCAACCTGAATTCCTACAGGCTAGATGTGAGAGGCACATTCTGCTGCTTCCTCCCTTAGAGTTAAACTAGCTTCTGAAAGCTCAACCTCCGGGGAGTTTGTTTGGCAGAGTTATAGAACACACTTTTCCAAGCCTGTTGGAAGGCATTTGCAGTTTCATTTCGCGTCTAATTTCCCAAACCAAACTGCTTGCAGCTCTAACTGCCTTCTAACTACCACTTCTTCGGTTCAGTGAGATATGCTGGATTCTAAACGGAGAAGCTTCTCTGACGCTTTTTCACAGAGATTTTGAAACTGAAATCTCCCATGCCGTTTCCACCATAGGCAGCAATGGGCTTCCCCATAGAACTTGCCAACCTGAATTCCTACAGGCTAGATGTGAGAGGCACATTCTGCTGCTTCCTCCCTAAGAGTTAAGCTTGCTTGTGAAAGCTCAACCTCCGGGGAGTTTGTTTGGCAGAGATATAGAACACACTTTTCCAAGCCTGTTGGAAGGCATTTGCAGTTTCATTTCGCGTCTAATTTCCCAAACCAAACTGCTTGCAGCTCTAACTCCCTTCTAACTACCACTTCTTCGGTTCAGTGAGATATGCTGGATTCAAAACGGAGAAGCTTCTCTGACGCTTTTTCACAGAGATTTTCAAAATGAAATTTCCAAACCCGTTTCCAACGAAGGCGCCAATGGGCTTCCCCATAGAACTTGCCAACCTGAATTCCTACAGGCTAGATGTGAGAGGCACATTCTGCTGCTTCCTCCCCTAGAGTTAAACTAGCTTCTGAAAGCTCAACCTCCGGGGAGTTTGTTTGGCAGAGATATAGAACACACTTTTCCAAGCCTGTTGGAAGGCATTTGCAGTTTCATTTCGCGTCTAATTTCCCAAACCAAACTGCTTGCAGCTCTAACTCCCTTCTAACTACCACTTCTTCGGTTCAGTGAGATATGCTGGATTCTAAACGGAGAAGCTTCTCTGACGCTTTTTCACAGAGATTTTGAAACTGAAATCTCCCATGCCGTTTCCACCATAGGCAGCAATGGGCTTCCCCATAGAACTTGCCAACCTGAATTCCTACAGGCTAGATGTGAGAGGCACATTCTGCTGCTTCCTCCCTAAGAGTTAAGCTTGCTTCTGAAAGCTCAACCTCCGGGGAGTCTGTTTGGCAGAGATATAGAACACACTTTTCCAAGCCTGTTGGAAGGCCTTTGCAGTGTCATTTCGCATCTAATTTCCCAAACCAAACTGCTTGCAGCTCTAACTCCCTTCTAACTACCACTTCTTCGGTTCAGTGAGATATGCTGGATTCTAAACGGAGAAGCTTCTCTGACGCTTTTTCAAAGAGATTTTGAAACTGAAATTTCCAAACCCGTTTCCAACGAAGGCGCCAATGGGCTTCTCCATAGACCTTGCCAACCTGAATTCCTACAGGCTAGATGTGAGAGGCACATTCTGCTGCTTCCTCCCTTAGAGTTAAACTAGCTTCTGAAAGCTCAACCTCCGGGGAGTTTGTTTGGCAGAGATATAGAACACACTTTTCCAAGCCTGTTGGAAGGCATTTGCAGTTTCATTTCGCGTCTAATTTCCCAAACCAAACTGCTTGCAGCTCTAACTGCCTTCTAACTACCACTTCTTCGGTTCAGTGAGATATGCTGGATTCTAAACGGAGAAGCTTCTCTGACGCTTTTTCTCAGAGATTTTGAAACTGAAATCTACCATGCTGTTTCCACCATAGCCAGCAATGTGCTTCCCCATAGAACTTGCCAACCTGAATTCCTACAGGCTAGATGTGAGAGGCACATTCTGCTGCTTCCTCCCTTAGAGTTAAACTAGCTTCTGAAAGCTCAACCTCCAGGGAGTCTGTTTGGCAGAGATATAGAACACACTTTTCCAAGCCTGATGGAAGGCATTTGCAGTTTCATTTCGCGTCTAATTTCCCAAACCAAACTGGTTGCAGCTCTAACTGCCTTCTAACTACCACTTCTTCGGTTCAGTGAGATATGCTGGATTCTAAACGGAGAAGCTTCTCTGACGCTTTTTCACAGAGATTTTGAAACTGAAATCTCCCATGCCGTTTCCACCATAGGCAGCAATGGGCTTCCCCATAGAACTTGCCAACCTGAATTCCTACAGGCTAGATGTGAGAGGCACATTCTGCTGCATCCTCCCTAAGAGTTAAGCTTGCTTGTGAAAGCTCAACCTCCGGGGAGTCTGTTTGGCAGAGATATAGAACACACTTTTCCAAGCTTTTTGGAAGGCCTTTGCAGTGTCATTTCGCATCTAATTTCCCAAACCAAACTGCTTGCAGCTCTAACTCCCTTCTAACTACCACTTCTTCGGTTCAGTGAGATATGCTGGATTCTAAACGGAGAAGCTTCTCTGACGCTTTTTCACAGAGATTTTGAAACTGAAATCTCCCATGCCGTTTCCACCATAGGCAGCAATGGGCTTCCCCATAGAACTTGCCAACCGGAATTCCTACAGGCTAGATGTGAGAGGCACATTCTGCTGCTTCCTCCCTTAGAGTTAAACTTGCTTCTGAAAGCTCAACCTCCGGGGAGTTTGTTTGGCAGAGATATAGAACACACTTTTCCAAGCCTGTTGGAAGGCATTTGCAGTTTCATTTCGCGTCTAATTTCCCAAACCAAACTGCTTGCAGCTCTAACTCCCTTCTAACTACCACTTCTTCGGTTCAGTGAGATATGCTGGATTCTAAACGGAGAAGCTTCTCTGACGCTTTTTCACAGAGATTTTGAAACTGAAATTTCCAAACCCGTTTCCAACGAAGGCGCCAAAGGGCTTCCCCATAGAACTTGCCAACCTGAATTCCTACAGGCTAGATGTGAGAAGCACATTCTGCTGCTTCCTCCCTTAGAGTTAAACTAGCTTCTGAAAGCTCAACCTCCGGGGAGTTTGTTTGGCAGAGATATAGAACACACTTTTCCAAGCCTGTTGGAAGGCATTTGCAGTTTCATTTCGCGTCTAATTTCCCAAACCAAACTGCTTGCAGCTCTAACTGCCTTCTAACTACCACTTCTTCGGTTCAGTGAGATATGCTGGATTCTAAACGGAGAAGCTTCTCTGACGCTTTTTCACAGAGATTTTGAAACTGAAATCTCCCATGCCGTTTCCACCATAGGCAGCAATGGGCTTCCCCATAGAACTTGCCAACCTGAATTCCTACAGGCTAGATGTGAGAGGCACATTCTGCTGCTTCCTCCCTAAGAGTTAAGCTTGCTTGTGAAAGCTCAACCTCCGGGGAGTCTGTTTGGCAGAGATATAGAACACACTTTTCCAAGCTTTTTGGAAGGCCTTTGCAGTGTCATTTCGCATCTAATTTCCCAAACCAAACTGCTTGCAGCTCTAACTCCCTTCTAACTACCACTTCTTCGGTTCAGTGAGATATGCTGGATTCTAAACGGAGAAGCTTCTCTGACGCTTTTTCACAGAGATTTTGAAACTGAAATCTCCCATGCCGTTTCCACCATAGGCAGCAATGGGCTTCCCCATAGAACTTGCCAACCGGAATTCCTACAGGCTAGATGTGAGAGGCACATTCTGCTGCTTCCTCCCTTAGAGTTAAACTTGCTTCTGAAAGCTCAACCTCCGGGGAGTTTGTTTGGCAGAGATATAGAACACACTTTTCCAAGCCTGTTGGAAGGCATTTGCAGTTTCATTTCGCGTCTAATTTCCCAAACCAAACTGCTTGCAGCTCTAACTCCCTTCTAACTACCACTTCTTCGGTTCAGTGAGATATGCTGGATTCTAAACGGAGAAGCTTCTCTGACGCTTTTTCACAGAGATTTTGAAACTGAAATTTCCAAACCCGTTTCCAACGAAGGCGCCAATGGGCTTCCCCATAGAACTTGCCAACCTGAATTCCTACAGGCTAGATGTGAGAAGCACATTCTGCTGCTTCCTCCCTTAGAGTTAAACTAGCTTCTGAAAGCTCAACCTCCGGGGAGTTTGTTTGGCAGAGATATAGAACACACTTTTCCAAGCCTGTTGGAAGGCATTTGCAGTTTCATTTCGCGTCTAATTTCCCAAACCAAACTGCTTGCAGCTCTAACTGCCTTCTAACTACCACTTCTTCGGTTCAGTGAGATATGCTGGATTCTAAACGGAGAAGCTTCTCTGACGCTTTTTCACAGAGATTTTGAAACTGAAATCTCCCATGCCGTTTCCACCATAGGCAGCAATGGGCTTCCCCATAGAACTTGCCAACCTGAATTCCTACAGGCTAGATGTGAGAGGCACATTCTGCTGCTTCCTCCCTAAGAGTTAAGCTTGCTTCTGAAAGCTCAACCTCCGGGGAGTCTGTTTGGCAGAGATATAGAACACACTTTTCCAAGCCTGTTGGAAGGCCTTTGCAGTTTCATTTCGCGTCTAATTTCCCAAACCAAACTGCTTGCAGCTCTAACTCCCTTCTAACTACCACTTCTTCGGTTCAGTGAGATATGCTGGATTCTAAACGGAGAAGCTTCTCTGACGCTTTTTCAAAGAGATTTTGAAACTGAAATTTCCAAACCCGTTTCCAACGAAGGCGCCAATGGGCTTCTCCATAGACCTTGCCAACCTGAATTCCTACAGGCTAGATGTGAGAGGCACATTCTGCTGCTTCCTCCCTTAGAGTTAAACTAGCTTCTGAAAGCTCAACCTCCGGGGAGTTTGTTTGGCAGAGATATAGAACACACTTTTCCAAGCCTGTTGGAAGGCATTTGCAGTTTCATTTCGCGTCTAATTTCCCAAACCAAACTGCTTGCAGCTCTAACTGCCTTCTAACTACCACTTCTTCGGTTCAGTGAGATATGCTGGATTCTAAACGGAGAAGCTTCTCTGACGCTTTTTCACAGAGATTTTGAAACTGAAATCTACCATGCTGTTTCCACCATAGCCAGCAATGTGCTTCCCCATAGAACTTGCCAACCTGAATTCCTACAGGCTAGATGTGAGAGGCACATTCTGCTGCTTCCTCCCTTAGAGTTAAACTAGCTTCTGAAAGCTCAACCTCCAGGGAGTCTGTTTGGCAGAGATATAGAACACACTTTTCCAAGCCTGATGGAAGGCATTTGCAGTTTCATTTCGCGTCTAATTTCCCAAACCAAACTGGTTGCAGCTCTAACTGCCTTCTAACTACCACTTCTTCGGTTCAGTGAGATATGCTGGATTCTAAACGGAGAAGCTTCTCTGACGCTTTTTCACAGAGATTTTGAAACTGAAATCTCCCATGCCGTTTCCACCATAGGCAGCAATGGGCTTCCCCATAGAACTTGCCAACCTGAATTCCTACAGGCTAGATGTGAGAGGCACATTCTGCTGCATCCTCCCTAAGAGTTAAGCTTGCTTGTGAAAGCTCAACCTCCGGGGAGTCTGTTTGGCAGAGATATAGAACACACTTTTCCAAGCTTTTTGGAAGGCCTTTGCAGTGTCATTTCGCATCTAATTTCCCAAACCAAACTGCTTGCAGCTCTAACTCCCTTCTAACTACCACTTCTTCGGTTCAGTGAGATATGCTGGATTCTAAACGGAGAAGCTTCTCTGACGCTTTTTCACAGAGATTTTGAAACTGAAATCTCCCATGCCGTTTCCACCATAGGCAGCAATGGGCTTCCCCATAGAACTTGCCAACCGGAATTCCTACAGGCTAGATGTGAGAGGCACATTCTGCTGCTTCCTCCCTTAGAGTTAAACTTGCTTCTGAAAGCTCAACCTCCGGGGAGTTTGTTTGGCAGAGATATAGAACACACTTTTCCAAGCCTGTTGGAAGGCATTTGCAGTTTCATTTCGCGTCTAATTTCCCAAACCAAACTGCTTGCAGCTCTAACTCCCTTCTAACTACCACTTCTTCGGTTCAGTGAGATATGCTGGATTCTAAACGGAGAAGCTTCTCTGACGCTTTTTCACAGAGATTTTGAAACTGAAATTTCCAAACCCGTTTCCAACGAAGGCGCCAATGGGCTTCCCCATAGAACTTGCCAACCTGAATTCCTACAGGCTAGATGTGAGAAGCACATTCTGCTGCTTCCTCCCTTAGAGTTAAACTAGCTTCTGAAAGCTCAACCTCCGGGGAGTTTGTTTGGCAGAGATATAGAACACACTTTTCCAAGCCTGTTGGAAGGCATTTGCAGTTTCATTTCGCGTCTAATTTCCCAAACCAAACTGCTTGCAGCTCTAACTGCCTTCTAACTACCACTTCTTCGGTTCAGTGAGATATGCTGGATTCTAAACGGAGAAGCTTCTCTGACGCTTTTTCACAGAGATTTTGAAACTGAAATCTCCCATGCCGTTTCCACCATAGGCAGCAATGGGCTTCCCCATAGAACTTGCCAACCTGAATTCCTACAGGCTAGATGTGAGAGGCACATTCTGCTGCTTCCTCCCTAAGAGTTAAGCTTGCTTCTGAAAGCTCAACCTCCGGGGAGTCTGTTTGGCAGAGATATAGAACACACTTTTCCAAGCCTGTTGGAAGGCCTTTGCAGTTTCATTTCGCGTCTAATTTCCCAAACCAAACTGCTTGCAGCTCTAACTCCCTTCTAACTACCACTTCTTCGGTTCAGTGAGATATGCTGGATTCTAAACGGAGAAGCTTCTCTGACGCTTTTTCACAGAGATTTTGAAACTGAAATCTCCCATGCCGTTTCCACCATAGGCAGCAATGGGCTTCCCCATAGAACTTGCCAACCTGAATTCCTACAGGCTAGATGTGAGAGGCACATTCTGCTGCTTCCTCCCTAAGAGTTAAGCTTGCTTCTGAAAGCTCAACCTCCGGGGAGTCTGTTTGGCAGAGATATAGAACACACTTTTCCAAGCCTGTTGGAAGGCATTTGCAGTTTCATTTCGCGTCTAATTTCCCAAACCAAACTGCTTGCAGCTCTAACTGCCTTCTAACTACCACTTCTTCGGTTCAGTGAGATATGCTGGATTCTAAACGGAGAAGCTTCTCTGACGCTTTTTCACAGAGATTTTGAAACTGAAATCTCCCATGCCGTTTCCACCATAGGCAGCAATGGGCTTCCCCATAGAACTTGCCAACCTGAATTCCTACAGGCTAGATGTGAGAGGCACATTCTGCTGCTTCCTCCCTAAGAGTTAAGCTTGCTTCTGAAAGCTCAACCTCCGGGGAGTCTGTTTGGCAGAGATATAGAACACACTTTTCCAAGCCTGTTGGAAGGCCTTTGCAGTTTCATTTCGCGTCTAATTTCCCAAACCAAACTGCTTGCAGCTCTAACTCCCTTCTAACTACCACTTCTTCGGTTCAGTGAGATATGCTGGATTCTAAACGGAGAAGCTTCTCTGACGCTTTTTCACAGAGATTTTGAAACTGAAATCTCCCATGCCGTTTCCACCATAGGCAGCAATGGGCTTCCCCATAGAACTTGCCAACCTGAATTCCTACAGGCTAGATGTGAGAGGCACATTCTGCTGCTTCCTCCCCTAGAGTTAAACTAGCTTCTGAAAGCTCAACCTCCGGGGAGTTTGTTTGGCAGAGATATAGAACACACTTTTCCAAGCCTGTTGGAAGGCATTTGCAGTTTCATTTCGCGTCTAATTTCCCAAACCAAACTGCTTGCAGCTCTAACTCCCTTCTAACTACCACTTCTTCGGTTCAGTGAGATATGCTGGATTCTAAACGGAGAAGCTTCTCTGACGCTTTTTCACAGAGATTTTGAAACTGAAATCTCCCATGCCGTTTCCACCATAGGCAGCAATGGGCTTCCCCATAGAACGTGCCAACCTGAATTCCTACAGGCTAGATGTGAGAGGCACATTCTGCTGCTTCCTCCCTAAGAGTTAAGCTTGCTTCTGAAAGCTCAACCTCCGGGGAGTCTGTTTGGCAGAGATATAGAACACACTTTTCCAAGCCTGTTGGAAGGCCTTTGCAGTGTCATTTCGCATCTAATTTCCCAAACCAAACTGCTTGCAGCTCTAACTCCCTTCTAACTACCACTTCTTCGGTTCAGTGAGATATGCTGGATTCTAAACGGAGAAGCTTCTCTGACGCTTTTTCACAGAGATTTTGAAACTGAAATCTACCATGCTGTTTCCACCATAGCCAGCAATGTGCTTCCCCATAGAACTTGCCAACCTGAATTACTACAGGCTAGATGTGAGAGGCACATTCTGCTGCTTCCTCCCTTAGAGTTAAACTAGCTTCTGAAAGCTCAACCTCCAGGGAGTCTGTTTGGCAGAGATATAGAACACACTTTTCCAAGCCTGATGGAAGGCATTTGCAGTTTCATTTCGCGTCTAATTTCCCAAACCAAACTGGTTGCAGCTCTAACTGCCTTCTAACTACCACTTCTTCGGTTCAGTGAGATATGCTGGATTCTAAACGGAGAAGCTTCTCTGACGCTTTTTCACAGAGATTTTGAAACTGAAATCTCCCATGCCGTTTCCACCATAGGCAGCAATGGGCTTCCCCATAGAACTTGCCAACCTGAATTCCTACAGGCTAGATGTGAGAGGCACATTCTGCTGCATCCTCCCTAAGAGTTAAGCTTGCTTGTGAAAGCTCAACCTCCGGGGAGTCTGTTTGGCAGAGATATAGAACACACTTTTCCAAGCTTTTTGGAAGGCCTTTGCAGTGTCATTTCGCATCTAATTTCCCAAACCAAACTGCTTGCAGCTCTAACTCCCTTCTAACTACCACTTCTTCGGTTCAGTGAGATATGCTGGATTCTAAACGGAGAAGCTTCTCTGACGCTTTTTCACAGAGATTTTGAAACTGAAATCTCCCATGCCGTTTCCACCATAGGCAGCAATGGGCTTCCCCATAGAACTTGCCAACCGGAATTCCTATAGGCTAGATGTGAGAGGCACATTCTGCTGCTTCCTCCCTTAGAGTTAAACTTGCTTCTGAAAGCTCAACCTCCGGGGAGTTTGTTTGGCAGAGATATAGAACACACTTTTCCAAGCCTGTTGGAAGGCATTTGCAGTTTCATTTCGCGTCTAATTTCCCAAACCAAACTGCTTGCAGCTCTAACTGCCTTCTAACTACCACTTCTTCGGTTCAGTGAGATATGCTGGATTCTAAACGGAGAAGCTTCTCTGACGCTTTTTCACAGAGATTTTGAAACTGAAATCTCCCATGCCGTTTCCACCATAGGCAGCAATGGGCTTCCCCATAGAACTTGCCAACCTGAATTCCTACAGGCTAGATGTGAGAGGCACATTCTGCTGCTTCCTCCCTAAGAGTTAAGCTTGCTTGTGAAAGCTCAACCTCCGGGGAGTCTGTTTGGCAGAGATATAGAACACACTTTTCCAAGCCTGTTGGAAGGCCTTTGCAGTTTCATTTCGCGTCTAATTTCCCAAACCAAACTGCTTGCAGCTCTAACTCCCTTCTAACTACCACTTCTTCGGTTCAGTGAGATATGCTGGATTCTAAACGGAGAAGCTTCTCTGACGCTTTTTCACAGAGATTTTGAAACTGAAATCTCCCATGCCGTTTCCACCATAGGCAGCAATGGGCTTCCCCATAGAACTTGCCAACCTGAATTCCTACAGGCTAGATGTGAGAGGCACATTCTGCTGCTTCCTCCCTAAGAGTTAAGCTTGCTTCTGAAAGCTCAACCTCCGGGGAGTCTGTTTGGCAGAGATATAGAACACACTTTTCCAAGCCTGTTGGAAGGCCTTTGCAGTTTCATTTCGCGTCTAATTTCCCAAACCAAACTGCTTGCAGCTCTAACTCCCTTCTAACTACCACTTCTTCGGTTCAGTGAGATATGCTGGATTCTAAACGGAGAAGCTTCTCTGACGCTTTTTCACAGAGATTTTGAAACTGAAATTTCCAAACCCGTTTCCAACGAAGGCGCCAATGGGCTTCCCCATAGAACTTGCCAACCTGAATTCCTACAGGCTAGATGTGAGAGGCACATTCTGCTGCTTCCTCCCTAAGAGTTAAGCTTGCTTCTGAAAGCTCAACCTCCGGGGAGTCTGTTTGGCAGAGATATAGAACACACTTTTCCAAGCCTGTTGGAAGGCCTTTGCAGTTTCATTTCGCGTCTAATTTCCCAAACCAAACTGCTTGCAGCTCTAACTCCCTTCTAACTACCACTTCTTCGGTTCAGTGAGATATGCTGGATTCTAAACGGAGAAGCTTCTCTGACGCTTTTTCACAGAGATTTTGAAACTGAAATCTCCCATGCCGTTTCCACCATAGGCAGCAATGGGCTTCCCCATAGAACTTGCCAACCTGAATTCCTACAGGCTAGATGTGAGAGGCACATTCTGCTGCTTCCTCCCTAAGAGTTAAGCTTGCTTGTGAAAGCTCAACCTCCGGGGAGTCTGTTTGGCAGAGATATAGAACACACTTTTCCAAGCTTGTTGGAAGGCCTTTGCAGTGTCATTGCGCATCTAATTTCCCAAACCAAACTGCTTGCAGCTCTAACTCCCTTCTAACTACCACTTCTTCGGTTCAGTGAGATATGCTGGATTCTAAACGGAGAAGCTTCTCTGACGCTTTTTCACAGAGATTTTGAAACTGAAATCTCCCATGCCGTTTCCACCATAGGCAGCAATGGGCTTCCCCATAGAACTTGCCAACCTGAATTCCTACAGGCTAGATGTGAGAGGCACATTCTGCTGCTTCCTCCCTAAGAGTTAAGCTTGCTTGTGAAAGCTCAACCTCCGGGGAGTCTGTTTGGCAGAGATATAGAACACACTTTTCCAAGCTTGTTGGAAGGCCTTTGCAGTGTCATTTCGCATCTAATTTCCCAAACCAAACTGCTTGCAGCTCTAACTCCCTTCTAACTACCACTTCTTCGGTTCAGTGAGATATGCTGGATTCTAAACGGAGAAGCTTCTCTGACGCTTTTTCACAGAGATTTTGAAACTGAAATCTCCCATGCCGTTTCCACCATAGGCAGCAATGGGCTTCCCCATAGAACTTGCCAACCGGAATTCCTACAGGCTAGATGTGAGAGGCACATTCTGCTGCTTCCTCCCTTAGAGTTAAACTTGCTTCTGAAAGCTCAACCTCCGGGGAGTTTGTTTGGCAGAGATATAGAACACACTTTTCCAAGCCTGTTGGAAGGCATTTGCAGTTTCATTTCGCGTCTAATTTCCCAAACCAAACTGCTTGCAGCTCTAACTCCCTTCTAACTACCACTTCTTCGGTTCAGTGAGATATGCTGGATTCTAAATGGAGAAGCTTCTCTGACGCTTTTTCACAGAGATTTTGAAACTGAAATTTCCAAACCCGTTTCCAACGAAGGCGCCAATGGGCTTCCCCATAGAACTTGCCAACCTGAATTCCTACAGGCTAGATGTGAGAAGCACATTCTGCTGCTTCCTCCCTTAGAGTTAAACTAGCTTCTGAAAGCTCAACCTCCGGGGAGTTTGTTTGGCAGAGATATAGAACACACTTTTCCAAGCCTGTTGGAAGGCATTTGCAGTTTCATTTCGCGTCTAATTTCCCAAACCAAACTGCTTGCAGCTCTAACTGCCTTCTAACTACCACTTCTTCGGTTCAGTGAGATATGCTGGATTCTAAACGGAGAAGCTTCTCTGACGCTTTTTCACAGAGATTTTGAAACTGAAATCTCCCATGCCGTTTCCACCATAGGCAGCAATGGGCTTCCCCATAGAACTTGCCAACCTGAATTCCTACAGGCTAGATGTGAGAGGCACATTCTGCTGCTTCCTCCCTAAGAGTTAAGCTTGCTTCTGAAAGCTCAACCTCCGGGGAGTCTGTTTGGCAGAGATATAGAACACACTTTTCCAAGCCTGTTGGAAGGCCTTTGCAGTTTCATTTCGCGTCTAATTTCCCAAACCAAACTGCTTGCAGCTCTAACTCCCTTCTAACTACCACTTCTTCGGTTCAGTGAGATATGCTGGATTCTAAACGGAGAAGCTTCTCTGACGCTTTTTCACAGAGATTTTGAAACTGAAATCTCCCATGCCGTTTCCACCATAGGCAGCAATGGGCTTCCCCATAGAACTTGCCAACCTGAATTCCTACAGGCTAGATGTGAGAGGCACATTCTGCTGCTTCCTCCCTAAGAGTTAAGCTTGCTTCTGAAAGCTCAACCTCCGGGGAGTCTGTTTGGCAGAGATATAGAACACACTTTTCCAAGCCTGTTGGAAGGCCTTTGCAGTTTCATTTCGCGTCTAATTTCCCAAACCAAACTGCTTGCAGCTCTAACTCCCTTCTAACTACCACTTCTTCGGTTCAGTGAGATATGCTGGATTCTAAACGGAGAAGCTTCTCTGACGTTTTTCACAGGGATTTTGAAACTGAAATTTCCAAACCCGTTTCCAACGAAGGCGCCAATGGGCTTCCCCATAGAACTTGCCAACCTGAATTCCTACAGGCTAGATGTGAGAGGCACATTCTGCTGCTTCCTCCCTTAGAGTTAAACTAGCTTCTGAAAGCTCAACCTCCGGGGAGTTTGTTTGGCAGAGTTATAGAACACACTTTTCCAAGCCGGTTGGAAGGCATTTGCAGTTTCATTTCGCGTCTAATTTCCCAAACCAAACTGCTTGCAGCTCTAACTGCCTTCTAACTACCACTTCTTCGGTTCAGTGAGATATGCTGGATTCTAAACGGAGAAGCTTCTCTGACGCTTTTTCACAGAGATTTTGAAACTGAAATCTCCCATGCCGTTTCCACCATAGGCAGCAATGGGCTTCCCCATAGAACTTGCCAACCTGAATTCCTACAGGCTAGATGTGAGAGGCACATTCTGCTGCTTCCTCCCTAAGAGTTAAGCTTGCTTGTGAAAGCTCAACCTCCGGGGAGTTTGTTTGGCAGAGATATAGAACACACTTTTCCAAGCCTGTTGGAAGGCATTTGCAGTTTCATTTCGTGTCTAATTTCCCAAACCAAACTGCTTGCAGCTCTAACTCCCTTCTAACTACCACTTCTTTGGTTCAGTGAGATATGCTGGATTCAAAACGGAGAAGCTTCTCTGACGCTTTTTCACAGAGATTTTCAAAATGAAATTTCCAAACCCGTTTCCAACGAAGGCGCCAATGGGCTTCCCCATAGAACTTGCCAACCTGAATTCCTACAGGCTAGATGTGAGAGGCACATTCTGCTGCTTCCTCCCTAAGAGTTAAGCTTGCTTCTGAAAGCTCAACCTCCGGGGAGTCTGTTTGGCAGAGATATAGAACACACTATTCCAAGCCTGTTGGAAGGCCTTTGCAGTTTCATTTCGCGTCTAATTTCCCAAACCAAACTGCTTGCAGCTCTAACTCCCTTCTAACTACCACTTCTTCGGTTCAGTGAGATATGCTGGATTCTAAACGGAGAAGCTTCTCTGACGCTTTTTCACAGAGATTTTGAAACTGAAATCTCCCATGCCGTTTCCACCATAGGCAGCAATGGGCTTCCCCATAGAACTTGCCAACCTGAATTCCTACAGGCTAGATGTGAGAGGCACATTCTGCTGCTTCCTCCCTAAGAGTTAAGCTTGCTTCTGAAAGCTCAACCTCCGGGGAGTCTGTTTGGCAGAGATATAGAACACACTTTTCCAAGCCTGTTGGAAGGCCTTTGCAGTTTCATTTCGCGTCTAATTTCCCAAACCAAACTGCTTGCAGCTCTAACTCCCTTCTAACTACCACTTCTTCGGTTCAGTGAGATATGCTGGATTCTAAACGGAGAAGCTTCTCTGACGTTTTTCACAGGGATTTTGAAACTGAAATTTCCAAACCCGTTTCCAACGAAGGCGCCAATGGGCTTCCCCATAGAACTTGCCAACCTGAATTCCTACAGGCTAGATGTGAGAGGCACATTCTGCTGCTTCCTCCCTTAGAGTTAAACTAGCTTCTGAAAGCTCAACCTCCGGGGAGTTTGTTTGGCAGAGTTATAGAACACACTTTTCCAAGCCGGTTGGAAGGCATTTGCAGTTTCATTTCGCGTCTAATTTCCCAAACCAAACTGCTTGCAGCTCTAACTGCCTTCTAACTACCACTTCTTCGGTTCAGTGAGATATGCTGGATTCTAAACGGAGAAGCTTCTCTGACGCTTTTTCACAGAGATTTTGAAACTGAAATCTCCCATGCCGTTTCCACCATAGGCAGCAATGGGCTTCCCCATAGAACTTGCCAACCTGAATTCCTACAGGCTAGATGTGAGAGGCACATTCTGCTGCTTCCTCCCTAAGAGTTAAGCTTGCTTGTGAAAGCTCAACCTCCGGGGAGTTTGTTTGGCAGAGATATAGAACACACTTTTCCAAGCCTGTTGGAAGGCATTTGCAGTTTCATTTCGTGTCTAATTTCCCAAACCAAACTGCTTGCAGCTCTAACTCCCTTCTAACTACCACTTCTTTGGTTCAGTGAGATATGCTGGATTCAAAACGGAGAAGCTTCTCTGACGCTTTTTCACAGAGATTTTCAAAATGAAATTTCCAAACCCGTTTCCAACGAAGGCGCCAATGGGCTTCCCCATAGAACTTGCCAACCTGAATTCCTACAGGCTAGATGTGAGAGGCACATTCTGCTGCTTCCTCCCTTAGAGTTAAACTAGCTTCTGAAAGCTCAACCTCCGGGGAGTTTGTTTGGCAGAGATATAGAACACACTTTTCCAAGCCTGTTGGAAGGCCTTTGCAGTTTCATTTCGCGTCTAATTTCCCAAACCAAACTGCTTGCAGCTCTAACTCCCTTCTAACTACCACTTCTTCGGTTCAGTGAGATATGCTGGATTCTAAACGGAGAAGCTTCTCTGACGTTTTTCACAGAGATTTTGAAACTGAAATTTCCAAACCCGTTTCCAACGAAGGCGCCAATGGGCTTCCCCATAGAACTTGCCAACCTGAATTCCTACAGGCTAGATGTGAGAGGCACATTCTCCTGCTTCCTCCCTTAGAGTTAAACTAGCTTCTGAAAGCTCAACCTCCGGGGAGTTTGTTTGGCAGAGTTATAGAACACACTTTTCCAAGCCTGTTGGAAGGCATTTGCAGTTTCATTTCGCGTCTAATTTCCCAAACCAAACTGCTTGCAGCTCTAACTGCCTTCTAACTACCACTTCTTCGGTTCAGTGAGATATGCTGGATTCTAAACGGAGAAGCTTCTCTGACGCTTTTTCACAGAGATTTTGAAACTGAAATCTCCCATGCCGTTTCCACCATAGGCAGCAATGGGCTTCCCCATAGAACTTGCCAACCTGAATTCCTACAGGCTAGATGTGAGAGGCACATTCTGCTGCTTCCTCCCTAAGAGTTAAGCTTGCTTGTGAAAGCTCAACCTCCGGGGAGTTTGTTTGGCAGAGATATAGAACACACTTTTCCAAGCCTGTTGGAAGGCATTTGCAGTTTCATTTCGCGTCTAATTTCCCAAACCAAACTGCTTGCAGCTCTAACTCCCTTCTAACTACCACTTCTTCGGTTCAGTGAGATATGCTGGATTCTAAACGGAGAAGCTTCTCTGACGCTTTTTCACAGAGATTTTGAAACTGAAATCTCCCATGCCGTTTCCACCATAGGCAGCAATGGGCTTCCCCATAGAACTTGCCAACCTGAATTCCTACAGGCTAGATGTGAGAGGCACATTCTGCTGCTTCCTCCCTAAGAGTTAAGCTTGCTTGTGAAAGCTCAACCTCCGGGGAGTTTGTTTGGCAGAGATATAGAACACACTTTTCCAAGCCTGTTGGAAGGCATTTGCAGTTTCATTTCGCGTCTAATTTCCCAAACCAAACTGCTTGCAGCTCTAACTCCCTTCTAACTACCACTTCTTCGGTTCAGTGAGATATGCTGGATTCAAAACGGAGAAGCTTCTCTGACGCTTTTTCACAGAGATTTTCAAAATGAAATTTCCAAACCCGTTTCCAACGAAGGCGCCAATGGGCTTCCCCATAGAACTTGCCAACCTGAATTCCTACAGGCTAGATGTGAGAGGCACATTCTGCTGCTTCCTCCCTTAGAGTTAAACTAGCTTCTGAAAGCTCAACCTCCGGGGAGTTTGTTTGGCAGAGATATAGAACACACTTTTCCAAGCCTGTTGGAAGGCATTTGCAGTTTCATTTCGCGTCTAATTTCCCAAACCAAACTGCTTGCAGCTCTAACTCCCTTCTAACTACCACTTCTTCGGTTCAGTGAGATATGCTGGATTCTAAACGGAGAAGCTTCTCTGACGCTTTTTCACAGAGATTTTGAAACTGAAATCTCCCATGCCGTTTCCACCATAGGCAGCAATGGGCTTCCCCATAGAACTTGCCAACCTGAATTCCTACAGGCTAGATGTGAGAGGCACATTCTGCTGCTTCCTCCCTAAGAGTTAAGCTTGCTTCTGAAAGCTCAACCTCCGGGGAGTCTGTTTGGCAGAGATATAGAACACACTTTTCCAAGCCTGTTGGAAGGCCTTTGCAGTTTCATTTCGCGTCTAATTTCCCAAACCAAACTGCTTGCAGCTCTAACTCCCTTCTAACTACCACTTCTTCGGTTCAGTGAGATATGCTGGATTCTAAACGGAGAAGCTTCTCTGACGTTTTTCACAGAGATTTTGAAACTGAAATTTCCAAACCCGTTTCCAACGAAGGCGCCAATGGGCTTCCCCATAGAACTTGCCAACCTGAATTCCTACAGGCTAGATGTGAGAGGCACATTCTGCTGCTTCCTCCCTTAGAGTTAAACTAGCTTCTGAAAGCTCAACCTCCGGGGAGTTTGTTTGGCAGAGTTATAGAACACACTTTTCCAAGCCTGTTGGAAGGCATTTGCAGTTTCATTTCGCGTCTAATTTCCCAAACCAAACTGCTTGCAGCTCTAACTGCCTTCTAACTACCACTTCTTCGGTTCAGTGAGATATGCTGGATTCTAAACGGAGAAGCTTCTCTGACGCTTTTTCACAGAGATTTTGAAACTGAAATCTCCCATGCCGTTTCCACCATAGGCAGCAATGGGCTTCCCCATAGAACTTGCCAACCTGAATTCCTACAGGCTAGATGTGAGAGGCACATTCTGCTGCTTCCTCCCTAAGAGTTAAGCTTGCTTGTGAAAGCTCAACCTCCGGGGAGTTTGTTTGGCAGAGATATAGAACACACTTTTCCAAGCCTGTTGGAAGGCATTTGCAGTTTCATTTCGCGTCTAATTTCCCAAACCAAACTGCTTGCAGCTCTAACTGCCTTCTAACTACCACTTCTTCGGTTCAGTGAGATATGCTGGATTCTAAACGGAGAAGCTTCTCTGACGCTTTTTCACAGAGATTTTGAAACTGAAATCTCCCATGCCGTTTCCACCATAGGCAGCAATGGGCTTCCCCATAGAACTTGCCAACCTGAATTCCTACAGGCTAGATGTGAGAGGCACATTCTGCTGCTTCCTCCCTAAGAGTTAAGCTTGCTTGTGAAAGCTCAACCTCCGGGGAGTTTGTTTGGCAGAGATATAGAACACACTTTTCCAAGCCTGTTGGAAGGCATTTGCAGTTTCATTTCGCGTCTAATTTCCCAAACCAAACTGCTTGCAGCTCTAACTCCCTTCTAACTACCACTTCTTCGGTTCAGTGAGATATGCTGGATTCAAAACGGAGAAGCTTCTCTGACGCTTTTTCACAGAGATTTTCAAAATGAAATTTCCAAACCCGTTTCCAACGAAGGCGCCAATGGGCTTCCCCATAGAACTTGCCAACCTGAATTCCTACAGGCTAGATGTGAGAGGCACATTCTGCTGCTTCCTCCCTTAGAGTTAAACTAGCTTCTGAAAGCTCAACCTCCGGGGAGTTTGTTTGGCAGAGATATAGAACACACTTTTCCAAGCCTGTTGGAAGGCATTTGCAGTTTCATTTCGCGTCTAATTTCCCAAACCAAACTGCTTGCAGCTCTAACTCCCTTCTAACTACCACTTCTTCGGTTCAGTGAGATATGCTGGATTCTAAACGGAGAAGCTTCTCTGACGCTTTTTCACAGAGATTTTGAAACTGAAATCTCCCATGCCGTTTCCACCATAGGCAGCAATGGGCTTCCCCATAGAACTTGCCAACCTGAATTCCTACAGGCTAGATGTGAGAGGCACATTCTGCTGCTTCCTCCCTAAGAGTTAAGCTTGCTTCTGAAAGCTCAACCTCCGGGGAGTCTGTTTGGCAGAGATATAGAACACACTTTTCCAAGCCTGTTGGAAGGCCTTTGCAGTTTCATTTCGCGTCTAATTTCCCAAACCAAACTGCTTGCAGCTCTAACTCCCTTCTAACTACCACTTCTTCGGTTCAGTGAGATATGCTGGATTCTAAACGGAGAAGCTTCTCTGACGTTTTTCACAGAGATGTTGAAACTGAAATTTCCAAACCCGTTTCCAACGAAGGCGCCAATGGGCTTCCCCATAGAACTTGCCAACCTGAATTCCTACAGGCTAGATGTGAGAGGCACATTCTGCTGCTTCCTCCCTTAGAGTTAAACTAGCTTCTGAAAGCTCAACCTCCGGGGAGTTTGTTTGGCAGAGTTATAGAACACACTTTTCCAAGCCTGTTGGAAGGCATTTGCAGTTTCATTTCGCGTCTAATTTCCCAAACCAAACTGCTTGCAGCTCTAACTGCCTTCTAACTACCACTTCTTCGGTTCAGTGAGATATGCTGGATTCTAAACGGAGAAGCTTCTCTGACGCTTTTTCACAGAGATTTTGAAACTGAAATCTCCCATGCCGTTTCCACCATAGGCAGCAATGGGCTTCCCCATAGAACTTGCCAACCTGAATTCCTACAGGCTAGATGTGAGAGGCACATTCTGCTGCTTCCTCCCTAAGAGTTAAGCTTGCTTGTGAAAGCTCAACCTCCGGGGAGTTTGTTTGGCAGAGATATAGAACACACTTTTCCAAGCCTGTTGGAAGGCATTTGCAGTTTCATTTCGCGTCTAATTTCCCAAACCAAACTGCTTGCAGCTCTAACTCCCTTCTAACTACCACTTCTTCGGTTCAGTGAGATATGCTGGATTCAAAACGGAGAAGCTTCTCTGACGCTTTTTCACAGAGATTTTCAAAATGAAATTTCCAAACCCGTTTCCAACGAAGGCGCCAATGGGCTTCCCCATAGAACTTGCCAACCTGAATTCCTACAGGCTAGATGTGAGAGGCACATTCTGCTGCTTCCTCCCCTAGAGTTAAACTAGCTTCTGAAAGCTCAACCTCCGGGGAGTTTGTTTGGCAGAGATATAGAACACACTTTTCCAAGCCTGTTGGAAGGCATTTGCAGTTTCATTTCGCGTCTAATTTCCCAAACCAAACTGCTTGCAGCTCTAACTCCCTTCTAACTACCACTTCTTCGGTTCAGTGAGATATGCTGGATTCTAAACGGAGAAGCTTCTCTGACGCTTTTTCACAGAGATTTTGAAACTGAAATCTCCCATGCCGTTTCCACCATAGGCAGCAATGGGCTTCCCCATAGAACTTGCCAACCTGAATTCCTACAGGCTAGATGTGAGAGGCACATTCTGCTGCTTCCTCCCTAAGAGTTAAGCTTGCTTCTGAAAGCTCAACCTCCGGGGAGTCTGTTTGGCAGAGATATAGAACACACTTTTCCAAGCCTGTTGGAAGGCCTTTGCAGTGTCATTTCGCATCTAATTTCCCAAACCAAACTGCTTGCAGCTCTAACTCCCTTCTAACTACCACTTCTTCGGTTCAGTGAGATATGCTGGATTCTAAACGGAGAAGCTTCTCTGACGCTTTTTCAAAGAGATTTTGAAACTGAAATTTCCAAACCCGTTTCCAACGAAGGCGCCAATGGGCTTCTCCATAGACCTTGCCAACCTGAATTCCTACAGGCTAGATGTGAGAGGCACATTCTGCTGCTTCCTCCCTTAGAGTTAAACTAGCTTCTGAAAGCTCAACCTCCGGGGAGTTTGTTTGGCAGAGATATAGAACACACTTTTCCAAGCCTGTTGGAAGGCATTTGCAGTTTCATTTCGCGTCTAATTTCCCAAACCAAACTGCTTGCAGCTCTAACTGCCTTCTAACTACCACTTCTTCGGTTCAGTGAGATATGCTGGATTCTAAACGGAGAAGCTTCTCTGACGCTTTTTCTCAGAGATTTTGAAACTGAAATCTACCATGCTGTTTCCACCATAGCCAGCAATGTGCTTCCCCATAGAACTTGCCAACCTGAATTCCTACAGGCTAGATGTGAGAGGCACATTCTGCTGCTTCCTCCCTTAGAGTTAAACTAGCTTCTGAAAGCTCAACCTCCAGGGAGTCTGTTTGGCAGAGATATAGAACACACTTTTCCAAGCCTGATGGAAGGCATTTGCAGTTTCATTTCGCGTCTAATTTCCCAAACCAAACTGGTTGCAGCTCTAACTGCCTTCTAACTACCACTTCTTCGGTTCAGTGAGATATGCTGGATTCTAAACGGAGAAGCTTCTCTGACGCTTTTTCACAGAGATTTTGAAACTGAAATCTCCCATGCCGTTTCCACCATAGGCAGCAATGGGCTTCCCCATAGAACTTGCCAACCTGAATTCCTACAGGCTAGATGTGAGAGGCACATTCTGCTGCATCCTCCCTAAGAGTTAAGCTTGCTTGTGAAAGCTCAACCTCCGGGGAGTCTGTTTGGCAGAGATATAGAACACACTTTTCCAAGCTTTTTGGAAGGCCTTTGCAGTGTCATTTCGCATCTAATTTCCCAAACCAAACTGCTTGCAGCTCTAACTCCCTTCTAACTACCACTTCTTCGGTTCAGTGAGATATGCTGGATTCTAAACGGAGAAGCTTCTCTGACGCTTTTTCACAGAGATTTTGAAACTGAAATCTCCCATGCCGTTTCCACCATAGGCAGCAATGGGCTTCCCCATAGAACTTGCCAACCGGAATTCCTACAGGCTAGATGTGAGAGGCACATTCTGCTGCTTCCTCCCTTAGAGTTAAACTTGCTTCTGAAAGCTCAACCTCCGGGGAGTTTGTTTGGCAGAGATATAGAACACACTTTTCCAAGCCTGTTGGAAGGCATTTGCAGTTTCATTTCGCGTCTAATTTCCCAAACCAAACTGCTTGCAGCTCTAACTCCCTTCTAACTACCACTTCTTCGGTTCAGTGAGATATGCTGGATTCTAAACGGAGAAGCTTCTCTGACGCTTTTTCACAGAGATTTTGAAACTGAAATTTCCAAACCCGTTTCCAACGAAGGCGCCAAAGGGCTTCCCCATAGAACTTGCCAACCTGAATTCCTACAGGCTAGATGTGAGAAGCACATTCTGCTGCTTCCTCCCTTAGAGTTAAACTAGCTTCTGAAAGCTCAACCTCCGGGGAGTTTGTTTGGCAGAGATATAGAACACACTTTTCCAAGCCTGTTGGAAGGCATTTGCAGTTTCATTTCGCGTCTAATTTCCCAAACCAAACTGCTTGCAGCTCTAACTGCCTTCTAACTACCACTTCTTCGGTTCAGTGAGATATGCTGGATTCTAAACGGAGAAGCTTCTCTGACGCTTTTTCACAGAGATTTTGAAACTGAAATCTCCCATGCCGTTTCCACCATAGGCAGCAATGGGCTTCCCCATAGAACTTGCCAACCTGAATTCCTACAGGCTAGATGTGAGAGGCACATTCTGCTGCTTCCTCCCTAAGAGTTAAGCTTGCTTGTGAAAGCTCAACCTCCGGGGAGTCTGTTTGGCAGAGATATAGAACACACTTTTCCAAGCTATTTGGAAGGCCTTTGCAGTGTCATTTCGCATCTAATTTCCCAAACCAAACTGCTTGCAGCTCTAACTCCCTTCTAACTACCACTTCTTCGGTTCAGTGAGATATGCTGGATTCTAAACGGAGAAGCTTCTCTGACGCTTTTTCACAGAGATTTTGAAACTGAAATCTCCCATGCCGTTTCCACCATAGGCAGCAATGGGCTTCCCCATAGAACTTGCCAACCGGAATTCCTACAGGCTAGATGTGAGAGGCACATTCTGCTGCTTCCTCCCTTAGAGTTAAACTTGCTTCTGAAAGCTCAACCTCCGGGGAGTTTGTTTGGCAGAGATATAGAACACACTTTTCCAAGCCTGTTGGAAGGCATTTGCAGTTTCATTTCGCGTCTAATTTCCCAAACCAAACTGCTTGCAGCTCTAACTCCCTTCTAACTACCACTTCTTCGGTTCAGTGAGATATGCTGGATTCTAAACGGAGAAGCTTCTCTGACGCTTTTTCACAGAGATTTTGAAACTGAAATTTCCAAACCCGTTTCCAACGAAGGCGCCAATGGGCTTCCCCATAGAACTTGCCAACCTGAATTCCTACAGGCTAGATGTGAGAAGCACATTCTGCTGCTTCCTCCCTTAGAGTTAAACTAGCTTCTGAAAGCTCAACCTCCGGGGAGTTTGTTTGGCAGAGATATAGAACACACTTTTCCAAGCCTGTTGGAAGGCATTTGCAGTTTCATTTCGCGTCTAATTTCCCAAACCAAACTGCTTGCAGCTCTAACTGCCTTCTAACTACCACTTCTTCGGTTCAGTGAGATATGCTGGATTCTAAACGGAGAAGCTTCTCTGACGCTTTTTCACAGAGATTTTGAAACTGAAATCTCCCATGCCGTTTCCACCATAGGCAGCAATGGGCTTCCCCATAGAACTTGCCAACCTGAATTCCTACAGGCTAGATGTGAGAGGCACATTCTGCTGCTTCCTCCCTAAGAGTTAAGCTTGCTTCTGAAAGCTCAACCTCCGGGGAGTCTGTTTGGCAGAGATATAGAACACACTTTTCCAAGCCTGTTGGAAGGCCTTTGCAGTTTCATTTCGCGTCTAATTTCCCAAACCAAACTGCTTGCAGCTCTAACTCCCTTCTAACTACCACTTCTTCGGTTCAGTGAGATATGCTGGATTCTAAACGGAGAAGCTTCTCTGACGCTTTTTCAAAGAGATTTTGAAACTGAAATTTCCAAACCCGTTTCCAACGAAGGCGCCAATGGGCTTCTCCATAGACCTTGCCAACCTGAATTCCTACAGGCTAGATGTGAGAGGCACATTCTGCTGCTTCCTCCCTTAGAGTTAAACTAGCTTCTGAAAGCTCAACCTCCGGGGAGTTTGTTTGGCAGAGATATAGAACACACTTTTCCAAGCCTGTTGGAAGGCATTTGCAGTTTCATTTCGCGTCTAATTTCCCAAACCAAACTGCTTGCAGCTCTAACTGCCTTCTAACTACCACTTCTTCGGTTCAGTGAGATATGCTGGATTCTAAACGGAGAAGCTTCTCTGACGCTTTTTCACAGAGATTTTGAAACTGAAATCTACCATGCTGTTTCCACCATAGCCAGCAATGTGCTTCCCCATAGAACTTGCCAACCTGAATTCCTACAGGCTAGATGTGAGAGGCACATTCTGCTGCTTCCTCCCTTAGAGTTAAACTAGCTTCTGAAAGCTCAACCTCCAGGGAGTCTGTTTGGCAGAGATATAGAACACACTTTTCCAAGCCTGATGGAAGGCATTTGCAGTTTCATTTCGCGTCTAATTTCCCAAACCAAACTGGTTGCAGCTCTAACTGCCTTCTAACTACCACTTCTTCGGTTCAGTGAGATATGCTGGATTCTAAACGGAGAAGCTTCTCTGACGCTTTTTCACAGAGATTTTGAAACTGAAATCTCCCATGCCGTTTCCACCATAGGCAGCAATGGGCTTCCCCATAGAACTTGCCAACCTGAATTCCTACAGGCTAGATGTGAGAGGCACATTCTGCTGCATCCTCCCTAAGAGTTAAGCTTGCTTGTGAAAGCTCAACCTCCGGGGAGTCTGTTTGGCAGAGATATAGAACACACTTTTCCAAGCTTTTTGGAAGGCCTTTGCAGTGTCATTTCGCATCTAATTTCCCAAACCAAACTGCTTGCAGCTCTAACTCCCTTCTAACTACCACTTCTTCGGTTCAGTGAGATATGCTGGATTCTAAACGGAGAAGCTTCTCTGACGCTTTTTCACAGAGATTTTGAAACTGAAATCTCCCATGCCGTTTCCACCATAGGCAGCAATGGGCTTCCCCATAGAACTTGCCAACCGGAATTCCTACAGGCTAGATGTGAGAGGCACATTCTGCTGCTTCCTCCCTTAGAGTTAAACTTGCTTCTGAAAGCTCAACCTCCGGGGAGTTTGTTTGGCAGAGATATAGAACACACTTTTCCAAGCCTGTTGGAAGGCATTTGCAGTTTCATTTCGCGTCTAATTTCCCAAACCAAACTGCTTGCAGCTCTAACTCCCTTCTAACTACCACTTCTTCGGTTCAGTGAGATATGCTGGATTCTAAACGGAGAAGCTTCTCTGACGCTTTTTCACAGAGATTTTGAAACTGAAATTTCCAAACCCGTTTCCAACGAAGGCGCCAAAGGGCTTCCCCATAGAACTTGCCAACCTGAATTCCTACAGGCTAGATGTGAGAAGCACATTCTGCTGCTTCCTCCCTTAGAGTTAAACTAGCTTCTGAAAGCTCAACCTCCGGGGAGTTTGTTTGGCAGAGATATAGAACACACTTTTCCAAGCCTGTTGGAAGGCATTTGCAGTTTCATTTCGCGTCTAATTTCCCAAACCAAACTGCTTGCAGCTCTAACTGCCTTCTAACTACCACTTCTTCGATTCAGTGAGATATGCTGGATTCTAAACGGAGAAGCTTCTCTGACGCTTTTTCACAGAGATTTTGAAACTGAAATCTCCCATGCCGTTTCCACCATAGGCAGCAATGGGCTTCCCCATAGAACTTGCCAACCTGAATTCCTACAGGCTAGATGTGAGAGGCACATTCTGCTGCTTCCTCCCTAAGAGTTAAGCTTGCTTGTGAAAGCTCAACCTCCGGGGAGTCTGTTTGGCAGAGATATAGAACACACTTTTCCAAGCTTTTTGGAAGGCCTTTGCAGTGTCATTTCGCATCTAATTTCCCAAACCAAACTGCTTGCAGCTCTAACTCCCTTCTAACTACCACTTCTTCGGTTCAGTGAGATATGCTGGATTCTAAACGGAGAAGCTTCTCTGACGCTTTTTCACAGAGATTTTGAAACTGAAATCTCCCATGCCGTTTCCACCATAGGCAGCAATGGGCTTCCCCATAGAACTTGCCAACCGGAATTCCTACAGGCTAGATGTGAGAGGCACATTCTGCTGCTTCCTCCCTTAGAGTTAAACTTGCTTCTGAAAGCTCAACCTCCGGGGAGTTTGTTTGGCAGAGATATAGAACACACTTTTCCAAGCCTGTTGGAAGGCATTTGCAGTTTCATTTCGCGTCTAATTTCCCAAACCAAACTGCTTGCAGCTCTAACTCCCTTCTAACTACCACTTCTTCGGTTCAGTGAGATATGCTGGATTCTAAACGGAGAAGCTTCTCTGACGCTTTTTCACAGAGATTTTGAAACTGAAATTTCCAAACCCGTTTCCAACGAAGGCGCCAATGGGCTTCCCCATAGAACTTGCCAACCTGAATTCCTACAGGCTAGATGTGAGAAGCACATTCTGCTGCTTCCTCCCTTAGAGTTAAACTAGCTTCTGAAAGCTCAACCTCCGGGGAGTTTGTTTGGCAGAGATATAGAACACACTTTTCCAAGCCTGTTGGAAGGCATTTGCAGTTTCATTTCGCGTCTAATTTCCCAAACCAAACTGCTTGCAGCTCTAACTGCCTTCTAACTACCACTTCTTCGGTTCAGTGAGATATGCTGGATTCTAAACGGAGAAGCTTCTCTGACGCTTTTTCACAGAGATTTTGAAACTGAAATCTCCCATGCCGTTTCCACCATAGGCAGCAATGGGCTTCCCCATAGAACTTGCCAACCTGAATTCCTACAGGCTAGATGTGAGAGGCACATTCTGCTGCTTCCTCCCTAAGAGTTAAGCTTGCTTCTGAAAGCTCAACCTCCGGGGAGTCTGTTTGGCAGAGATATAGAACACACTTTTCCAAGCCTGTTGGAAGGCCTTTGCAGTTTCATTTCGCGTCTAATTTCCCAAACCAAACTGCTTGCAGCTCTAACTCCCTTCTAACTACCACTTCTTCGGTTCAGTGAGATATGCTGGATTCTAAACGGAGAAGCTTCTCTGACGCTTTTTCACAGAGATTTTGAAACTGAAATCTCCCATGCCGTTTCCACCATAGGCAGCAATGGGCTTCCCCATAGAACTTGCCAACCTGAATTCCTACAGGCTAGATGTGAGAGGCACATTCTGCTGCTTCCTCCCTAAGAGTTAAGCTTGCTTCTGAAAGCTCAACCTCCGGGGAGTCTGTTTGGCAGAGATATAGAACACACTTTTCCAAGCCTGTTGGAAGGCATTTGCAGTTTCATTTCGCGTCTAATTTCCCAAACCAAACTGCTTGCAGCTCTAACTGCCTTCTAACTACCACTTCTTCGGTTCAGTGAGATATGCTGGATTCTAAACGGAGAAGCTTCTCTGACGCTTTTTCACAGAGATTTTGAAACTGAAATCTCCCATGCCGTTTCCACCATAGGCAGCAATGGGCTTCCCCATAGAACTTGCCAACCTGAATTCCTACAGGCTAGATGTGAGAGGCACATTCTGCTGCTTCCTCCCTAAGAGTTAAGCTTGCTTCTGAAAGCTCAACCTCCGGGGAGTCTGTTTGGCAGAGATATAGAACACACTTTTCCAAGCCTGTTGGAAGGCCTTTGCAGTTTCATTTCGCGTCTAATTTCCCAAACCAAACTGCTTGCAGCTCTAACTCCCTTCTAACTACCACTTCTTCGGTTCAGTGAGATATGCTGGATTCTAAACGGAGAAGCTTCTCTGACGCTTTTTCACAGAGATTTTGAAACTGAAATCTCCCATGCCGTTTCCACCATAGGCAGCAATGGGCTTCCCCATAGAACTTGCCAACCTGAATTCCTACAGGCTAGATGTGAGAGGCACATTCTGCTGCTTCCTCCCCTAGAGTTAAACTAGCTTCTGAAAGCTCAACCTCCGGGGAGTTTGTTTGGCAGAGATATAGAACACACTTTTCCAAGCCTGTTGGAAGGCATTTGCAGTTTCATTTCGCGTCTAATTTCCCAAACCAAACTGCTTGCAGCTCTAACTCCCTTCTAACTACCACTTCTTCGGTTCAGTGAGATATGCTGGATTCTAAACGGAGAAGCTTCTCTGACGCTTTTTCACAGAGATTTTGAAACTGAAATCTCCCATGCCGTTTCCACCATAGGCAGCAATGGGCTTCCCCATAGAACGTGCCAACCTGAATTCCTACAGGCTAGATGTGAGAGGCACATTCTGCTGCTTCCTCCCTAAGAGTTAAGCTTGCTTCTGAAAGCTCAACCTCCGGGGAGTCTGTTTGGCAGAGATATAGAACACACTTTTCCAAGCCTGTTGGAAGGCCTTTGCAGTGTCATTTCGCATCTAATTTCCCAAACCAAACTGCTTGCAGCTCTAACTCCCTTCTAACTACCACTTCTTCGGTTCAGTGAGATATGCTGGATTCTAAACGGAGAAGCTACTCTGACGCTTTTTCACAGAGATTTTGAAACTGAAATCTACCATGCTGTTTCCACCATAGCCAGCAATGTGCTTCCCCATAGAACTTGCCAACCTGAATTACTACAGGCTAGATGTGAGAGGCACATTCTGCTGCTTCCTCCCTTAGAGTTAAACTAGCTTCTGAAAGCTCAACCTCCAGGGAGTCTGTTTGGCAGAGATATAGAACACACTTTTCCAAGCCTGATGGAAGGCATTTGCAGTTTCATTTCGCGTCTAATTTCCCAAACCAAACTGGTTGCAGCTCTAACTGCCTTCTAACTACCACTTCTTCGGTTCAGTGAGATATGCTGGATTCTAAACGGAGAAGCTTCTCTGACGCTTTTTCACAGAGATTTTGAAACTGAAATCTCCCATGCCGTTTCCACCATAGGCAGCAATGGGCTTCCCCATAGAACTTGCCAACCTGAATTCCTACAGGCTAGATGTGAGAGGCACATTCTGCTGCATCCTCCCTAAGAGTTAAGCTTGCTTGTGAAAGCTCAACCTCCGGGGAGTCTGTTTGGCAGAGATATAGAACACACTTTTCCAAGCTTTTTGGAAGGCCTTTGCAGTGTCATTTCGCATCTAATTTCCCAAACCAAACTGCTTGCAGCTCTAACTCCCTTCTAACTACCACTTCTTCGGTTCAGTGAGATATGCTGGATTCTAAACGGAGAAGCTTCTCTGACGCTTTTTCACAGAGATTTTGAAACTGAAATCTCCCATGCCGTTTCCACCATAGGCAGCAATGGGCTTCCCCATAGAACTTGCCAACCGGAATTCCTATAGGCTAGATGTGAGAGGCACATTCTGCTGCTTCCTCCCTTAGAGTTAAACTTGCTTCTGAAAGCTCAACCTCCGGGGAGTTTGTTTGGCAGAGATATAGAACACACTTTTCCAAGCCTGTTGGAAGGCATTTGCAGTTTCATTTCGCGTCTAATTTCCCAAACCAAACTGCTTGCAGCTCTAACTCCCTTCTAACTACCACTTCTTCGGTTCAGTGAGATATGCTGGATTCTAAACGGAGAAGCTTCTCTGACGCTTTTTCACAGAGATTTTGAAACTGAAATTTCCAAACCCGTTTCCAACGAAGGCGCCAAAGGGCTTCCCCATAGAACTTGCCAACCTGAATTCCTACAGGCTAGATGTGAGAAGCACATTCTGCTGCTTCCTCCCTTAGAGTTAAACTAGCTTCTGAAAGCTCAACCTCCGGGGAGTTTGTTTGGCAGAGATATAGAACACACTTTTCCAAGCCTGTTGGAAGGCATTTGCAGTTTCATTTCGCGTCTAATTTCCCAAACCAAACTGCTTGCAGCTCTAACTGCCTTCTAACTACCACTTCTTCGGTTCAGTGAGATATGCTGGATTCTAAACGGAGAAGCTTCTCTGACGCTTTTTCACAGAGATTTTGAAACTGAAATCTCCCATGCCGTTTCCACCATAGGCAGCAATGGGCTTCCCCATAGAACTTGCCAACCTGAATTCCTACAGGCTAGATGTGAGAGGCACATTCTGCTGCTTCCTCCCTAAGAGTTAAGCTTGCTTGTGAAAGCTCAACCTCCGGGGAGTCTGTTTGGCAGAGATATAGAACACACTTTTCCAAGCTTTTTGGAAGGCCTTTGCAGTGTCATTTCGCATCTAATTTCCCAAACCAAACTGCTTGCAGCTCTGACTCCCTTCTAACTACCACTTCTTCGGTTCAGTGAGATATGCTGGATTCTAAACGGAGAAGCTTCTCTGACGCTTTTTCACAGAGATTTTGAAACTGAAATCTCCCATGCCGTTTCCACCATAGGCAGCAATGGGCTTCCCCATAGAACTTGCCAACCGGAATTCCTACAGGCTAGATGTGAGAGGCACATTCTGCTGCTTCCTCCCTTAGAGTTAAACTTGCTTCTGAAAGCTCAACCTCCGGGGAGTTTGTTTGGCAGAGATATAGAACACACTTTTCCAAGCCTGTTGGAAGGCATTTGCAGTTTCATTTCGCGTCTAATTTCCCAAACCAAACTGCTTGCAGCTCTAACTCCCTTCTAACTACCACTTCTTCGGTTCAGTGAGATATGCTGGATTCTAAACGGAGAAGCTTCTCTGACGCTTTTTCACAGAGATTTTGAAACTGAAATCTCCCATGGTGTTTCCACCATAGCCAGCAATGGGCTTCCCCATAGAACTTGCCAACCTGAATTCCTACAGGCTAGATGTGATAGGCACATTCTGCTGCTTCCTCCCTTAGAGTTAAACTAGCTTCTGAAAGCTCAACCTCCAGGGAGTCTGTTTGGCAGAGATATAGAACACACTTTTCCAAGCCTGTTGGAAGGCATTTGCAGTTTCATTTCGCGTCTAATTTCCCAAACCAAACTGCTTGCAGCTCTAACTGCCTTCTAACTACCACTTCTTCGGTTCAGTGAGATATGCTGGATTCTAAACGGAGAAGCTTCTCTGACGCTTTTTCACAGAGATTTTGAAACTGAAATCTCCCATGCCGTTTCCACCATAGGCAGCAATGGGCTTCCCCATAGAACTTGCCAACCTGAATTCCTACAGGCTAGATGTGAGAGGCACATTCTGCTGCTTCCTCCCTAAGAGTTAAGCTTGCTTCTGAAAGCTCAACCTCCGGGGAGTCTGTTTGGCAGAGATATAGAACACACTTTTCCAAGCCTGTTGGAAGGCATTTGCAGTTTCATTTCGCGTCTAATTTCCCAAACCAAACTGCTTGCAGCTCTAACTCCCTTCTAACTACCACTTCTTCGGTTCAGTGAGATATGCTGGATTCTAAACGGAGAAGCTTCTCTGACGCTTTTTCACAGAGATTTTGAAACTGAAATTTCCAAACCCGTTTCCAACGAAGGCGCCAATGGGCTTCCCCATAGAACTTGCCAACCTGAATTCCTACAGGCTAGATGTGAGAAGCACATTCTGCTGCTTCCTCCCTTAGAGTTAAACTAGCTTCTGAAAGCTCAACCTCCGGGGAGTTTGTTTGGCAGAGATATAGAACACACTTTTCCAAGCCTGTTGGAAGGCATTTGCAGTTTCATTTCGCGTCTAATTTCCCAAACCAAACTGCTTGCAGCTCTAACTGCCTTCTAACTACCACTTCTTCGGTTCAGTGAGATATGCTGGATTCTAAACGGAGAAGCTTCTCTGACGCTTTTTCACAGAGATTTTGAAACTGAAATCTCCCATGCCGTTTCCACCATAGGCAGCAATGGGCTTCCCCATAGAACTTGCCAACCTGAATTCCTACAGGCTAGATGTGAGAGGCACATTCTGCTGCTTCCTCCCTAAGAGTTAAGCTTGCTTCTGAAAGCTCAACCTCCGGGGAGTCTGTTTGGCAGAGATATAGAACACACTTTTCCAAGCCTGTTGGAAGGCCTTTGCAGTTTCATTTCGCGTCTAATTTCCCAAACCAAACTGCTTGCAGCTCTAACTCCCTTCTAACTACCACTTCTTCGGTTCAGTGAGATATGCTGGATTCTAAACGGAGAAGCTTCTCTGACGCTTTTTCACAGAGATTTTGAAACTGAAATCTCCCATGCCGTTTCCACCATAGGCAGCAATGGGCTTCCCCATAGAACTTGCCAACCTGAATTCCTACAGGCTAGATGTGAGAGGCACATTCTGCTGCTTCCTCCCTAAGAGTTAAGCTTGCTTCTGAAAGCTCAACCTCCGGGGAGTCTGTTTGGCAGAGATATAGAACACACTTTTCCAAGCCTGTTGGAAGGCATTTGCAGTTTCATTTCGCGTCTAATTTCCCAAACCAAACTGCTTGCAGCTCTAACTGCCTTCTAACTACCACTTCTTCGGTTCAGTGAGATATGCTGGATTCTAAACGGAGAAGCTTCTCTGACGCTTTTTCACAGAGATTTTGAAACTGAAATCTCCCATGCCGTTTCCACCATAGGCAGCAATGGGCTTCCCCATAGAACTTGCCAACCTGAATTCCTACAGGCTAGATGTGAGAGGCACATTCTGCTGCTTCCTCCCTAAGAGTTAAGCTTGCTTCTGAAAGCTCAACCTCCGGGGAGTCTGTTTGGCAGAGATATAGAACACACTTTTCCAAGCCTGTTGGAAGGCCTTTGCAGTTTCATTTCGCGTCTAATTTCCCAAACCAAACTGCTTGCAGCTCTAACTCCCTTCTAACTACCACTTCTTCGGTTCAGTGAGATATGCTGGATTCTAAACGGAGAAGCTTCTCTGACGCTTTTTCACAGAGATTTTGAAACTGAAATCTCCCATGCCGTTTCCACCATAGGCAGCAATGGGCTTCCCCATAGAACTTGCCAACCTGAATTCCTACAGGCTAGATGTGAGAGGCACATTCTGCTGCTTCCTCCCCTAGAGTTAAACTAGCTTCTGAAAGCTCAACCTCCGGGGAGTTTGTTTGGCAGAGATATAGAACACACTTTTCCAAGCCTGTTGGAAGGCATTTGCAGTTTCATTTCGCGTCTAATTTCCCAAACCAAACTGCTTGCAGCTCTAACTCCCTTCTAACTACCACTTCTTCGGTTCAGTGAGATATGCTGGATTCTAAACGGAGAAGCTTCTCTGACGCTTTTTCACAGAGATTTTGAAACTGAAATCTCCCATGCCGTTTCCACCATAGGCAGCAATGGGCTTCCCCATAGAACGTGCCAACCTGAATTCCTACAGGCTAGATGTGAGAGGCACATTCTGCTGCTTCCTCCCTAAGAGTTAAGCTTGCTTCTGAAAGCTCAACCTCCGGGGAGTCTGTTTGGCAGAGATATAGAACACACTTTTCCAAGCCTGTTGGAAGGCCTTTGCAGTGTCATTTCGCATCTAATTTCCCAAACCAAACTGCTTGCAGCTCTAACTCCCTTCTAACTACCACTTCTTCGGTTCAGTGAGATATGCTGGATTCTAAACGGAGAAGCTTCTCTGACGCTTTTTCACAGAGATTTTGAAACTGAAATCTACCATGCTGTTTCCACCATAGCCAGCAATGTGCTTCCCCATAGAACTTGCCAACCTGAATTACTACAGGCTAGATGTGAGAGGCACATTCTGCTGCTTCCTCCCTTAGAGTTAAACTAGCTTCTGAAAGCTCAACCTCCAGGGAGTCTGTTTGGCAGAGATATAGAACACACTTTTCCAAGCCTGATGGAAGGCATTTGCAGTTTCATTTCGCGTCTAATTTCCCAAACCAAACTGGTTGCAGCTCTAACTGCCTTCTAACTACCACTTCTTCGGTTCAGTGAGATATGCTGGATTCTAAACGGAGAAGCTTCTCTGACGCTTTTTCACAGAGATTTTGAAACTGAAATCTCCCATGCCGTTTCCACCATAGGCAGCAATGGGCTTCCCCATAGAACTTGCCAACCTGAATTCCTACAGGCTAGATGTGAGAGGCACATTCTGCTGCATCCTCCCTAAGAGTTAAGCTTGCTTGTGAAAGCTCAACCTCCGGGGAGTCTGTTTGGCAGAGATATAGAACACACTTTTCCAAGCTTTTTGGAAGGCCTTTGCAGTGTCATTTCGCATCTAATTTCCCAAACCAAACTGCTTGCAGCTCTAACTCCCTTCTAACTACCACTTCTTCGGTTCAGTGAGATATGCTGGATTCTAAACGGAGAAGCTTCTCTGACGCTTTTTCACAGAGATTTTGAAACTGAAATCTCCCATGCCGTTTCCACCATAGGCAGCAATGGGCTTCCCCATAGAACTTGCCAACCGGAATTCCTATAGGCTAGATGTGAGAGGCACATTCTGCTGCTTCCTCCCTTAGAGTTAAACTTGCTTCTGAAAGCTCAACCTCCGGGGAGTTTGTTTGGCAGAGATATAGAACACACTTTTCCAAGCCTGTTGGAAGGCATTTGCAGTTTCATTTCGCGTCTAATTTCCCAAACCAAACTGCTTGCAGCTCTAACTCCCTTCTAACTACCACTTCTTCGGTTCAGTGAGATATGCTGGATTCTAAACGGAGAAGCTTCTCTGACGCTTTTTCACAGAGATTTTGAAACTGAAATTTCCAAACCCGTTTCCAACGAAGGCGCCAAAGGGCTTCCCCATAGAACTTGCCAACCTGAATTCCTACAGGCTAGATGTGAGAAGCACATTCTGCTGCTTCCTCCCTTAGAGTTAAACTAGCTTCTGAAAGCTCAACCTCCGGGGAGTTTGTTTGGCAGAGATATAGAACACACTTTTCCAAGCCTGTTGGAAGGCATTTGCAGTTTCATTTCGCGTCTAATTTCCCAAACCAAACTGCTTGCAGCTCTAACTGCCTTCTAACTACCACTTCTTCGGTTCAGTGAGATATGCTGGATTCTAAACGGAGAAGCTTCTCTGACGCTTTTTCACAGAGATTTTGAAACTGAAATCTCCCATGCCGTTTCCACCATAGGCAGCAATGGGCTTCCCCATAGAACTTGCCAACCTGAATTCCTACAGGCTAGATGTGAGAGGCACATTCTGCTGCTTCCTCCCTAAGAGTTAAGCTTGCTTGTGAAAGCTCAACCTCCGGGGAGTCTGTTTGGCAGAGATATAGAACACACTTTTCCAAGCTTTTTGGAAGGCCTTTGCAGTGTCATTTCGCATCTAATTTCCCAAACCAAACTGCTTGCAGCTCTGACTCCCTTCTAACTACCACTTCTTCGGTTCAGTGAGATATGCTGGATTCTAAACGGAGAAGCTTCTCTGACGCTTTTTCACAGAGATTTTGAAACTGAAATCTCCCATGCCGTTTCCACCATAGGCAGCAATGGGCTTCCCCATAGAACTTGCCAACCGGAATTCCTACAGGCTAGATGTGAGAGGCACATTCTGCTGCTTCCTCCCTTAGAGTTAAACTTGCTTCTGAAAGCTCAACCTCCGGGGAGTTTGTTTGGCAGAGATATAGAACACACTTTTCCAAGCCTGTTGGAAGGCATTTGCAGTTTCATTTCGCGTCTAATTTCCCAAACCAAACTGCTTGCAGCTCTAACTCCCTTCTAACTACCACTTCTTCGGTTCAGTGAGATATGCTGGATTCTAAACGGAGAAGCTTCTCTGACGCTTTTTCACAGAGATTTTGAAACTGAAATCTCCCATGGTGTTTCCACCATAGCCAGCAATGGGCTTCCCCATAGAACTTGCCAACCTGAATTCCTACAGGCTAGATGTGATAGGCACATTCTGCTGCTTCCTCCCTTAGAGTTAAACTAGCTTCTGAAAGCTCAACCTCCAGGGAGTCTGTTTGGCAGAGATATAGAACACACTTTTCCAAGCCTGTTGGAAGGCATTTGCAGTTTCATTTCGCGTCTAATTTCCCAAACCAAACTGCTTGCAGCTCTAACTGCCTTCTAACTACCACTTCTTCGGTTCAGTGAGATATGCTGGATTCTAAACGGAGAAGCTTCTCTGACGCTTTTTCACAGAGATTTTGAAACTGAAATCTCCCATGCCGTTTCCACCATAGGCAGCAATGGGCTTCCCCATAGAACTTGCCAACCTGAATTCCTACAGGCTAGATGTGAGAGGCACATTCTGCTGCTTCCTCCCTAAGAGTTAAGCTTGCTTCTGAAAGCTCAACCTCCGGGGAGTCTGTTTGGCAGAGATATAGAACACACTTTTCCAAGCCTGTTGGAAGTCCTTTGCAGTGTCATTTCGCATCTAATTTCCCAAACCAAACTGCTTGCAGCTCTAACTCCCTTCTAACTACCACTTCTTCGGTTCAGTGAGATATGCTGGATTCTAAACGGAGAAGCTTCTCTGACGCTTTTTCACAGAGATTTTGAAACTGAAATCTCCCATGCCGTTTCCACCATAGGCAGCAATGGGCTTCCCCATAGAACTTGCCAACCTGAATTCCTACAGGCTAGATGTGAGAGGCACATTCTGCTGCTTCCTCCCTTAGAGTTAAACTTGCTTCTGAAAGCTCAACCTCCGGGGAGTTTGTTTGGCAGAGATATAGAACACACTTTTCCAAGCCTGTTGGAAGGCATTTGCAGTTTCATTTCGCGTCTAATTTCCCAAACCAAACTGCTTGCAGCTCTAACTCCCTTCTAACTACCACTTCTTCGGTTCAGTGAGATATGCTGGATTCTAAACGGAGAAGCTTCTCTGACGCTTTTTCACAGAGATGTTCAAACTGAAATTTCCAAACCCGTTTCCAACGAAGGCGCCAATGGGCTTCCCCATAGAACTTGCCAACCTGAATTCCTACAGGCTAGATGTGAGAGGCACATTCTGCTGCTTCCTCCCTTAGAGTTAAACTAGCTTCTGAAAGCTCAACCTCCGGGGAGTTTGTTTGGCAGAGATATAGAACACACTTTTCCAAGCCTGTTGGAAGGCATTTGCAGTTTCATTTCGCGTCTAATTTCCCAAACCAAACTGCTTGCAGCTCTAACTGCCTTCTAACTACCACTTCTTCGGTTCAGTGAGATATGCTGGTTTCTAAACGGAGAAGCTTCTCTGACGCTTTTTCACAGAGATTTTGAAACTGAAATCTCCCATGCCGTTTCCACCATAGGCAGCAATGGGCTTCCCCATAGAACTTGCCAACCTGAATTCCTACAGGCTAGATGTGAGAGGCACATTCTGCTGCTTCCTCCCTAAGAGTTAAGCTTGATTGTGAAAGCTCAACCTCCGGGGAGTTTGTTTGGCAGAGATATAGAACACACTTTTCCAAGCCTGTTGGAAGGCATTTGCAGTTTCATTTCGCGTCTAATTTCCCAAACCAAACTGCTTGCAGCTCTAACTCCCTTCTAACTACCACTTCTTCGGTTCAGTGAGATATGCTGGATTCAAAACGGAGAAGCTTCTCTGACGCTTTTTCACAGAGATTTTCAAACTGAAATTTCCAAACCCGTTTCCAACGAAGGCGCCAATGGGCTTCCCCATAGAACTTGCCAACCTGAATTCCTACAGGCTAGATGTGAGAGGCACATTCTGCTGCTTCCTCCCTTAGAGTTAAACTAGCTTCTGAAAGCTCAACCTCCGGGGAGTTTGTTTGGCAGAGATATAGAACACACTTTTCCAAGCCTGTTGGAAGGCATTTGCAGTTTCATTTCGCGTCTAATTTCCCAAACCAAACTGCTTGCAGCTCTAACTCCCTTCTAAGTACCACTTCTTCGGTTCAGTGAGATATGCTGGATTCTAAACGGAGAAGCTTCTCTGACGCTTTTTCACAGAGATTTTGAAACTGAAATTTCCAAACCCGTTTCCAACGAAGGCGCCAATGGGCTTCCCCATAGAACTTGCCAACCTGAATTCCTACAGGCTAGATGTGAGAGGCACATTCTGCTGCTTCCTCCCTTAGAGTTAAACTAACTTCTGAAAGCTCAACCTCCGGGGAGTTTGTTTGGCAGAGATATAGAACACACTTTTCCAAGCCTGTTGGAAGGCATTTGCAGTTTCATTTCGCGTCTAATTTCCCAAACCAAACTGCTTGCAGCTCTAACTGCCTTCTAACTACCACTTCTTCGGTTCAGTGAGATATGCTGGATTCTAAACGGAGAAGCTTCTCTGACGCTTTTTCACAGAGATTTTGAAACTGAAATCTCCCATGCCGTTTCCACCATAGGCAGCAATGGGCTTCCCCATAGAACTTGCCAACCTGAATTCCTACAGGCTAGATGTGAGAGGCACATTCTGCTGCTTCCTCCCTAAGAGTTAAGCTTGCTTGTGAAAGCTCAACCTCCGGGGAGTTTGTTTGGCAGAGATATAGAACACACTTTTCCAAGCCTGTTGGAAGGCATTTGCAGTTTCATTTCGCGTCTAATTTCCCAAACCAAACTGCTTGCAGCTCTAACTGCCTTCTAACTACCACTTCTTCGGTTCAGTGAGATATGCTGGATTCAAAACGGAGAAGCTTCTCTGACGCTTTTTCACAGAGATGTTCAAACTGAAATTTCCAAACCCGTTTCCAACGAAGGCGCCAATGGGCTTCCCCATAGAACTTGCCAACCTGAATTCCTACAGGCTAGATGTGAGAGGCACATTCTGCTGATTCCTCCCTTAGAGTTAAACTAGGTTCTGAAAGCTCAACCTCCGGGGAGTTTGTTTGGCAGAGATATAGAACACACTTTTCCAAGCCTGTTGGAAGGCATTTGCAGTTTCATTTCGCGTCTAATTTCCCAAACCAAACTGCTTGCAGCTCTAACTCCCTTCTAACTACCACTTCTTCGGTTCAGTGAGATATGCTGGATTCTAAACGGAGAAGCTTCTCTGACGCTTTTTCACAGAGATTTTGAAACTGAAATCTCCCATGCCGTTTCCACCATAGGCAGCAATGGGCTTCCCCATAGAACTTGCCAACCTGAATTCCTACAGGCTAGATGTGAGAGGCACATTCTGCTGCTTCCTCCCTTAGAGTTAAACTTGCTTCTGAAAGCTCAACCTCCGGGGAGTTTGTTTGGCAGAGATATAGAACACACTTTTCCAAGCCTGTTGGAAGGCATTTGCAGTTTCATTTCGCGTCTAATTTCCCAAACCAAACTGCTTGCAGCTCTAACTCCCTTCTAACTACCACTTCTTCGGTTCAGTGAGATATGCTGGATTCAAAACGGAGAAGCTTCTCTGACGCTTTTTCACAGAGATTTTCAAACTGAAATTTCCAAACCCGTTTCCAACGAAGGCGCCAATGGGCTTCCCCATAGAACTTGCCAACCTGAATTCCTACAGGCTAGATGTGAGAGGCACATTCTGCTGCTTCCTCCCTTAGAGTTAAACTTGCTTCTGAAAGCTCAACCTCCGGGGAGTTTGTTTGGCAGAGATATAGAACACACTTTTCCAAGCCTGTTGGAAGGCATTTGCAGTTTCATTTCGCGTCTAATTTCCCAAACCAAACTGCTTGCAGCTCTAACTCCCTTCTAACTACCACTTCTTCGGTTCAGTGAGATATGCTGGATTCTAAACGGAGAAGCTTCTCTGACGCTTTTTCACAGAGATTTTGAAACTGAAATCTCCCATGCCGTTTCCACCATAGGCAGCAATGGGCTTCCCCATAGAACTTGCCAACCTGAATTCCTACAGGCTAGATGTGAGAGGCACATTCTGCTGCTTCCTCCCTAAGAGTTAAGCTTGCTTCTGAAAGCTCAACCTCCGGGGAGTCTGTTTGGCAGAGATATAGAACACACTTTTCCAAGCCTGTTGGAAGGCCTTTGCAGTGTCATTTCGCATCTAATTTCCCAAACCAAACTGCTTGCAGCTCTAACTCCCTTCTAACTACCACTTCTTCGGTTCAGTGAGATATGCTGGATTCTAAACGGAGAAGCTTCTCTGACGCTTTTTCACAGAGATTTTGAAACTGAAATTTCCAAACCCGTTTCCAACGAAGGCGCCAATGGGCTTCCCCATAGAACTTGCCAACCTGAATTCCTACAGGCTAGATGTGAGAGGCACATTCTGCTGCTTCCTCCCTTAGAGTTAAACTAGCTTCTGAAAGCTCAACCTCCGGGGAGTTTGTTTGGCAGAGATATAGAACACACTTTTCCAAGCCTGTTGGAAGGCATTTGCAGTTTCATTTCGCGTCTAATTTCCCAAACCAAACTGCTTGCAGCTCTAACTGCCTTCTAACTACCACTTCTTCGGTTCAGTGAGATATGCTGGATTCTAAACGGAGAAGCTTCTCTGACGCTTTTTCACAGAGATTTTGAAACTGAAATCTCCCATGCTGTTTCCACCATAGCCAGCAATGGGCTTCCCCATAGAACTTGCAAACCTGAATTCCTACAGGCTAGATATGAGAGGCACATTCTGCTGCTTCCTCCCTTAGAGTTATACTAGCTTCTGAAAGCTCAACCTCCAGGGAGTCTGTTTGGCAGAGATATAGAACACACTTTTCCAAGCCTGTTAGAAGGCATTTGCAGTTTCATTTCGCGTCTAATTTCCCAAACCAAACTGCTTGCAGCTCTAACTGCCTTCTAACTACCACTTCTTCGGTTCAGTGAGATATGCTGGATTCTAAACGGAGAAGCTTCTCTGACGCTTTTTCACAGAGATTTTGAAACTGAAATCTCCCATGCCGTTTCCACCATAGGCAGCAATGGGCTTCCCCATAGAACTTGCCAACCGGAATTCCTACAGGCTAGATGTGAGAGGCACATTCTGCTGCTTCCTCCCTTAGAGTTAAACTTGCTTCTGAAAGCTCAACCTCCGGGGAGTTTGTTTGGCAGAGATAAAGAACACACTTTTCCAAGCCTGTTGGAAGGCATTTGCAGTTTCATTTCGCGTCTAATTTCCCAAACCAAACTGCTTGCAGCTCTAACTCCCTTCTAACTACCACTTCTTCGGTTCAGTGAGATATGCTGGATTCTAAACGGAGAAGCTTCTCTGACGCTTTTTCACAGAGATTTTGAAACTGAAATTTCCAAACCCGTTTCCAACGAAGGCGCCAATGGGCTTCCCCATAGAACTTGCCAACCTGAATTCCTACAGGCTAGATGTGAGAAGCACATTCTGCTGCTTCCTCCCTTAGAGTTAAACTAGCTTCTGAAAGCTCCACCTCCGGGGAGTTTGTTTGGCAGAGATATAGAACACACTTTTCCAAGCCTGTTGGAAGGCATTTGCAGTTTCATTTCGCGTCTAATTTCCCAAACCAAACTGCTTGCAGCTCTAACTCCCTTCTAACTACCACTTCTTCGGTTCAGTGAGATATGCTGGATTCTAAACGGAGAAGCTTCTCTGACGCTTTTTCACAGAGATTTTGAAACTGAAATCTCCCATGCCGTTTCCACCATAGGCAGCAATGGGCTTCCCCGTAGAACTTGCCAACCTGAATTCCTACAGGCTAGATGTGAGAGGCACATTCTGCTGCTTCCTCCCTAAGAGTTAAGCTTGCTTCTGAAAGCTCAACCTCCGGGGAGTCTGTTTGGCAGAGATATAGAACACACTTTTCCAAGCCTGTTGGAAGGCCTTTGCAGTTTCATTTCGCGTCTAATTTCCCAAACCAAACTGCTTGCAGCTCTAACTCCCTTCTAACTACCACTTCTTCGGTTCAGTGAGATATGCTGGATTCTAAACGGAGAAGCTTCTCTGACGCTTTTTCACAGAGATTTTGAAACTGAAATCTCCCATGCCGTTTCCACCATAGGCAGCAATGGGCTTCCCCATAGAACTTGCCAACCTGAATTCCTACAGGCTAGATGTGAGAGGCACATTCTGCTGCTTCCTCCCTAAGAGTTAAGCTTGCTTCTGAAAGCTCAACCTCCGGGGAGTCTGTTTGGCAGAGATATAGAACACACTTTTCCAAGCCTGTTGGAAGGCCTTTGCAGTTTCATTTCGCGTCTAATTTCCCAAACCAAACTGCTTGCAGCTCTAACTCCCTTCTAACTACCACTTCTTCGGTTCAGTGAGATATGCTGGATTCTAAACGGAGAAGCTTCTCTGACGTTTTTCACAGAGATTTTGAAACTGAAATTTCCAAACCCGTTTCCAACGAAGGCGCCAATGGGCTTCCCCATAGAACTTGCCAACCTGAATTCCTACAGGCTAGATGTGAGAGGCACATTCTGCTGCTTCCTCCCTTAGAGTTAAACTAGCTTCTGAAAGCTCAACCTCCGGGGAGTTTGTTTGGCAGAGTTATAGAACACACTTTTCCAAGCCGGTTGGAAGGCATTTGCAGTTTCATTTCTCGTCTAATTTCCCAAACCAAACTGCTTGCAGCTCTAACTGCCTTCTAACTACCACTTCTTCGGTTCAGTGAGATATGCTGGATTCTAAACGGAGAAGCTTCTCTGACGCTTTTTCACAGAGATTTTGAAACTGAAATCTCCCATGCCGTTTCCACCATAGGCAGCAATGGGCTTCCCCATAGAACTTGCCAACCTGAATTCCTACAGGCTAGATGTGAGAGGCACATTCTGCTGCTTCCTCCCTAAGAGTTAAGCTTGCTTGTGAAAGCTCAACCTCCGGGGAGTTTGTTTGGCAGAGATATAGAACACACTTTTCCAAGCCTGTTGGAAGGCATTTGCAGTTTCATTTCGCGTCTAATTTCCCAAACCAAACTGCTTGCAGCTCTAACTCCCTTCTAACTACCACTTCTTCGGTTCAGTGAGATATGCTGGATTCAAAACGGAGAAGCTTCTCTGACGCTTTTTCACAGAGATTTTCAAAATGAAATTTCCAAACCCGTTTCCAACGAAGGCGCCAATGGGCTTCCCCATAGAACTTGCCAACCTGAATTCCTACAGGCTAGATGTGAGAGGCACATTCTGCTGCTTCCTCCCTTAGAGTTAAACTAGCTTCTGAAAGCTCAACCTCCGGGGAGTTTGTTTGGCAGAGATATAGAACACACTTTTCCAAGCCTGTTGGAAGGCATTTGCAGTTTCATTTCGCGTCTAATTTCCCAAACCAAACTGCTTGCAGCTCTAACTGCCTTCTAACTACCACTTCTTCGGTTCAGTGAGATATGCTGGATTCTAAACGGAGAAGCTTCTCTGACGCTTTTTCACAGAGATTTTGAAACTGAAATCTCCCATGCTGTTTCCACCATAGCCAGCAATGGGCTTCCCCATAGAACTTGCAAACCTGAATTCCTACAGGCTAGATATGAGAGGCACATTCTGCTGCTTCCTACCTTAGAGTTATACTAGCTTCTGAAAGCTCAACCTCCAGGGAGTCTGTTTGGCAGAGATATAGAACACACTTTTCCAAGCCTGTTAGAAGGCATTTGCAGTTTCATTTCGCGTCTAATTTCCCAAACCAAACTGCTTGCAGCTCTAACTGCCTTCTAACTACCACTTCTTCGGTTCAGTGAGATATGCTGGATTCTAAACGGAGAAGCTTCTCTGACGCTTTTTCACAGAGATTTTGAAACTGAAATCTCCCATGCCGTTTCCACCATAGGCAGCAATGGGCTTCCCCATAGAACTTGCCAACCGGAATTCCTACAGGCTAGATGTGAGAGGCACATTCTGCTGCTTCCTCCCTTAGAGTTAAACTTGCTTCTGAAAGCTCAACCTCCGGGGAGTTTGTTTGGCAGAGATATAGAACACACTTTTCCAAGCCTGTTGGAAGGCATTTGCAGTTTCATTTCGCGTCTAATTTCCCAAACCAAACTGCTTGCAGCTCTAACTCCCTTCTAACTACCACTTCTTCGGTTCAGTGAGATATGCTGGATTCTAAACGGAGAAGCTTCTCTGACGCTTTTTCACAGAGATTTTGAAACTGAAATTTCCAAACCCGTTTCCAACGAAGGCGCCAATGGGCTTCCCCATAGAACTTGCCAACCTGAATTCCTACAGGCTAGATGTGAGAAGCACATTCTGCTGCTTCCTCCCTTAGAGTTAAACTAGCTTCTGAAAGCTCAACCTCCGGGGAGTTTGTTTGGCAGAGATATAGAACACACTTTTCCAAGCCTGTTGGAAGGCATTTGCAGTTTCATTTCGCGTCTAATTTCCCAAACCAAACTGCTTGCAGCTCTAACTCCCTTCTAACTACCACTTCTTCGGTTCAGTGAGATATGCTGGATTCTAAACGGAGAAGCTTCTCTGACGCTTTTTCACAGAGATTTTGAAACTGAAATCTCCCATGCCGTTTCCACCATAGGCAGCAATGGGCTTCCCCGTAGAACTTGCCAACCTGAATTCCTACAGGCTAGATGTGAGAGGCACATTCTGCTGCTTCCTCCCTAAGAGTTAAGCTTGCTTCTGAAAGCTCAACCTCCGGGGAGTCTGTTTGGCAGAGATATAGAACACACTTATCCAAGCCTGTTGGAAGGCCTTTGCAGTTTCATTTCGCGTCTAATTTCCCAAACCAAACTGCTTGCAGCTCTAACTCCCTTCTAACTACCACTTCTTCGGTTCAGTGAGATATGCTGGATTCTAAACGGAGAAGCTTCTCTGACGCTTTTTCACAGAGATTTTGAAACTGAAATCTCCCATGCCGTTTCCACCATAGGCAGCAATGGGCTTCCCCATAGAACTTGCCAACCTGAATTCCTACAGGCTAGATGTGAGAGGCACATTCTGCTGCTTCCTCCCTAAGAGTTAAGCTTGCTTCTGAAAGCTCAACCTCCGGGGAGTCTGTTTGGCAGAGATATAGAACACACTTTTCCAAGCCTGTTGGAAGGCCTTTGCAGTTTCATTTCGCGTCTAATTTCCCAAACCAAACTGCTTGCAGCTCTAACTCCCTTCTAACTACCACTTCTTCGGTTCAGTGAGATATGCTGGATTCTAAACGGAGAAGCTTCTCTGACGTTTTTCACAGAGATTTTGAAACTGAAATTTCCAAACCCGTTTCCAACGAAGGCGCCAATGGGCTTCCCCATAGAACTTGCCAACCTGAATTCCTACAGGCTAGATGTGAGAGGCACATTCTGCTGCTTCCTCCCTTAGAGTTAAACTAGCTTCTGAAAGCTCAACCTCCGGGGAGTTTGTTTGGCAGAGTTATAGAACACACTTTTCCAAGCCGGTTGGAAGGCATTTGCAGTTTCATTTCTCGTCTAATTTCCCAAACCAAACTGCTTGCAGCTCTAACTGCCTTCTAACTACCACTTCTTCGGTTCAGTGAGATATGCTGGATTCTAAACGGAGAAGCTTCTCTGACGCTTTTTCACAGAGATTTTGAAACTGAAATCTCCCATGCCGTTTCCACCATAGGCAGCAATGGGCTTCCCCATAGAACTTGCCAACCTGAATTCCTACAGGCTAGATGTGAGAGGCACATTCTGCTGCTTCCTCCCTAAGAGTTAAGCTTGCTTCTGAAAGCTCAACCTCCGGGGAGTTTGTTTGGCAGAGATATAGAACACACTTTTCCAAGCCTGTTGGAAGGCATTTGCAGTTTCATTTCGCGTCTAATTTCCCAAACCAAACTGCTTGCAGCTCTAACTCCCTTCTAACTACCACTTCTTCGGTTCAGTGAGATATGCTGGATTCAAAACGGAGAAGCTTCTCTGACGCTTTTTCACAGAGATTTTCAAAATGAAATTTCCAAACCCGTTTCCAACGAAGGCGCCAATGGGCTTCCCCATAGAACTTGCCAACCTGAATTCCTACAGGCTAGATGTGAGAGGCACATTCTGCTGCTTCCTCCCTTAGAGTTAAACTAGCTTCTGAAAGCTCAACCTCCGGGGAGTTTGTTTGGCAGAGATATAGAACACACTTTTCCAAGCCTGTTGGAAGGCATTTGCAGTTTCATTTCGCGTCTAATTTCCCAAACCAAACTGCTTGCAGCTCTAACTCCCTTCTAACTACCACTTCTTCGGTTCAGTGAGATATGCTGGATTCTAAACGGAGAAGCTTCTCTGACGCTTTTTCACAGAGATTTTGAAACTGAAATCTCCCATGCCGTTTCCACCATAGGCAGCAATGGGCTTCCCCATAGAACTTGCCAACCTGAATTCCTACAGGCTAGATGTGAGAGGCACATTCTGCTGCTTCCTCCCTAAGAGTTAAGCTTGCTTCTGAAAGCTCAACCTCCGGGGAGTCTGTTTGGCAGAGATATAGAACACACTTTTCCAAGCCTGTTGGAAGGCCTTTGCAGTTTCATTTCGCGTCTAATTTCCCAAACCAAACTGCTTGCAGCTCTAACTCCCTTCTAACTACCACTTCTTCGGTTCAGTGAGATATGCTGGATTCTAAACGGAGAAGCTTCTCTGACGTTTTTCACAGAGATTTTGAAACTGAAATTTCCAAACCCGTTTCCAACGAAGGCGCCAATGGGCTTCCCCATAGAACTTGCCAACCTGAATTCCTACAGGCTAGATGTGAGAGGCACATTCTGCTGCTTCCTCCCTTAGAGTTAAACTAGCTTCTGAAAGCTCAACCTCCGGGGAGTTTGTTTGGCAGAGTTATAGAACACACTTTTCCAAGCCTGTTGGAAGGCATTTGCAGTTTCATTTCGCGTCTAATTTCCCAAACCAAACTGCTTGCAGCTCTAACTGCCTTCTAACTACCACTTCTTCGGTTCAGTGAGATATGCTGGATTCTAAACGGAGAAGCTTCTCTGACGCTTTTTCACAGAGATTTTGAAACTGAAATCTCCCATGCCGTTTCCACCATAGGCAGCAATGGGCTTCCCCATAGAACTTGCCAACCTGAATTCCTACAGGCTAGATGTGAGAGGCACATTCTGCTGCTTCCTCCCTAAGAGTTAAGCTTGCTTGTGAAAGCTCAACCTCCGGGGAGTTTGTTTGGCAGAGATATAGAACACACTTTTCCAAGCCTGTTGGAAGGCATTTGCAGTTTCATTTCGCGTCTAATTTCCCAAACCAAACTGCTTGCAGCTCTAACTCCCTTCTAACTACCACTTCTTCGGTTCAGTGAGATATGCTGGATTCAAAACGGAGAAGCTTCTCTGACGCTTTTTCACAGAGATTTTCAAAATGAAATTTCCAAACCCGTTTCCAACGAAGGCGCCAATGGGCTTCCCCATAGAACTTGCCAACCTGAATTCCTACAGGCTAGATGTGAGAGGCACATTCTGCTGCTTCCTCCCTTAGAGTTAAACTAGCTTCTGAAAGCTCAACCTCCGGGGAGTTTGTTTGTCAGAGATATAGAACACACTTTTCCAAGCCTGTTGGAAGGCATTTGCAGTTTCATTTCGCGTCTAATTTCCCAAACCAAACTGCTTGCAGCTCTAACTCCCTTCTAACTACCACTTCTTCGATTCAGTGAGATATGCTGGATTCTAAACGGAGAAGCTTCTCTGACGCTTTTTCACAGAGATTTTGAAACTGAAATCTCCCATGCCGTTTCCACCATAGGCAGCAATGGGCTTCCCCATAGAACTTGCCAACCTGAATTCCTACAGGCTAGATGTGAGAGGCACATTCTGCTGCTTCCTCCCTAAGAGTTAAGCTTGCTTCTGAAAGCTCAACCTCCGGGGAGTCTGTTTGGCAGAGATATAGAACACACTTTTCCAAGCCTGTTGGAAGGCCTTTGCAGTGTCATTTCGCATCTAATTTCCCAAACCAAACTGCTTGCAGCTCTAACTCCCTTCTAACTACCACTTCTTCGGTTCAGTGAGATATGCTGGATTCTAAACGGAGAAGCTTCTCTGACGCTTTTTCAAAGAGATTTTGAAACTGAAATTTCCAAACCCGTTTCCAACGAAGGCGCCAATGGGCTTCTCCATAGACCTTGCCAACCTGAATTCCTACAGGCTAGATGTGAGAGGCACATTCTGCTGCTTCCTCCCTTAGAGTTAAACTAGCTTCTGAAAGCTCAACCTCCGGGGAGTTTGTTTGGCAGAGATATAGAACACACTTTTCCAAGCCTGTTGGAAGGCATTTGCAGTTTCATTTCGCGTCTAATTTCCCAAACCAAACTGCTTGCAGCTCTAACTGCCTTCTAACTACCACTTCTTCGGTTCAGTGAGATATGCTGGATTCTAAACGGAGAAGCTTCTCTGACGCTTTTTCACAGAGATTTTGAAACTGAAATCTCCCATGCTGTTTCCACCATAGCCAGCAATGTGCTTCCCAATAGAACTTGCCAACCTGAATTCCTACAGGCTAGATGTGAGAGGCACATTCTGCTGCTTCCTCCCTTAGAGTTAAACTAGCTTCTGAAAGCTCAACCTCCAGGGAGTCTGTTTGGCAGAGATATAGAACACACTTTTCCAAGCCTGATGGAAGGCATTTGCAGTTTCATTTCGCGTCTAATTTCCCAAACCAAACTGGTTGCAGCTCTAACTGCCTTCTAACTACCACTTCTTCGGTTCAGTGAGATATGCTGGATTCTAAACGGAGAAGCTTCTCTGACGCTTTTTCACAGAGATTTTGAAACTGAAATCTCCCATGCCGTTTCCACCATAGGCAGCAATGGGCTTCCCCATAGAACTTGCCAACCTGAATTCCTACAGGCTAGATGTGAGAGGCACATTCTGCTGCTTCCTCCCTAAGAGTTAAGCTTGCTTGTGAAAGCTCAACCTCCGGGGAGTCTGTTTGGCAGAGATATAGAACACACTTTTCCAAGCTTTTTGGAAGGCCTTTGCAGTGTCATTTCGCATCTAATTTCCCAAACCAAACTGCTTGCAGCTCTAACTCCCTTCTAACTACCACTTCTTCGGTTCAGTGAGATATGCTGGATTCTAAACGGAGAAGCTTCTCTGACGCTTTTTCACAGAGATTTTGAAACTGAAATCTCCCATGCCGTTTCCACCATAGGCAGCAATGGGCTTCCCCATAGAACTTGCCAACCGGAATTCCTACAGGCTAGATGTGAGAGGCACATTCTGCTGCTTCCTCCCTTAGAGTTAAACTTGCTTCTGAAAGCTCAACCTCCGGGGAGTTTGTTTGGCAGAGATATAGAACACACTTTTCCAAGCCTGTTGGAAGGCACTTGCAGTTTCATTTCGCGTCTAATTTCCCAAACCAAACTGCTTGCAGCTCTAACTCCCTTCTAACTACCACTTCTTCGGTTCAGTGAGATATGCTGGATTCTAAACGGAGAAGCTTCTCTGACGCTTTTTCACAGAGATTTTGAAACTGAAATTTCCAAACCCGTTTCCAACGAAGGCGCCAAAGGGCTTCCCCATAGAACTTGCCAACCTGAATTCCTACAGGCTAGATGTGAGAAGCACATTCTGCTGCTTCCTCCCTTAGAGTTAAACTAGCTTCTGAAAGCTCAACCTCCGGGGAGTTTGTTTGGCAGAGATATAGAACACACTTTTCCAAGCCTGTTGGAAGGCATTTGCAGTTTCATTTCGCGTCTAATTTCCCAAACCAAACTGCTTGCAGCTCTAACTGCCTTCTAACTACCACTTCTTCGGTTCAGTGAGATATGCTGGATTCTAAACGGAGAAGCTTCTCTGACGCTTTTTCACAGAGATTTTGAAACTGAAATCTCCCATGCCGTTTCCACCATAGGCAGCAATGGGCTTCCCCATAGAACTTGCCAACCTGAATTCCTACAGGCTAGATGTGAGAGGCACATTCTGCTGCTTCCTCCCTAAGAGTTAAGCTTGCTTGTGAAAGCTCAACCTCCGGGGAGTCTGTTTGGCAGAGATATAGAACACACTTTTCCAAGCCTGTTGGAAGGCCTTTGCAGTTTCATTTCGCGTCTAATTTCCCAAACCAAACTGCTTGCAGCTCTAACTCCCTTCTAACTACCACTTCTTCGGTTCAGTGAGATATGCTGGATTCTAAACGGAGAAGCTTCTCTGACGCTTTTTCACAGAGATTTTGAAACTGAAATCTCCCATGCCGTTTCCACCATAGGCAGCAATGGGCTTCCCCATAGAACTTGCCAACCTGAATTCCTACAGGCTAGATGTGAGAGGCACATTCTGCTGCTTCCTCCCTAAGAGTTAAGCTTGCTTCTGAAAGCTCAACCTCCGGGGAGTCTGTTTGGCAGAGATATAGAACACACTTTTCCAAGCCTGTTGGAAGGCCTTTGCAGTTTCATTTCGCATCTAATTTCCCAAACCAAACTGCTTGCAGCTCTAACTGCCTTCTAACTACCACTTCTTCGGTTCAGTGAGATATGCTGGATTCTAAACGGAGAAGCTTCTCTGACGCTTTTTCACAGAGATTTTGAAACTGAAATCTCCCATGCTGTTTCCACCATAGGCAGCAATGGGCTTCCCCATAGAACTTGCCAACCTGAATTCCTACAGGCTAGATGTGAGAGGCACATTCTGCTGCTTCCTCCCTTAGAGTTAAACTAGCTTCTGAAAGCTCAACCTCCAGGGAGTCTGTTTGGCAGAGATATAGAACACACTTTTCCAAGCCTGTTGGAAGGCATTTGCAGTTTCATTTCGCGTCTAATTTCCCAAACCAAACTGGTTGCAGCTCTAACTGCCTTCTAACTACCACTTCTTCGGTTCAGTGAGATATGCTGGATTCTAAACGGAGAAGCTTCTCTGACGCTTTTTCACAGAGATTTTGAAACTGAAATCTCCCATGCCGTTTCCACCATAGGCAGCAATGGGCTTCCCCATAGAACTTGCCAACCTGAATTCCTACAGGCTAGATGTGAGAGGCACATTCTGCTGCTTCCTCCCTAAGAGTTAAGCTTGCTTGTGAAAGCTCAAACTCCGGGGAGTCTGTTTGGCAGAGATATAGAACACACTTTTCCAAGCTTTTTGGAAGGCCTTTGCAGTGTCATTTCGCATCTAATTTCCCAAACCAAACTGCTTGCAGCTCTAACTCCCTTCTAACTACCACTTCTTCGGTTCAGTGAGATATGCTGGATTCTAAACGGAGAAGCTTCTCTGACGCTTTTTCACAGAGATTTTGAAACTGAAATCTCCCATGCCGTTTCCACCATAGGCAGCAATGGGCTTCCCCATAGAACTTGCCAACCGGAATTCCTACAGGCTAGATGTGAGAGGCACATTCTGCTGCTTCCTCCCTTAGAGTTAAACTTGCTTCTGAAAGCTCAACCTCCGGGGAGTTTGTTTGGCAGAGATATAGAACACACTTTTCCAAGCCTGTTGGAAGGCATTTGCAGTTTCATTTCGCGTCTAATTTCCCAAACCAAACTGCTTGCAGCTCTAACTCCCTTCTAACTACCACTTCTTCGGTTCAGTGAGATATGCTGGATTCTAAACGGAGAAGCTTCTCTGACGCTTTTTCACAGAGATTTTGAAACTGAAATTTCCAAACCCGTTTCCAACGAAGGCGCCAAAGGGCTTCCCCATAGAACTTGCCAACCTGAATTCCTACAGGCTAGATGTGAGAAGCACATTCTGCTGCTTCCTCCCTTAGAGTTAAACTAGCTTCTGAAAGCTCAACCTCCGGGGAGTTTGTTTGGCAGAGATATAGAACACACTTTTCCTAGCCTGTTGGAAGGCATTTGCAGTTTCATTTCGCGTCTAATTTCCCAAACCAAACTGCTTGCAGCTCTAACTGCCTTCTAACTACCACTTCTTCGGTTCAGTGAGATATGCTGGATTCTAAACGGAGAAGCTTCTCTGACGCTTTTTCACAGAGATTTTGAAACTGAAATCTCCCATGCCGTTTCCACCATAGGCAGCAATGGGCTTCCCCATAGAACTTGCCAACCTGAATTCCTACAGGCTAGATGTGAGAGGCACATTCTGCTGCTTCCTCCCTAAGAGTTAAGCTTGCTTGTGAAAGCTCAACCTCCGGGGAGTCTGTTTGGCAGAGATATAGAACACACTTTTCCAAGCCTGTTGGAAGGCCTTTGCAGTTTCATTTCGCGTCTAATTTCCCAAACCAAACTGCTTGCAGCTCTAACTCCCTTCTAACTACCACTTCTTCGGTTCAGTGAGATATGCTGGATTCTAAACGGAGAAGCTTCTCTGACGCTTTTTCACAGAGATTTTGAAACTGAAATCTCCCATGCCGTTTCCACCATAGGCAGCAATGGGCTTCCCCATAGAACTTGCCAACCTGAATTCCTACAGGCTAGATGTGAGAGGCACATTCTGCTGCTTCCTCCCTAAGAGTTAAGCTTGCTTCTGAAAGCTCAACCTCCGGGGAGTCTGTTTGGCAGAGATATAGAACACACTTTTCCAAGCCTGTTGGAAGGCCTTTGCAGTTTCATTTCGCGTCTAATTTCCCAAACCAAACTGCTTGCAGCTCTAACTCCCTTCTAACTACCACTTCTTCGGTTCAGTGAGATATGCTGGATTCTAAACGGAGAAGCTTCTCTGACGCTTTTTCACAGAGATTTTGAAACTGAAATTTCCAAACCCGTTTCCAACGAAGGCGCCAATGGGCTTCCCCATAGAACTTGCCAACCTGAATTCCTACAGGCTAGATGTGAGAGGCACATTCTGCTGCTTCCTCCCTAAGAGTTAAGCTTGCTTCTGAAAGCTCAACCTCCGGGGAGTCTGTTTGGCAGAGATATAGAACACACTTTTCCAAGCCTGTTGGAAGGCCTTTGCAGTTTCATTTCGCGTCTAATTTCCCAAACCAAACTGCTTGCAGCTCTAACTCCCTTCTAACTACCACTTCTTCGGTTCAGTGAGATATGCTGGATTCTAAACGGAGAAGCTTCTCTGACGCTTTTTCACAGAGATTTTGAAACTGAAATCTCCCATGCCGTTTCCACCATAGGCAGCAATGGGCTTCCCCATAGAACTTGCCAACCTGAATTCCTACAGGCTAGATGTGAGAGGCACATTCTGCTGCTTCCTCCCTAAGAGTTAAGCTTGCTTGTGAAAGCTCAACCTCCGGGGAGTCTGTTTGGCAGAGATATAGAACACACTTTTCCAAGCTTGTTGGAAGGCCTTTGCAGTGTCATTGCGCATCTAATTTCCCAAACCAAACTGCTTGCAGCTCTAACTCCCTTCTAACTACCACTTCTTCGGTTCAGTGAGATATGCTGGATTCTAAACGGAGAAGCTTCTCTGACGCTTTTTCACAGAGATTTTGAAACTGAAATCTCCCATGCCGTTTCCACCATAGGCAGCAATGGGCTTCCCCATAGAACTTGCCAACCGGAATTCCTACAGGCTAGATGTGAGAGGCACATTCTGCTGCTTCCTCCCTTAGAGTTAAACTTGCTTCTGAAAGCTCAACCTCCGGGGAGTTTGTTTGGCAGAGATATAGAACACACTTTTCCAAGCCTGTTGGAAGGCATTTGCAGTTTCATTTCGCGTCTAATTTCCCAAACCAAACTGCTTGCAGCTCTAACTCCCTTCTAACTACCACTTCTTCGGTTCAGTGAGATATGCTGGATTCTAAACGGAGAAGCTTCTCTGACGCTTTTTCACAGAGATTTTGAAACTGAAATTTCCAAACCCGTTTCCAACGAAGGCGCCAAAGGGCTTCCCCATAGAACTTGCCAACCTGAATTCCTACAGGCTAGATGTGAGAAGCACATTCTGCTGCTTCCTCCCTTAGAGTTAAACTAGCTTCTGAAAGCTCAACCTCCGGGGAGTTTGTTTGGCAGAGATATAGAACACACTTTTCCAAGCCTGTTGGAAGGCATTTGCAGTTTCATTTCGCGTCTAATTTCCCAAACCAAACTGCTTGCAGCTCTAACTGCCTTCTAACTACCACTTCTTCGGTTCAGTGAGATATGCTGGATTCTAAACGGAGAAGCTTCTCTGACGCTTTTTCACAGAGATTTTGAAACTGAAATCTCCCATGCCGTTTCCACCATAGGCAGCAATGGGCTTCCCCATAGAACTTGCCAACCTGAATTCCTACAGGCTAGATGTGAGAGGCACATTCTGCTGCTTCCTCCCTAAGAGTTAAGCTTGCTTGTGAAAGCTCAACCTCCGGGGCGTCTGTTTGGCAGAGATATAGAACACACTTTTCCAAGCCTGTTGGAAGGCCTTTGCAGTTTCATTTCGCGTCTAACTTCCCAAACCAAACTGCTTGCAGCTCTAACTCCCTTCTAACTACCACTTCTTCGGTTCAGTGAGATATGCTGGATTCTAAACGGAGAAGCTTCTCTGACGCTTTTTCACAGAGATTTTGAAACTGAAATCTCCCATGCCGTTTCCACCATAGGCAGCAATGGGCTTCCCCATAGAACTTGCCAACCTGAATTCCTACAGGCTAGATGTGAGAGGCACATTCTGCTGCTTCCTCCCTAAGAGTTAAGCTTGCTTCTGAAAGCTCAACCTCCGGGGAGTCTGTTTGGCAGAGATATAGAACACACTTTTCCAAGCCTGTTGGAAGGCCTTTGCAGTTTCATTTCGCGTCTAATTTCCCAAACCAAACTGCTTGCAGCTCTAACTCCCTTCTAACTACCACTTCTTCGGTTCAGTGAGATATGCTGGATTCTAAACGGAGAAGCTTCTCTGACGCTTTTTCACAGAGATTTTGAAACTGAAATTTCCAAACCCGTTTCCAACGAAGGCGCCAATGGGCTTCCCCATAGAACTTGCCAACCTGAATTCCTACAGGCTAGATGTGAGAGGCACATTCTGCTGCTTCCTCCCTAAGAGTTAAGCTTGCTTCTGAAAGCTCAACCTCCGGGGAGTCTGTTTGGCAGAGATATAGAACACACTTTTCCAAGCCTGTTGGAAGGCCTTTGCAGTTTCATTTCGCGTCTAATTTCCCAAACCAAACTGCTTGCAGCTCTAACTCCCTTCTAACTACCACTTCTTCGGTTCAGTGAGATATGCTGGATTCTAAACGGAGAAGCTTCTCTGACGCTTTTTCACAGAGATTTTGAAACTGAAATCTCCCATGCCGTTTCCACCATAGGCAGCAATGGGCTTCCCCATAGAACTTGCCAACCTGAATTCCTACAGGCTAGATGTGAGAGGCACATTCTGCTGCTTCCTCCCTAAGAGTTAAGCTTGCTTGTGAAAGCTCAACCTCCGGGGAGTCTGTTTGGCAGAGATATAGAACACACTTTTCCAAGCTTGTTGGAAGGCCTTTGCAGTGTCATTGCGCATCTAATTTCCCAAACCAAACTGCTTGCAGCTCTAACTCCCTTCTAACTACCACTTCTTCGGTTCAGTGAGATATGCTGGATTCTAAACGGAGAAGCTTCTCTGACGCTTTTTCACAGAGATTTTGAAACTGAAATCTCCCATGCCGTTTCCACCATAGGCAGCAATGGGCTTCCCCATAGAACTTGCCAACCTGAATTCCTACAGGCTAGATGTGAGAGGCACATTCTGCTGCTTCCTCCCTAAGAGTTAAGCTTGCTTGTGAAAGCTCAACCTCCGGGGAGTCTGTTTGGCAGAGATATAGAACACACTTTTCCAAGCTTGTTGGAAGGCCTTTGCAGTGTCATTTCGCATCTAATTTCCCAAACCAAACTGCTTGCAGCTCTAACTCCCTTCTAACTACCACTTCTTCGGTTCAGTGAGATATGCTGGATTCTAAACGGAGAAGCTTCTCTGACGCTTTTTCACAGAGATTTTGAAACTGAAATCTCCCATGCCGTTTCCACCATAGGCAGCAATGGGCTTCCCCATAGAACTTGCCAACCGGAATTCCTACAGGCTAGATGTGAGAGACACATTCTGCTGCTTCCTCCCTTAGAGTTAAACTTGCTTCTGAAAGCTCAACCTCCGGGGAGTTTGTTTGGCAGAGATATAGAACACACTTTTCCAAGCCTGTTGGAAGGCATTTGCAGTTTCATTTCGCGTCTAATTTCCCAAACCAAACTGCTTGCAGCTCTAACTCCCTTCTAACTACCACTTCTTCGGTTCAGTGAGATATGCTGGATTCTAAACGGAGAAGCTTCTCTGACGCTTTTTCACAGAGATTTTGAAACTGAAATTTCCAAACCCGTTTCCAACGAAGGCGTCAATGGGCTTCCCCATAGAACTTGCCAACCTGAATTCCTACAGGCTAGATGTGAGAAGCACATTCTGCTGCTTCCTCCCTTAGAGTTAAACTAGCTTCTGAAAGCTCAACCTCCGGGGAGTTTGTTTGGCAGAGATATAGAACACACTTTTCCAAGCCTGTTGGAAGGCATTTGCAGTTTCATTTCGCGTCTAATTTCCCAAACCAAACTGCTTGCAGCTCTAACTGCCTTCTAACTACCACTTCTTCGGTTCAGTGAGATATGCTGGATTCTAAACGGAGAAGCTTCTCTGACGCTTTTTCACAGAGATTTTGAAACTGAAATCTCCCATGCCGTTTCCACCATAGGCAGCAATGGGCTTCCCCATAGAACTTGCCAACCTGAATTCCTACAGGCTAGATGTGAGAGGCACATTCTGCTGCTTCCTCCCTAAGAGTTAAGCTTGCTTCTGAAAGCTCAACCTCCGGGGAGTCTGTTTGGCAGAGATATAGAACACACTTTTCCAAGCCTGTTGGAAGGCCTTTGCAGTTTCATTTCGCGTCTAATTTCCCAAACCAAACTGCTTGCAGCTCTAACTCCCTTCTAACTACCACTTCTTCGGTTCAGTGAGATATGCTGGATTCTAAACGGAGAAGCTTCTCTGACGCTTTTTCACAGAGATTTTGAAACTGAAATCTCCCATGCCGTTTCCACCATAGGCAGCAATGGGCTTCCCCATAGAACTTGCCAACCTGAATTCCTACAGGCTAGATGTGAGAGGCACATTCTGCTGCTTCCTCCCTAAGAGTTAAGCTTGCTTCTGAAAGCTCAACCTCCGGGGAGTCTGTTTGGCAGAGATATAGAACACACTTTTCCAAGCCTGTTGGAAGGCCTTTGCAGTTTCATTTCGCGTCTAATTTCCCAAACCAAACTGCTTGCAGCTCTAACTCCCTTCTAACTACCACTTCTTCGGTTCAGTGAGATATGCTGGATTCTAAACGGAGAAGCTTCTCTGACGTTTTTCACAGAGATTTTGAAACTGAAATTTCCAAACCCGTTTCCAACGAAGGCGCCAATGGGCTTCCCCATAGAACTTGCCAACCTGAATTCCTACAGGCTAGATGTGAGAGGCACATTCTGCTGCTTCCTCCCTTAGAGTTAAACTAGCTTCTGAAAGCTCAACCTCCGGGGAGTTTGTTTGGCAGAGTTATAGAACACACTTTTCCAAGCCGGTTGGAAGGCATTTGCAGTTTCATTTCGCGTCTAATTTCCCAAACCAAACTGCTTGCAGCTCTAACTGCCTTCTAACTACCACTTCTTCGGTTCAGTGAGATATGCTGGATTCTAAACGGAGAAGCTTCTCTGACGCTTTTTCACAGAGATTTTGAAACTGAAATCTCCCATGCCGTTTCCACCATAGGCAGCAATGGGCTTCCCCATAGAACTTGCCAACCTGAATTCCTACAGGCTAGATGTGAGAGGCACATTCTGCTGCTTCCTCCCTAAGAGTTAAGCTTGCTTGTGAAAGCTCAACCTCCGGGGAGTTTGTTTGGCAGAGATATAGAACACACTTTTCCAAGCCTGTTGGAAGGCATTTGCAGTTTCATTTCGTGTCTAATTTCCCAAACCAAACTGCTTGCAGCTCTAACTCCCTTCTAACTACCACTTCTTCGGTTCAGTGAGATATGCTGGATTCAAAACGGAGAAGCTTCTCTGACGCTTTTTCACAGAGATTTTCAAAATGAAATTTCCAAACCCGTTTCCAACGAAGGCGCCAATGGGCTTCCCCATAGAACTTGCCAACCTGAATTCCTACAGGCTAGATGTGAGAGGCACATTCTGCTGCTTCCTCCCTTAGAGTTAAACTAGCTTCTGAAAGCTCAACCTCCGGGGAGTTTGTTTGGCAGAGATATAGAACACACTTTTCCAAGCCTGTTGGAAGGCATTTGCAGTTTCATTTCGCGTCTAATTTCCCAAACCAAACTGCTTGCAGCTCTAACTCCCTTCTAACTACCACTTCTTCGGTTCAGTGAGATATGCTGGATTCTAAACGGAGAAGCTTCTCTGACGCTTTTTCACAGAGATTTTGAAACTGAAATCTCCCATGCCGTTTCCACCATAGGCAGCAATGGGCTTCCCCATAGAACTTGCCAACCTGAATTCCTACAGGCTAGATGTGAGAGGCACATTCTGCTGCTTCCTCCCTAAGAGTTAAGCTTGCTTCTGAAAGCTCAACCTCCGGGGAGTCTGTTTGGCAGAGATATAGAACACACTTTTCCAAGCCTGTTGGAAGGCCTTTGCAGTTTCATTTCGCGTCTAATTTCCCAAACCAAACTGCTTGCAGCTCTAACTCCCTTCTAACTACCACTTCTTCGGTTCAGTGAGATATGCTGGATTCTAAACGGAGAAGCTTCTCTGACGTTTTTCACAGAGATTTTGAAACTGAAATTTCCAAACCCGTTTCCAACGAAGGCGCCAATGGGCTTCCCCATAGAACTTGCCAACCTGAATTCCTACAGGCTAGATGTGAGAGGCACATTCTCCTGCTTCCTCCCTTAGAGTTAAACTAGCTTCTGAAAGCTCAACCTCCGGGGAGTTTGTTTGGCAGAGTTATAGAACACACTTTTCCAAGCCTGTTGGAAGGCATTTGCAGTTTCATTTCGCGTCTAATTTCCCAAACCAAACTGCTTGCAGCTCTAACTGCCTTCTAACTACCACTTCTTCGGTTCAGTGAGATATGCTGGATTCTAAACGGAGAAGCTTCTCTGACGCTTTTTCACAGAGATTTTGAAACTGAAATCTCCCATGCCGTTTCCACCATAGGCAGCAATGGGCTTCCCCATAGAACTTGCCAACCTGAATTCCTACAGGCTAGATGTGAGAGGCACATTCTGCTGCTTCCTCCCTAAGAGTTAAGCTTGCTTGTGAAAGCTCAACCTCCGGGGAGTTTGTTTGGCAGAGATATAGAACACACTTTTCCAAGCCTGTTGGAAGGCATTTGCAGTTTCATTTCGCGTCTAATTTCCCAAACCAAACTGCTTGCAGCTCTAACTCCCTTCTAACTACCACTTCTTCGGTTCAGTGAGATATGCTGGATTCTAAACGGAGAAGCTTCTCTGACGCTTTTTCACAGAGATTTTGAAACTGAAATCTCCCATGCCGTTTCCACCATAGGCAGCAATGGGCTTCCCCATAGAACTTGCCAACCTGAATTCCTACAGGCTAGATGTGAGAGGCACATTCTGCTGCTTCCTCCCTAAGAGTTAAGCTTGCTTGTGAAAGCTCAACCTCCGGGGAGTTTGTTTGGCAGAGATATAGAACACACTTTTCCAAGCCTGTTGGAAGGCATTTGCAGTTTCATTTCGCGTCTAATTTCCCAAACCAAACTGCTTGCAGCTCTAACTCCCTTCTAACTACCACTTCTTCGGTTCAGTGAGATATGCTGGATTCAAAACGGAGAAGCTTCTCTGACGCTTTTTCACAGAGATTTTCAAAATGAAATTTCCAAACCCGTTTCCAACGAAGGCGCCAATGGGCTTCCCCATAGAACTTGCCAACCTGAATTCCTACAGGCTAGATGTGAGAGGCACATTCTGCTGCTTCCTCCCTTAGAGTTAAACTAGCTTCTGAAAGCTCAACCTCCGGGGAGTTTGTTTGGCAGAGATATAGAACACACTTTTCCAAGCCTGTTGGAAGGCATTTGCAGTTTCATTTCGCGTCTAATTTCCCAAACCAAACTGCTTGCAGCTCTAACTCCCTTCTAACTACCACTTCTTCGGTTCAGTGAGATATGCTGGATTCTAAACGGAGAAGCTTCTCTGACACTTTTTCACAGAGATTTTGAAACTGAAATCTCCCATGCCGTTTCCACCATAGGCAGCAATGGGCTTCCCCATAGAACTTGCCAACCTGAATTCCTACAGGCTAGATGTGAGAGGCACATTCTGCTGCTTCCTCCCTAAGAGTTAAGCTTGCTTCTGAAAGCTCAACCTCCGGGGAGTCTGTTTGGCAGAGATATAGAACACACTTTTCCAAGCCTGTTGGAAGGCCTTTGCAGTTTCATTTCGCGTCTAATTTCCCAAACCAAACTGCTTGCAGCTCTAACTCCCTTCTAACTACCACTTCTTCGGTTCAGTGAGATATGCTGGATTCTAAACGGAGAAGCTTCTCTGACGTTTTTCACAGAGATTTTGAAACTGAAATTTCCAAACCCGTTTCCAACGAAGGCGCCAATGGGCTTCCCCATAGAACTTGCCAACCTGAATTCCTACAGGCTAGATGTGAGAGGCACATTCTGCTGCTTCCTCCCTTAGAGTTAAACTAGCTTCTGAAAGCTCAACCTCCGGGGAGTTTGTTTGGCAGAGTTATAGAACACACTTTTCCAAGCCTGTTGGAAGGCATTTGCAGTTTCATTTCGCGTCTAATTTCCCAAACCAAACTGCTTGCAGCTCTAACTGCCTTCTAACTACCACTTCTTCGGTTCAGTGAGATATGCTGGATTCTAAACGGAGAAGCTTCTCTGACGCTTTTTCACAGAGATTTTGAAACTGAAATCTCCCATGCCGTTTCCACCATAGGCAGCAATGGGCTTCCCCATAGAACTTGCCAACCTGAATTCCTACAGGCTAGATGTGAGAGGCACATTCTGCTGCTTCCTCCCTAAGAGTTAAGCTTGCTTGTGAAAGCTCAACCTCCGGGGAGTTTGTTTGGCAGAGATATAGAACACACTTTTCCAAGCCTGTTGGAAGGCATTTGCAGTTTCATTTCGCGTCTAATTTCCCAAACCAAACTGCTTGCAGCTCTAACTCCCTTCTAACTACCACTTCTTCGGTTCAGTGAGATATGCTGGATTCTAAACGGAGAAGCTTCTCTGACGCTTTTTCACAGAGATTTTGAAACTGAAATCTCCCATGCCGTTTCCACCATAGGCAGCAATGGGCTTCCCCATAGAACTTGCCAACCTGAATTCCTACAGGCTAGATGTGAGAGGCACATTCTGCTGCTTCCTCCCTAAGAGTTAAGCTTGCTTGTGAAAGCTCAACCTCCGGGGAGTTTGTTTGGCAGAGATATAGAACACACTTTTCCAAGCCTGTTGGAAGGCCTTTGCAGTTTCATTTCGCGTCTAATTTCCCAAACCAAACTGCTTGCAGCTCTAACTCCCTTCTAACTACCACTTCTTCGGTTCAGTGAGATATGCTGGATTCTAAACGGAGAAGCTTCTCTGACGCTTTTTCACAGAGATTTTGAAACTGAAATCTCCCATGCCGTTTCCACCATAGGCAGCAATGGGCTTCCCCATAGAACTTGCCAACCTGAATTCCTACAGGCTAGATGTGAGAGGCACATTCTGCTGCTTCCTCCCTAAGAGTTAAGCTTGCTTCTGAAAGCTCAACCTCCGGGGAGTCTGTTTGGCAGAGATATAGAACACACTTTTCCAAGCCTGTTGGAAGGCCTTTGCAGTTTCATTTCGCGTCTAATTTCCCAAACCAAACTGCTTGCAGCTCTAACTCCCTTCTAACTACCACTTCTTCGGTTCAGTGAGATATGCTGGATTCTAAACGGAGAAGCTTCTCTGACGCTTTTTCACAGAGATTGTGAAACTGAAATTTCCAAACCCGTTTCCAACGAAGGCGCCAATGGGCTTCCCCATAGAACTTGCCAACCTGAATTCCTACAGGCTAGATGTGAGAGGCACATTCTGCTGCTTCCTCCCTAAGAGTTAAGCTTGCTTCTGAAAGCTCAACCTCCGGGGAGTCTGTTTGGCAGAGATATAGAACACACTTTTCCAAGCCTGTTGGAAGGCCTTTGCAGTTTCATTTCGCGTCTAATTTCCCAAACCAAACTGCTTGCAGCTCTAACTCCCTTCTAACTACCACTTCTTCGGTTCAGTGAGATATGCTGGATTCTAAACGGAGAAGCTTCTCTGACGCTTTTTCACAGAGATTTTGAAACTGAAATCTCCCATGCCGTTTCCACCATAGGCAGCAATGGGCTTCCCCATAGAACTTGCCAACCTGAATTCCTACAGGCTAGATGTGAGAGGCACATTCTGCTGCTTCCTCCCTAAGAGTTAAGCTTGCTTGTGAAAGCTCAACCTCCGGGGAGTCTGTTTGGCAGAGATATAGAACACACTTTTCCAAGCTTGTTGGAAGGCCTTTGCAGTGTCATTTCGCATCTAATTTCCCAAACCAAACTGCTTGCAGCTCTAACTCCCTTCTAACTACCACTTCTTCGGTTCAGTGAGATATGCTGGATTCTAAACGGAGAAGCTTCTCTGACGCTTTTTCACAGAGATTTTGAAACTGAAATCTCCCATGCCGTTTCCACCATAGGCAGCAATGGGCTTCCCCATAGAACTTGCCAACCTGAATTCCTACAGGCTAGATGTGAGAGGCACATTCTGCTGCTTCCTCCCTAAGAGTTAAGCTTGCTTGTGAAAGCTCAACCTCCGGGGAGTCTGTTTGGCAGAGATATAGAACACACTTTTCCAAGCTTGTTGGAAGGCCTTTGCAGTGTCATTTCGCATCTAATTTCCCAAACCAAACTGCTTGCAGCTCTAACTCCCTTCTAACTACCACTTCTTCGGTTCAGTGAGATATGCTGGATTCTAAACGGAGAAGCTTCTCTGACGCTTTTTCACAGAGATTTTGAAACTGAAATCTCCCATGCCGTTTCCACCATAGGCAGCAATGGGCTTCCCCATAGAACTTGCCAACCGGAATTCCTACAGGCTAGATGTGAGAGGCACATTCTGCTGCTTCCTCCCTTAGAGTTAAACTTGCTTCTGAAAGCTCAACCTCCGGGGAGTTTGTTTGGCAGAGATATAGAACACACTTTTCCAAGCCTGTTGGAAGGCATTTGCAGTTTCATTTCGCGTCTAATTTCCCAAACCAAACTGCTTGCAGCTCTAACTGCCTTCTAACTACCACTTCTTCGGTTCAGTGAGATATGCTGGATTCTAAACGGAGAAGCTTCTCTGACGCTTTTTCACAGAGATTTTGAAACTGAAATCTCCCATGCCGTTTCCACCATAGGCAGCAATGGGCTTCCCCATAGAACTTGCCAACCTGAATTCCTACAGGCTAGATGTGAGAGGCACATTCTGCTGCTTCCTCCCTAAGAGTTAAGCTTGCTTCTGAAAGCTCAACCTCCGGGGAGTCTGTTTGGCAGAGATATAGAACACACTTTTCCAAGCCTGTTGGAAGGCCTTTGCAGTTTCATTTCGCGTCTAATTTCCCAAACCAAACTGCTTGCAGCTCTAACTCCCTTCTAACTACCACTTCTTCGGTTCAGTGAGATATGCTGGATTCTAAACGGAGAAGCTTCTCTGACGCTTTTTCACAGAGATTTTGAAACTGAAATCTCCCATGCCGTTTCCACCATAGGCAGCAATGGGCTTCCCCATAGAACTTGCCAACCTGAATTCCTACAGGCTAGATGTGAGAGGCACATTCTGCTGCTTCCTCCCTAAGAGTTAAGCTTGCTTCTGAAAGCTCAACCTCCGGGGAGTCTGTTTGGCAGAGATATAGAACACACTTTTCCAAGCCTGTTGGAAGGCCTTTGCAGTTTCATTTCGCGTCTAATTTCCCAAACCAAACTGCTTGCAGCTCTAACTCCCTTCTAACTACCACTTCTTCGGTTCAGTGAGGTATGCTGGATTCTAAACGGAGAAGCTTCTCTGACGTTTTTCACAGAGATTTTGAAACTGAAATTTCCAAACCCGTTTCCAACGAAGGCGCCAATGGGCTTCCCCATAGAACTTGCCAACCTGAATTCCTACAGGCTAGATGTGAGAGGCACATTCTGCTGCTTCCTCCCTTAGAGTTAAACTAGCTTCTGAAAGCTCAACCTCCGGGGAGTTTGTTTGGCAGAGTTATAGAACACACTTTTCCAAGCCGGTTGGAAGGCATTTGCAGTTTCATTTCGCGTCTAATTTCCCAAACCAAACTGCTTGCAGCTCTAACTGCCTTCTAACTACCACTTCTTCGGTTCAGTGAGATATGCTGGATTCTAAACGGAGAAGCTTCTCTGACGCTTTTTCACAGAGATTTTGAAACTGAAATCTCCCATGCCGTTTCCACCGTAGGCAGCAATGGGCTTCCCCATAGAACTTGCCAACCTGAATTCCTACAGGCTAGATGTGAGAGGCACATTCTGCTGCTTCCTCCCTAAGAGTTAAGCTTGCTTGTGAAAGCTCAACCTCCGGGGAGTTTGTTTGGCAGAGATATAGAACACACTTTTCCAAGCCTGTTGGAAGGCATTTGCAGTTTCATTTCGCGTCTAATTTCCCAAACCAAACTGCTTGCAGCTCTAACTCCCTTCTAACTACCACTTCTCGGTTCAGTGAGATATGCTGGATTCAAAACGGAGAAGCTTCTCTGACGCTTTTTCACAGAGATTTTCAAAATGAAATTTCCAAACCCGTTTCCAACGAAGGCGCCAATGGGCTTCCCCATAGAACTTGCCAACCTGAATTCCTACAGGCTAGATGTGAGAGGCACATTCTGCTGCTTCCTCCCTTAGAGTTAAACTAGCTTCTGAAAGCTCAACCTCCGGGGAGTTTGTTTGGCAGAGATATAGAACACACTTTTCCAAGCCTGTTGGAAGGCATTTGCAGTTTCATTTCGCGTCTAATTTCCCAAACCAAACTGCTTGCAGCTCTAACTCCCTTCTAACTACCACTTCTTCGGTTCAGTGAGATATGCTGGATTCTAAACGGAGAAGCTTCTCTGACGCTTTTTCACAGAGATTTTGAAACTGAAATCTCCCATGCCGTTTCCACCATAGGCAGCAATGGGCTTCCCCATAGAACTTGCCAACCTGAATTCCTACAGGCTAGATGTGAGAGGCACATTCTGCTGCTTCCTCCCTAAGAGTTAAGCTTGCTTCTGAAAGCTCAACCTCCGGGGAGTCTGTTTGGCAGAGATATAGAACACACTTTTCCAAGCCTGTTGGAAGGCCTTTGCAGTTTCATTTCGCGTCTAATTTCCCAAACCAAACTGCTTGCAGCTCTAACTCCCTTCTAACTACCACTTCTTCGGTTCAGTGAGATATGCTGGATTCTAAACGGAGAAGCTTCTCTGACGTTTTTCACAGAGATTTTGAAACTGAAATTTCCAAACCCGTTTCCAACGAAGGCGCCAATGGGCTTCCCCATAGAACTTGCCAACCTGAATTCCTACAGGCTAGATGTGAGAGGCACATTCTGCTGCTTCCTCCCTTAGAGTTAAACTAGCTTCTGAAAGCTCAACCTCCGGGGAGTTTGTTTGGCAGAGTTATAGAACACACTTTTCCAAGCCTGTTGGAAGGCATTTGCAGTTTCATTTCGCGTCTAATTTCCCAAACCAAACTGCTTGCAGCTCTAACTGCCTTCTAACTACCACTTCTTAGGTTCAGTGAGATATGCTGGATTCTAAACGGAGAAGCTTCTCTGACGCTTTTTCACAGAGATTTTGAAACTGAAATCTCCCATGCCGTTTCCACCATAGGCAGCAATGGGCTTCCCCATAGAACTTGCCAACCTGAATTCCTACAGGCTAGATGTGAGAGGCACATTCTGCTGCTTCCTCCCTAAGAGTTAAGCTTGCTTGTGAAAGCTCAACCTCCGGGGAGTTTGTTTGGCAGAGATATAGAACACACTTTTCCAAGCCTGTTGGAAGGCATTTGCAGTTTCATTTCGCGTCTAATTTCCCAAACCAAACTGCTTGCAGCTCTAACTCCCTTCTAACTACCACTTCTTCGGTTCAGTGAGATATGCTGGATTCAAAACGGAGAAGCTTCTCTGACGCTTTTTCACAGAGATTTTCAAAATGAAATTTCCAAACCCGTTTCCAATGAAGGCGCCAATGGGCTTCCCCATAGAACTTGCCAACCTGAATTCCTACAGGCTAGATGTGAGAGGCACATTCTGCTGCTTCCTCCCTTAGAGTTAAACTAGCTTCTGAAAGCTCAACCTCCGGGGAGTTTGTTTGGCAGAGATATAGAACACACTTTTCCAAGCCTGTTGGAAGGCATTTGCAGTTTCATTTCGCGTCTAATTTCCCAAACCAAACTGCTTGCAGCTCTAACTCCCTTCTAACTACCACTTCTTCGGTTCAGTGAGATATGCTGGATTCTAAACGGAGAAGCTTCTCTGACGCTTTTTCACAGAGATTTTGAAACTGAAATCTCCCATGCCGTTTCCACCATAGGCAGCAATGGGCTTCCCCATAGAACTTGCCAACCTGAATTCCTACAGGCTAGATGTGAGAGGCACATTCTGCTGCTTCCTCCCTAAGAGTTAAGCTTGCTTCTGAAAGCTCAACCTCCGGGGAGTCTGTTTGGCAGAGATATAGAACACACTTTTCCAAGCCTGTTGGAAGGCCTTTGCAGTGTCATTTCGCATCTAATTTCCCAAACCAAACTGCTTGCAGCTCTAACTCCCTTCTAACTACCACTTCTTCGGTTCAGTGAGATATGCTGGATTCTAAACGGAGAAGCTTCTCTGACGCTTTTTCACAGAGATTTTGAAACTGAAATTTCCAAACCCGTTTCCAACGAAGGCGCCAATGGGCTTCCCCATAGAACTTGCCAACCTGAATTCCTACAGGCTAGATGTGAGAAGCACATTCTGCTGCTTCCTCCCTTAGAGTTAAACTAGCTTCTGAAAGCTCAACCTCCGGGGAGTTTGTTTGGCAGAGATATATAACACACTTTTCCAAGCCTGTTGGAAGGCATTTGCAGTTTCATTTCGCGTCTAATTTCCCAAACCAAACTGCTTGCAGCTCTAACTGCCTTCTAACTACCACTTCTTCGGTTCAGTGAGATATGCTGGATTCTAAACGGAGAAGCTTCTCTGACGCTTTTTCACAGAGATTTTGAAACTGAAATCTCCCATGCCGTTTCCACCATAGGCAGCAATGGGCTTCCCCATAGAACTTGCCAACCTGAATTCCTACAGGCTAGATGTGAGAGGCACATTCTGCTGCTTCCTCCCTAAGAGTTAAGCTTGCTTCTGAAAGCTCAACCTCCGGGGAGTCTGTTTGGCAGAGATATAGAACACACTTTTCCAAGCCTGTTGGAAGGCCTTTGCAGTTTCATTTCGCGTCTAATTTCCCAAACCAAACTGCTTGCAGCTCTAACTCCCTTCTAACTACCACTTCTTCGGTTCAGTGAGATATGCTGGATTCTAAACGGAGAAGCTTCTCTGACGCTTTTTCACAGAGATTTTGAAACTGAAATCTCCCATGCCGTTTCCACCATAGGCAGCAATGGGCTTCCCCATAGAACTTGCCAACCTGAATTCCTACAGGCTAGATGTGAGAGGCACATTCTGCTGCTTCCTCCCTAAGAGTTAAGCTTGCTTCTGAAAGCTCAACCTCCGGGGAGTCTGTTTGGCAGAGATATAGAACACACTTTTCCAAGCCTGTTGGAAGGCCTTTGCAGTTTCATTTCGCGTCTAATTTCCCAAACCAAACTGCTTGCAGCTCTAACTCCCTTCTAACTACCACTTCTTCGGTTCAGTGAGGTATGCTGGATTCTAAACGGAGAAGCTTCTCTGACGTTTTTCACAGAGATTTTGAAACTGAAATTTCCAAACCCGTTTCCAACGAAGGCGCCAATGGGCTTCCCCATAGAACTTGCCAACCTGAATTCCTACAGGCTAGATGTGAGAGGCACATTCTGCTGCTTCCTCCCTTAGAGTTAAACTAGCTTCTGAAAGCTCAACCTCCGGGGAGTTTGTTTGGCAGAGTTATAGAACACACTTTTCCAAGCCGGTTGGAAGGCATTTGCAGTTTCATTTCGCGTCTAATTTCCCAAACCAAACTGCTTGCAGCTCTAACTGCCTTCTAACTACCACTTCTTCGGTTCAGTGAGATATGCTGGATTCTAAACGGAGAAGCTTCTCTGACGCTTTTTCACAGATATTTTGAAACTGAAATCTCCCATGCCGTTTCCACCATAGGCAGCAATGGGCTTCCCCATAGAACTTGCCAACCTGAATTCCTACAGGCTAGATGTGAGAGGCACATTCTGCTGCTTCCTCCCTAAGAGTTAAGCTTGCTTCTGAAAGCTCAACCTCCGGGGAGTCTGTTTGGCAGAGATATAGAACACACTTTTCCAAGCCTGTTGGAAGGCCTTTGCAGTGTCATTTCGCATCTAATTTCCCAAACCAAACTGCTTGCAGCTCTAACTCCCTTCTAACTACCACTTCTTCGGTTCAGTGAGATATGCTGGATTCTAAACGGAGAAGCTTCTCTGACGCTTTTTCACAGAGATTTTGAAACTGAAATTTCCAAACCCGTTTCCAACGAAGGCGCCAATGGGCTTCCCCATAGAACTTGCCAACCTGAATTCCTACAGGCTAGATGTGAGAAGCACATTCTGCTGCTTCCTCCCTTAGAGTTAAACTAGCTTCTGAAAGCTCAACCTCCGGGGAGTTTGTTTGGCAGAGATATAGAACACACTTTTCCAAGCCTGTTGGAAGGCATTTGCAGTTTCATTTCGCGTCTAATTTCCCAAACCAAACTGCTTGCAGCTCTAACTGCCTTCTAACTACCACTTCTTCGGTTCAGTGAGATATGCTGGATTCTAAACGGAGAAGCTTCTCTGACGCTTTTTCACAGAGATTTTGAAACTGAAATCTCCCATGCCGTTTCCACCATAGGCAGCAATGGGCTTCCCCATAGAACTTGCCAACCTGAATTCCTACAGGCTAGATGTGAGAGGCACATTCTGCTGCTTCCTCCCTAAGAGTTAAGCTTGCTTCTGAAAGCTCAACCTCCGGGGAGTCTGTTTGGCAGAGATATAGAACACACTTTTCCAAGCCTGTTGGAAGGCCTTTGCAGTTTCATTTCGCGTCTAATTTCCCAAACCAAACTGCTTGCAGCTCTAACTCCCTTCTAACTACCACTTCTTCGGTTCAGTGAGATATGCTGGATTCTAAACGGAGAAGCTTCTCTGACGTTTTTCACAGAGATTTTGAAACTGAAATTTCCAAACCCGTTTCCAACGAAGGCGCCAATGGGCTTCCCCATAGAACTTGCCAACCTGAATTCCTACAGGCTAGATGTGAGAGGCACATTCTGCTGCTTCCTCCCTTAGAGTTAAACTAGCTTCTGAAAGCTCAACCTCCGGGGAGTTTGTTTGGCAGAGTTATAGAACACACTTTTCCAAGCCTGTTGGAAGGCATTTGCAGTTTCATTTCGCGTCTAATTTCCCAAACCAAACTGCTTGCAGCTCTAACTGCCTTCTAACTACCACTTCTTAGGTTCAGTGAGATATGCTGGATTCTAAACGGAGAAGCTTCTCTGACGCTTTTTCACAGAGATTTTGAAACTGAAATCTCCCATGCCGTTTCCACCATAGGCAGCAATGGGCTTCCCCATAGAACTTGCCAACCTGAATTCCTACAGGCTAGATGTGAGAGGCACATTCTGCTGCTTCCTCCCTAAGAGTTAAGCTTGCTTGTGAAAGCTCAACCTCCGGGGAGTTTGTTTGGCAGAGATATAGAACACACTTTTCCAAGCCTGTTGGAAGGCATTTGCAGTTTCATTTCGCGTCTAATTTCCCAAACCAAACTGCTTGCAGCTCTAACTCCCTTCTAACTACCACTTCTTCGGTTCAGTGAGATATGCTGGATTCAAAACGGAGAAGCTTCTCTGACGCTTTTTCACAGAGATTTTCAAAATGAAATTTCCAAACCCGTTTCCAACGAAGGCGCCAATGGGCTTCCCCATAGAACTTGCCAACCTGAATTCCTACAGGCTAGATGTGAGAGGCACATTCTGCTGCTTCCTCCCTTAGAGTTAAACTAGCTTCTGAAAGCTCAACCTCCGGGGAGTTTGTTTGGCAGAGATATAGAACACACTTTTCCAAGCCTGTTGGAAGGCATTTGCAGTTTCATTTCGCGTCTAATTTCCCAAACCAAACTGCTTGCAGCTCTAACTCCCTTCTAACTACCACTTCTTCGGTTCAGTGAGATATGCTGGATTCTAAACGGAGAAGCTTCTCTGACGCTTTTTCACAGAGATTTTGAAACTGAAATCTCCCATGCCGTTTCCACCATAGGCAGCAATGGGCTTCCCCATAGAACTTGCCAACCTGAATTCCTACAGGCTAGATGTGAGAGGCACATTCTGCTGCTTCCTCCCTAAGAGTTAAGCTTGCTTCTGAAAGCTCAACCTCCGGGGAGTCTGTTTGGCAGAGATATAGAACACACTTTTCCAAGCCTGTTGGAAGGCCTTTGCAGTGTCATTTCGCATCTAATTTCCCAAACCAAACTGCTTGCAGCTCTAACTCCCTTCTAACTACCACTTCTTCGGTTCAGTGAGATATGCTGGATTCTAAACGGAGAAGCTTCTCTGACGCTTTTTCACAGAGATTTTGAAACTGAAATTTCCAAACCCGTTTCCAACGAAGGCGCCAATGGGCTTCCCCATAGAACTTGCCAACCTGAATTCCTACAGGCTAGATGTGAGAAGCACATTCTGCTGCTTCCTCCCTTAGAGTTAAACTAGCTTCTGAAAGCTCAACCTCCGGGGAGTTTGTTTGGCAGAGATATATAACACACTTTTCCAAGCCTGTTGGAAGGCATTTGCAGTTTCATTTCGCGTCTAATTTCCCAAACCAAACTGCTTGCAGCTCTAACTGCCTTCTAACTACCACTTCTTCGGTTCAGTGAGATATGCTGGATTCAAAACGGAGAAGCTTCTCTGACGCTTTTTCACAGAGATTTTGAAACTGAAATCTCCCATGCCTTTTCCACCATAGGCAGCAATGGGCTTCCCCATAGAACTTGCCAACCTGAATTCCTACAGGCTAGATGTGAGAGGCACATTCTGCTGCTTCCTCCCTAAGAGTTAAGCTTGCTTCTGAAAGCTCAACCTCCGGGGAGTCTGTTTGGCAGAGATATAGAACACACTTTTCCAAGCCTGTTGGAAGGCCTTTGCAGTTTCATTTCGCGTCTAATTTCCCAAACCAAACTGCTTGCAGCTCTAACTCCCTTCTAACTACCACTTCTTCGGTTCAGTGAGATATGCTGGATTCTAAACGGAGAAGCTTCTCTGACGCTTTTTCACAGAGATTTTGAAACTGAAATCTCCCATGCCGTTTCCACCATAGGCAGCAATGGGCTTCCCCATAGAACTTGCCAACCTGAATTCCTACAGGCTAGATGTGAGAGGCACATTCTGCTGCTTCCTCCCTAAGAGTTAAGCTTGCTTCTGAAAGCTCAACCTCCGGGGAGTCTGTTTGGCAGAGATATAGAACACACTTTTCCAAGCCTGTTGGAAGGCCTTTGCAGTTTCATTTCGCGTCTAATTTCCCAAACCAAACTGCTTGCAGCTCTAACTCCCTTCTAACTACCACTTCTTCGGTTCAGTGAGATATGCTGGATTCTAAACGGAGAAGCTTCTCTGACGTTTTTCACAGAGATTTTGAAACTGAAATTTCCAAACCCGTTTCCAACGAAGGCGCCAATGGGCTTCCCCATAGAACTTGCCAACCTGAATTCCTACAGGCTAGATGTGAGAGGCACATTCTGCTGCTTCCTCCCTTAGAGTTAAACTAGCTTCTGAAAGCTCAACCTCCGGGGAGTTTGTTTGGCAGAGATATAGAACACACTTTTCCAAGCCGGTTGGAAGGCATTTGCAGTTTCATTTCGCGTCTAATTTCCCAAACCAAACTGCTTGCAGCTCTAACTGCCTTCTAACTACCACTTCTTCGGTTCAGTGAGATATGCTGGATTCTAAACGGAGAAGCTTCTCTGACGCTTTTTCACAGAGATTTTGAAACTGAAATCTCCCATGCCGTTTCCACCATAGGCAGCAATGGGCTTCCCCATAGAACTTGCCAACCTGAATTCCTACAGGCTAGATGTGAGAGGCACATTCTGCTGCTTCCTCCCTAAGAGTTAAGCTTGCTTGTGAAAGCTCAACCTCCGGGGAGTTTGTTTGGCAGAGATATAGAACACACTTTTCCAAGCCTGTTGGAAGGCATTTGCAGTTTCATTTCGCGTCTAATTTCCCAAACCAAACTGCTTGCAGCTCTAACTCCCTTCTAACTACCACTTCTTCGGTTCAGTGAGATATGCTGGATTCTAAACGGAGAAGCTTCTCTGACGCTTTTTCACAGAGATTTTGAAACTGAAATCTCCCATGCCGTTTCCACCATAGGCAGCAATGGGCTTCCCCATAGAACTTGCCAACCTGAATTCCTACAGGCTAGATGTGAGAGGCACATTCTGCTGCTTCCTCCCTAAGAGTTAAGCTTGCTTCTGAAAGCTCAACCTCCGGGGAGTCTGTTTGGCAGAGATATAGAACACACTTTTCCAAGCCTGTTGGAAGGCCTTTGCAGTGTCATTTCGCATCTAATTTCCCAAACCAAACTGCTTGCAGCTCTAACTCCCTTCTAACTACCACTTCTTCGGTTCAGTGAGATATGCTGGATTCTAAACGGAGAAGCTTCTCTGACGCTTTTTCAAAGAGATTTTGAAACTGAAATTTCCAAACCCGTTTCCAACGAAGGCGCCAATGGGCTTCTCCATAGACCTTGCCAACCTGAATTCCTACAGGCTAGATGTGAGAGGCACATTCTGCTGCTTCCTCCCTTAGAGTTAAACTAGCTTCTGAAAGCTCAACCTCCGGGGAGTTTGTTTGGCAGAGATATAGAACACACTTTTCCAAGCCTGTTGGAAGGCATTTGCAGTTTCATTTCGCGTCTAATTTCCCAAACCAAACTGCTTGCAGCTCTAACTGCCTTCTAACTACCACTTCTTCGGTTCAGTGAGATATGCTGGATTCTAAACGGAGAAGCTTCTCTGACGCTTTTTCACAGAGATTTTGAAACTGAAATCTCCCATGCTGTTTCCACCATAGCCAGCAATGTGCTTCCCCATAGAACTTGCCAACCTGAATTCCTACAGGCTAGATGTGAGAGGCACATTCTGCTGCTTCCTCCCTTAGAGTTAAACTAGCTTCTGAAAGCTCAACCTCCAGGGAGTCTGTTTGGCAGAGATATAGAACACACTTTTCCAAGACTGATGGAAGGCATTTGCAGTTTCATTTCGCGTCTAATTTCCCAAACCAAACTGGTTGCAGCTCTAACTGCCTTCTAACTACCACTTCTTCGGTTCAGTGAGATATGCTGGATTCTAAACGGAGAAGCTTCTCTGACGCTTTTTCACAGAGATTTTGAAACTGAAATCTCCCATGCCGTTTCCACCATAGGCAGCAATGGGCTTCCCCATAGAACTTGCCAACCTGAATTCCTACAGGCTAGATGTGAGAGGCACATTCTGCTGCTTCCTCCCTAAGAGTTAAGCTTGCTTCTGAAAGCTCAACCTCCGGGGAGTCTGTTTGGCAGAGATATAGAACACACTTTTCCAAGCCTGTTGGAAGGCCTTTGCAGTTTCATTTCGCGTCTAATTTCCCAAACCAAACTGCTTGCAGCTCTAACTCCCTTCTAACTACCACTTCTTCGGTTCAGTGAGATATGCTGGATTCTAAACGGAGAAGCTTCTCTGACGCTTTTTCACAGAGATTTTGAAACTGAAATCTCCCATGCCGTTTCCACCATAGGCAGCAATGGGCTTCCCCATAGAACTTGCCAACCTGAATTCCTACAGGCTAGATGTGAGAGGCACATTCTGCTGCTTCCTCCCTAAGAGTTAAGCTTGCTTCTGAAAGCTCAACCTCCGGGGAGTCTGTTTGGCAGAGATATAGAACACACTTTTCCAAGCCTGTTGGAAGGCCTTTGCAGTTTCATTTCGCGTCTAATTTCCCAAACCAAACTGCTTGCAGCTCTAACTCCCTTCTAACTACCACTTCTTCGGTTCAGTGAGATATGCTGGATTCTAAACGGAGAAGCTTCTCTGACGCTTTTTCACAGAGATTTTGAAACTGAAATTTCCAAACCCGTTTCCAACGAAGGCGCCAATGGGCTTCCCCATAGAACTTGCCAACCTGAATTCCTACAGGCTAGATGTGAGAGGCACATTCTGCTGCTTCCTCCCTAAGAGTTAAGCTTGCTTCTGAAAGCTCAACCTCCGGGGAGTCTGTTTGGCAGAGATATAGAACACACTTTTCCAAGCCTGTTGGAAGGCCTTTGCAGTTTCATTTCGCGTCTAATTTCCCAAACCAAACTGCTTGCAGCTCTAACTCCCTTCTAACTACCACTTCTTCGGTTCAGTGAGATATGCTGGATTCTAAACGGAGAAGCTTCTCTGACGCTTTTTCACAGAGATTTTGAAACTGAAATCTCCCATGCCGTTTCCACCATAGGCAGCAATGGGCTTCCCCATAGAACTTGCCAACCTGAATTCCTACAGGCTAGATGTGAGAGGCACATTCTGCTGCTTCCTCCCTTAGAGTTAAACTAGCTTCTGAAAGCTCAACCTCCGGGGAGTTTGTTTGGCAGAGATATAGAACACAATTTTCCAAGCCTGTTGGAAGGCCTTTGCAGTTTCATTTCGCGTCTAATTTCCCAAACCAAACTGCTTGCAGCTCTAACTCCCTTCTAACTACCACTTGTTCGGTTCAGTGAGATATGCTGGATTCTAAACGGAGAAGCTTCTCTGACGCTTTTTCACAGAGATTTTGAAACTGAAATCTCCCATGCCGTTTCCACCATAGGCAGCAATGGGCTTCCCCATAGAACTTGCCAACCTGAATTCCTACAGGCTAGATGTGAGAGGCACATTCTGCTGCTTCCTCCCTAAGAGTTAAGCTTGCTTCTGAAAGCTCAACCTCCGGGGAGTCTGTTTGGCAGAGATATAGAACACACTTTTCCAAGCCTGTTGGAAGGCCTTTGCAGTTTCATTTCGCGTCTAATTTCCCAAACCAAACTGCTTGCAGCTCTAACTCCCTTCTAACTACCACTTCTTCGGTTCAGTGAGATATGCTGGATTCTAAACGGAGAAGCTTCTCTGACGCTTTTTCACAGAGATTTTGAAACTGAAATCTCCCATGCCGTTTCCACCATAGGCAGCAATGGGCTTCCCCATAGAACTTGCCAACCTGAATTCCTACAGGCTAGATGTGAGAGGCACATTCTGCTGCTTCCTCCCTTAGAGTTAAACTAGCTTCTGAAAGCTCAACCTCCGGGGAGTTTGTTTGGCAGAGATATAGAACACAATTTTCCAAGCCTGTTGGAAGGCATTTGCAGTTTCATTTCGCGTCTAATTTCCCAAACCAAACTGCTTGCAGCTCTAACTCCCTTCTAACTACCACTTCTTTGGTTCAGTGAGATATGCTGGATTCCAAACGGAGAAGCTTCTCTGACGCTTTTTCACAGAGATTTGAAACTGAAATCTCCCATGCCGTTTCCACCATAGGCAGCAATGGGCTTCCCCATAGAACTTGCCAACCTGAATTCCTACGGGCTAGATGTGAGAGGCACATTCTGCTGCTTCCTCCCTAAGAGTTAAGCTTGCTTGTGAAAGCTCAACCTCCGGGGAGTTTGTTTGGCAGAGATATAGAACACACTTTTCCAAGCCTGTTGGAAGGCATTTGCAGTTTCATTTCGCGTCTAATTTCCCAAACCAAACTGCTTGCAGCTCTAACTCCCTTCTAACTACCACTTCTTCGGTTCAGTGAGATATGCTGGATTCAAAACGGAGAAGCTTCTCTGACGCTTTTTCACAGAGATTTTCAAAATGAAATTTCCAAACCCGTTTCCAACGAAGGCGCCAATGGGCTTCCCCATAGAACTTGCCAACCTGAATTCCTACAGGCTAGATGTGAGAGGCACATTCTGCTGCTTCCTCCCTTAGAGTTAAACTAGCTTCTGAAAGCTCAACCTCCGGGGAGTTTGTTTGGCAGAGATATAGAACACACTTTTCCAAGCCTGTTGGAAGGCATTTGCAGTTTCATTTCGCGTCTAATTTCCCAAACCAAACTGCTTGCAGCTCTAACTCCCTTCTAACTACCACTTCTTCGGTTCAGTGAGATATGCTGGATTCTAAACGGAGAAGCTTCTCTGACGCTTTTTCACAGAGATTTTGAAACTGAAATCTCCCATGCCGTTTCCACCATAGGCAGCAATGGGCTTCCCCATAGAACTTGCCAACCTGAATTCCTACAGGCTAGATGTGAGAGGCACATTCTGCTGCTTCCTCCCTAAGAGTTAAGCTTGCTTCTGAAAGCTCAACCTCCGGGGAGTCTGTTTGGCAGAGATATAGAACACACTTTTCCAAGCCTGTTGGAAGGCCTTTGCAGTGTCATTTCGCATCTAATTTCCCAAACCAAACTGCTTGCAGCTCTAACTCCCTTCTAACTACCACTTCTTCGGTTCAGTGAGATATGCTGGATTCTAAACGGAGAAGCTTCTCTGACGCTTTTTCACAGAGATTTTGAAACTGAAATTTCCAAACCCGTTTCCAACGAAGGCGCCAATGGGCTTCCCCATAGAACTTGCCAACCTGAATTCCTACAGGCTAGATGTGAGAGGCACATTCTGCTGCTTCCTCCCTTAGAGTTAAACTAGCTTCTGAAAGCTCAAACTCCGGGGAGTTTGTTTGGCAGAGATATAGAACACACTTTTCCAAGCCTGTTGGAAGGCATTTGCAGTTTCATTTCGCGTCTAATTTCCCAAACCAAACTGCTTGCAGCTCTAACTCCCTTCTAACTACCACTTCTTCGGTTCAGTGAGATATGCTGGATTCTAAACGGAGAAGCTTCTCTGACGCTTTTTCACAGAGATTTTGAAACTGAAATCTCCCATGCCGTTTCCACCATAGGCAGCAATGGGCTTCCCCATAGAACTTGCCAACCTGAATTCCTACAGGCTAGATGTGAGAGGCACATTCTGCTGCTTCCTCCCTAACAGTTAAGCTTGCTTCTGAAAGCTCAACCTCCGGGGACTCTGTTTGGCACAGATATAGAACACACTTTTCCAAGCCTGTTGGAAGGCCTTTGCAATGTCATTTCGCACCTAATTTCCCAAACCAAACTGCTTGCAGCTCTAACTGCCTTCTAACTACCACTTCTTCGGTTCAGTGAGATATGCTGGATTCTAAACGGAGAAGCTTCTCTGACGCTTTTTCACAGAGATTTTGAAACTGAAATCTCCCATGCCGTTTCCACCATAGGCAGCAATGGGCTTCCCCATAGAACTTGCCAACCTGAATTCCTACAGGCTAGATGTGAGAGGCACATTCTGCTGCTTCCTCCCTAACAGTTAAACTTGCTTCTGAAAGCTCAACCTCCGGGGAGTTTGTTTGGCAGAGATATAGAACACACTTTTCCAAGCCTGTTGGAAGGCATTTGCAGTTTCAATTCGCGTCTAATTTCCCAAACCAAACTGCTTGCAGCTCTAACTCCCTTCTAACTACCACTTCTTCGGTTCAGTGAGATATGCTGGATTCTAAACGGAGAAGCTTCTCTGACGCTTTTTCACAGAGATTTTGAAACTGAAATCTCCCATGCCGTTTCCACCATAGGCAGCAATGGGCTTCCCCATAGAACTTGCCAACCTGAATTCCTACAGGCTAGATGTGAGAGGCACATTCTGCTGCTTCCTCCCTAAGAGTTAAGCTTGCTTGTGAAAGCTCAACCTCCGGGGAGTGTGTTTGGCAGAGATATAGAACACACTTTTCCAAGCCTGTTGGAAGGCCTTTGCAGTGTCATTTCGCATCTAATTTCCCAAACCAAACTGCTTGCAGCTCTAACTCCCTTCTAACTACCACTTCTTCGGTTCAGTGAGATATGCTGGATTGTAAACGGAGAAGCTTCTCTGATGCTTTTTCACAGAGATTTTGAAACTGAAATCTCCCATGCCGTTTCCACCATAGGGAGGAATGGGCTTCCCCATAGAACTTGCCAACCTGAATACCTACAGGCTAGATGTGAGAGGCACATTCTGCTGCTTCCTCCCTTAGAGTTAAACTAGCTTCTGAAAGCTCAACCTCCGGGGAGTTTGTTTGGCAGAGATATAGAACACAATTTTCCAAGCCTGTTGGAAGGCATTTGCAGTTTCATTTCGCGTCTAATTTCCCAAACCAAACTGCTTGCAGCTCTAACTCCCTTCTAACTACCACTTCTTCGGTTCAGTGAGATATGCTGGATTCTAAACGGAGAAGCTTCTCTGATGCTTTTTCACAGAGATTTTGAAACTGAAATCTCCCATGCTGTTTCCACCATAGCCAGCAATGGGCTTCCCCATAGAACTTGCCAACCTGAATTCCTACAGGCTAGATGTGAGAGGCACATTCTGCTGCGTCCTCCCTTAGAGTTAAACTTGCTTCTGAAAGCTCAACCTCCGGGGAGTCTGTTTGGCAGAGATATAGAACACACTTTTCCAAGCCTGGTGGAAGGCATTTGCAGTTTCATTTCGCGTCTAATTTCCCAAACCAACCTGCTTGCAGCTCTAACTCCCTTCTAACTATCACTTCTTCGGTTCAGTGAGATATGCTGGATTCTAAACGGAGAAGCTTCTCTGACGCTTTTTCACAGAGATTTTGAAACTGAAATCTCCCATGCCGTTTCCACCATAGGCAGCAATGGGCTTCCCCATAGAACTTGCCAACCTGAATTCCTACAGGCTAGATGTGAGAGGCACATTCTGCTGCTTCCTCCCTAAGAGTTAAGCTTGCTTCTGAAAGCTCAACCTCCGGGGAGTCTGTTTGGCAGAGATATAGAACACACTTTTCCAAGCCTGTTGGAAGGCCTTTGCAGTGTCATTTCGCATCTAATTTCCCAAACCAAACTGCTTGCAGCTCTAACTCCCTTCTAACTACCACTTCTTCGGTTCAGTGAGATATGCTGGATTCTAAACGGAGAAGCTTCTCTGACGCTTTTTCACAGAGATTTTGAAACTGAAATTTCCAAACCCGTTTCCAACGAAGGCGCCAATGGGCTTCCCCATAGAACTTGCCAACCTGAATTCCTACAGGCTAGATGTGAGAGGCACATTCTGCTGCTTCCTCCCTTAGAGTTAAACTAGCTTCTGAAAGCTCAAACTCCGGGGAGTTTGTTTGGCAGAGATATAGAACACACTTTTCCAAGCCTGTTGGAAGGCATTTGCAGTTTCATTTCGCGTCTAATTTCCCAAACCAAACTGCTTGCAGCTCTAACTCCCTTCTAACTACCACTTCTTCGGTTCAGTGAGATATGCTGGATTCTAAACGGAGAAGCTTCTCTGACGCTTTTTCACAGAGATTTTGAAACTGAAATCTCCCATGCCGTTTCCACCATAGGCAGCAATGGGCTTCCCCATAGAACTTGCCAACCTGAATTCCTACAGGCTAGATGTGAGAGGCACATTCTGCTGCTTCCTCCCTAACAGTTAAGCTTGCTTCTGAAAGCTCAACCTCCGGGGACTCTGTTTGGCACAGATATAGAACACACTTTTCCAAGCCTGTTGGAAGGCCTTTGCAATGTCATTTCGCACCTAATTTCCCAAACCAAACTGCTTGCAGCTCTAACTGCCTTCTAACTACCACTTCTTCGGTTCAGTGAGATATGCTGGATTCTAAACGGAGAAGCTTCTCTGACGCTTTTTCACAGAGATTTTGAAACTGAAATCTCCCATGCCGTTTCCACCATAGGCAGCAATGGGCTTCCCCATAGAACTTGCCAACCTGAATTCCTACAGGCTAGATGTGAGAGGCACATTCTGCTGCTTCCTCCCTAACAGTTAAACTTGCTTCTGAAAGCTCAACCTCCGGGGAGTTTGTTTGGCAGAGATATAGAACACACTTTTCCAAGCCTGTTGGAAGGCATTTGCAGTTTCATTTCGCGTCTAATTTCCCAAACCAAACTGCTTGCAGCTCTAACTCCCTTCTAACTACCACTTCTTCGGTTCAGTGAGATATGCTGGATTCTAAACGGAGAAGCTTCTCTGACGCTTTTTCACAGAGATTTTGAAACTGAAATTTCCAAACCCGTTTCCAACGAAGGCGCCAATGGGCTTCCCCATAGAACTTGCCAACCTGAATTCCTACAGGCTAGATGTGAGAGGCACATTCTGCTGCTTCCTCCCTTAGAGTTAAACTAGCTTCTGAAAGCTCAACCTCCGGGGAGTTTGTTTGGCAGAGATATAGAACACACTTTTCCAAGCCTGTTGGAAGGCATTTGCAGTTTCATTTCGCGTCTAATTTCCCAAACCAAACTGCTTGCAGCTCTAACTCCCTTCTAACTACCACTTCTTCGGTTCAGTGAGATATGCTGGATTCTAAACGGAGAAGCTTCTCTGACGCTTTTTCACAGAGATTTTGAAACTGAAATCTCCCATGCCGTTTCCACCATAGGCAGCAATGGGCTTCCCCATAGAACTTGCCAACCTGAATTCCTACAGGCTAGATGTGAGAGGCACATTCTGCTGCTTCCTCCCTTAGAGTTAAACTTGCTTCTGAAAGCTCAACCTCCGGGGAGTTTGTTTGGCAGAGATATAGAACACACTTTTCCAAGCCTGTTGGAAGGCATTTGCAGTTTCATTTCGCGTCTAATTTCCCAAACCAAACTGCTTGCAGCTCTAACTCCCTTCTAACTACCACTTCTTCGGTTCAGTGAGATATGCTGGATTCTAAACGGAGAAGCTTCTCTGACGCTTTTTCACAGAGATTTTGAAACTGAAATCTCCCATGCCGTTTCCACCATAGGCAGCAATGGGCTTCCCCATAGAACTTGCCAACCTGAATTCCTACAGGCTAGATGTGAGAGGCACATTCTGCTGCTTCCTCCCTTAGAGTTAAACTAGCTTCTGAAAGCTCAACCTCCGGGGAGTTTGTTTGGCAGAGATATAGAACACAATTTTCCAAGCCTGTTGGAAGGCATTTGCAGTTTCATTTCGCGTCTAATTTCCCAAACCAAACTGCTTACAGCTCTAACTCCCTTCTAACTACCACTTCTTCGGTTCAGTGAGATATGCTGGATTCTAAACGGAGAAGCTTCTCTGACGCTTTTTCACAGAGATTTTGAAACTGAAATCTCCCATGCTGTTTCCACCATAGGCAGCAATGGGCTTCCCCATAGAACTTGCCAACCTGAATTCCTACAGGCTAGATGTGAGAGGCACATTCTGCTGCTTCCTCCCTTAGAGTTAAACTAGCTTCTGAAAGCTCAACCTCCAGGGAGTCTGTTTGGCAGAGATATAGAACACACTTTTCCAAGCCTGTTGGAAGGCATTTGCAGTTTCAATTCGCGTCTAATTTCCCAAACCAAACTGCTTGCAGCTCTAACTGCCTTCTAACTACCACTTCTTCGGTTCAGTGAGATATGCTGGATTCTAAACGGAGAAGCTTCTCTGACGCTTTTTCACAGAGATTTTGAAACTGAAATCTCCCATGCCGTTTCCACCATAGGCAGCAATGGGCTTCCCCATAGAACTTGCCAACCTGAATTCCTACAGGCTAGATGTGAGAGGCACATTCTGCTGCTTCCTCCCTAAGAGTTAAGCTTGCTTGTGAAAGCTCAACCTCCGGGGAGTCTGTTTGGCAGAGATATAGAACACACTTTTCCAAGCCTGTTGGAAGGCCTTTGAAGTGTCATTTCGCATCTAATTTCCCAAACCAAACTGCTTGCAGCTCTAACTCCCTTCTAACTACCACTTCTTCGGTTCAGTGAGATATGCTGGATTCTAAACGGAGAAGCTTCTCTGACGCTTTTTCACAGAGATTTTGAAACTGAAATCTCCCATGCCGTTTCCACCATAGGCAGCAATGGGCTTCCCCATAGAACTTGCCAACCTGAATTCCTACAGGCTAGATGTGAGAGGCACATTCTGCTGCTTCCTCAGTTAGAGTTAAACTAGCTTCTGAAAGCTCAACCTCCGGGGAGTTTGTTTGGCAGAGATATAAAACACAATTTTCCAAGCCTGTTGGAAGGCATTTGCAGTTTCATTTCGCGTCTAATTTCCCAAACCAAACTGCTTGCAGCTCTAACTGCCTTCTAACTACCACTTCTTCGGTTCAGTGAGATATGCTGGATTCTAAACGGAGAAGCTTCTCTGACGCTTTTTCACAGAGATTTTGAAACTGAAATCTCCCATGCCGTTTCCACCATAGGCAGCAATGGGCTTCCCCATAGAACTTGCCAACCTGAATTCCTACAGGCTAGATGTGAGAGGCACATTCTGCTGCTTCCTCCCTAAGAGTTAAGCTTGCTTCGGAAAGCTCAACCTCCGGGGAGTCTGTTTGGCAGAGATATAGAACACACTTTTCCAAGCCTGTTGGAAGGCCTTTGCAGTGTCATTTCGCATCTAATTTCCCAAACCAAACTGCTTGCAGCTCTAACTCCCTTCTAACTACCACTTCTTCGGTTCAGTGAGGTATGCTGGATTCTAAACGGAGAAACTTCTCTGACGCTTTTTCACAGAGATTTTGAAACTGAAATCTCCCATGCCGTTTCCACCATAGGCAGCAATGGGCTTCCCCATAGAACTTGCCAACCTGAATTCCTACAGGCTAGATGTGAGAGGCACATTCTGCTGCTTCCTCCCTAAGAGTTAAACTTGCTTCTGAAAGCTCAACCTCCGGGGAGTTTGTTTGGCAGAGATATAGAACACACTTTTCCAAGCCTGTTGGAAGGCCTTTGCAGTGTCATTTCGCGTCTAATTTCCCAAACCAAACTGCTTGCAGCTCTAACACCCTTCTAACTACCACTTCTTCGGTTCAGTGAGATATGCTGGATTCTAAACGGAGAAGCTTCTCTGACGCTTTTTCACAGAGATTTTGAAACTGAAATTTCCAAACCCGTTTCCAACGAAGGCGCCAATGGGCTTCCCCATAGAACTTGCCAACCTGAATTCCTACAGGCTAGATGTGAGAGGCACATTCTGCTGCTTCCTCCCTAAGAGTTAAGCTTGCTTCTGAAAGCTCAACCTCCGGGGAGTCTGTTTGGCAGAGATATAGAACACACTTTTCCAAGCCTGTTGGAAGGCCTTTGCAGTTTCATTTCGCGTCTAATTTCCCAAACCAAACTGCTTGCAGCTCTAACTCCCTTCTAAATACCACTTCTTCGGTTCAGTGAGATATGCTGGATTCTAAACGGAGAAGCTTCTCTGACGCTTTTTCACAGAGATTTTGAAACTGAAATCTCCCATGCCGTTTCCACCATAGGCAGCAATGGGCTTCCCCATAGAACTTGCCAACCTGAATTCCTACAGGCTAGATGTGAGAGGCACATTCTGCTGCTTCCTCCCTAACAGTTAAGCTTGCTTCTGAAAGCTCAACCTCCGGGGACTCTGTTTGGCACAGATATAGAACACACTTTTCCAAGCCTGTTGGAAGGCCTTTGCAGTGTCATTTCGCATCTAATTTCCCAAACCAAACTGCTTGCAGCTCTAACTCCCTTCTAACTACCACTTCTTCGGTTCAGTGAGATATGCTGGATTCTAAACGGAGAAACTTCTCTGACGCTTTTTCACAGAGATTTTGAAACTGAAATCTCCCATGCCGTTTCCACCATAGGCAGCAATGGGCTTCCCCATAGAACTTGCCAACCTGAATTCCTACAGGCTAGATGTGAGAGGCACATTCTGCTGCTTCCTCCCTAAGAGTTAAGCTTGCTTGTGAAAGCTCAACCTCCGGGGAGTGTGTTTGGCAGAGATATAGAACACACTTTTCCAAGCCTGTTGGAAGGCCTTTGCAGTGTCATTTCGCATCTAATTTCCCAAACCAAACTGCTTGCAGCTCTAACTCCCTTCTAACTACCACTTCTTCGGTTCAGTGAGATATGCTGGATTGTAAACGGAGAAGCTTCTCTGATGCTTTTTCACAGAGATTTTGAAACTGAAATCTCCCATGCCGTTTCCACCATAGGGAGGAATGGGCTTCCCCATAGAACTTGCCAACCTGAATACCTACAGGCTAGATGTGAGAGGCACATTCTGCTGCTTCCTCCCTTAGAGTTAAACTAGCTTCTGAAAGCTCAACCTCCGGGGAGTTTGTTTGGCAGAGATATAGAACACAATTTTCCAAGCCTGTTGGAAGGCATTTGCAGTTTCATTTCGCGTCTAATTTCCCAAACCAAACTGCTTGCAGCTCTAACTCCCTTCTAACTACCACTTCTTCGGTTCAGTGAGATATGCTGGATTCTAAACGGAGAAGCTTCTCTGATGCTTTTTCACAGAGATTTTGAAACTGAAATCTCCCATGCTGTTTCCACCATAGCCAGCAATGGGCTTCCCCATAGAACTTGCCAACCTGAATTCCTACAGGCTAGATGTGAGAGGCACATTCTGCTGCGTCCTCCCTTAGAGTTAAACTTGCTTCTGAAAGCTCAACCTCCGGGGAGTCTGTTTGGCAGAGATATAGAACACACTTTTCCAAGCCTGGTGGAAGGCATTTGCAGTTTCATTTCGCGTCTAATTTCCCAAACCAACCTGCTTGCAGCTCTAACTCCCTTCTAACTATCACTTCTTCGGTTCAGTGAGATATGCTGGATTCTAAACGGAGAAGCTTCTCTGACGCTTTTTCACAGAGATTTTGAAACTGAAATCTCCCATGCCGTTTCCACCATAGGCAGCAATGGGCTTCCCCATAGAACTTGCCAACCTGAATTCCTACAGGCTAGATGTGAGAGGCACATTCTGCTGCTTCCTCCCTAAGAGTTAAGCTTGCTTGTGAAAGCTCAACCTCCGGGGAGTCTGTTTGGCAGAGATATAGAACACACTTTTCCAAGCCTGTTGGAAGGCCTTTGCAGTGTCATTTCGCATCTAATTTCCCAAACCAAACTGCTTGCAGCTCTAACTCCCTTCTAACTACCACTTCTTCGGTTCAGTGAGATATGCTGGATTCTAAACGGAGAAGCTTCTCTGACGCTTTTTCACAGAGATTTTGAAACTGAAATTTCCAAACCCGTTTCCAACGAAGGCGCCAATGGGCTTCCCCATAGAACTTGCCAACCTGAATTCCTACAGGCTAGATGTGAGAGGCACATTCTGCTGCTTCCTCCCTTAGAGTTAAACTAGCTTCTGAAAGCTCAAACTCCGGGGAGTTTGTTTGGCAGAGATATAGAACACACTTTTCCAAGCCTGTTGGAAGGCATTTGCAGTTTCATTTCGCGTCTAATTTCCCAAACCAAACTGCTTGCAGCTCTAACTCCCTTCTAACTACCACTTCTTCGGTTCAGTGAGATATGCTGGATTCTAAACGGAGAAGCTTCTCTGACGCTTTTTCACAGAGATTTTGAAACTGAAATCTCCCATGCCGTTTCCACCATAGGCAGCAATGGGCTTCCCCATAGAACTTGCCAACCTGAATTCCTACAGGCTAGATGTGAGAGGCACATTCTGCTGCTTCCTCCCTAACAGTTAAGCTTGCTTCTGAAAGCTCAACCTCCGGGGACTCTGTTTGGCACAGATATAGAACACACTTTTCCAAGCCTGTTGGAAGGCCTTTGCAATGTCATTTCGCACCTAATTTCCCAAACCAAACTGCTTGCAGCTCTAACTGCCTTCTAACTACCACTTCTTCGGTTCAGTGAGATATGCTGGATTCTAAACGGAGAAGCTTCTCTGACGCTTTTTCACAGAGATTTTGAAACTGAAATCTCCCATGCCGTTTCCACCATAGGCAGCAATGGGCTTCCCCATAGAACTTGCCAACCTGAATTCCTACAGGCTAGATGTGAGAGGCACATTCTGCTGCTTCCTCCCTAACAGTTAAACTTGCTTCTGAAAGCTCAACCTCCGGGGAGTTTGTTTGGCAGAGATATAGAACACACTTTTCCAAGCCTGTTGGAAGGCATTTGCAGTTTCAATTCGCGTCTAATTTCCCAAACCAAACTGCTTGCAGCTCTAACTGCCTTCTAACTACCACTTCTTCGGTTCAGTGAGATATGCTGGATTCTAAACGGAGAAGCTTCTCTGACGCTTTTTCACAGAGATTTTGAAACTGAAATCTCCCATGCCGTTTCCACCATAGGCAGCAATGGGCTTCCCCATAGAACTTGCCAACCTGAATTCCTACAGGCTAGATGTGAGAGGCACATTCTGCTGCTTCCTCCCTAAGAGTTAAGCTTGCTTGTGAAAGCTCAACCTCCGGGGAGTGTGTTTGGCAGAGATATAGAACACACTTTTCCAAGCCTGTTGGAAGGCCTTTGCAGTGTCATTTCGCATCTAATTTCCCAAACCAAACTGCTTGCAGCTCTAACTCCCTTCTAACTACCACTTCTTCGGTTCAGTGAGATATGCTGGATTGTAAACGGAGAAGCTTCTCTGATGCTTTTTCACAGAGATTTTGAAACTGAAATCTCCCATGCCGTTTCCACCATAGGGAGGAATGGGCTTCCCCATAGAACTTGCCAACCTGAATACCTACAGGCTAGATGTGAGAGGCACATTCTGCTGCTTCCTCCCTTAGAGTTAAACTAGCTTCTGAAAGCTCAACCTCCGGGGAGTTTGTTTGGCAGAGATATAGAACACAATTTTCCAAGCCTGTTGGAAGGCATTTGCAGTTTCATTTCGCGTCTAATTTCCCAAACCAAACTGCTTGCAGCTCTAACTCCCTTCTAACTACCACTTCTTCGGTTCAGTGAGATATGCTGGATTCTAAACGGAGAAGCTTCTCTGATGCTTTTTCACAGAGATTTTGAAACTGAAATCTCCCATGCTGTTTCCACCATAGCCAGCAATGGGCTTCCCCATAGAACTTGCCAACCTGAATTCCTACAGGCTAGATGTGAGAGGCACATTCTGCTGCGTCCTCCCTTAGAGTTAAACTTGCTTCTGAAAGCTCAACCTCCGGGGAGTCTGTTTGGCAGAGATATAGAACACACTTTTCCAAGCCTGGTGGAAGGCATTTGCAGTTTCATTTCGCGTCTAATTTCCCAAACCAACCTGCTTGCAGCTCTAACTCCCTTCTAACTATCACTTCTTCGGTTCAGTGAGATATGCTGGATTCTAAACGGAGAAGCTTCTCTGACGCTTTTTCACAGAGATTTTGAAACTGAAATCTCCCATGCCGTTTCCACCATAGGCAGCAATGGGCTTCCCCATAGAACTTGCCAACCTGAATTCCTACAGGCTAGATGTGAGAGGCACATTCTGCTGCTTCCTCCCTAAGAGTTAAGCTTGCTTCTGAAAGCTCAACCTCCGGGGAGTCTGTTTGGCAGAGATATAGAACACACTTTTCCAAGCCTGTTGGAAGGCCTTTGCAGTGTCATTTCGCATCTAATTTCCCAAACCAAACTGCTTGCAGCTCTAACTCCCTTCTAACTACCACTTCTTCGGTTCAGTGAGATATGCTGGATTCTAAACGGAGAAGCTTCTCTGACGCTTTTTCACAGAGATTTTGAAACTGAAATTTCCAAACCCGTTTCCAACGAAGGCGCCAATGGGCTTCCCCATAGAACTTGCCAACCTGAATTCCTACAGGCTAGATGTGAGAGGCACATTCTGCTGCTTCCTCCCTTAGAGTTAAACTAGCTTCTGAAAGCTCAAACTCCGGGGAGTTTGTTTGGCAGAGATATAGAACACACTTTTCCAAGCCTGTTGGAAGGCATTTGCAGTTTCATTTCGCGTCTAATTTCCCAAACCAAACTGCTTGCAGCTCTAACTCCCTTCTAACTACCACTTCTTCGGTTCAGTGAGATATGCTGGATTCTAAACGGAGAAGCTTCTCTGACGCTTTTTCACAGAGATTTTGAAACTGAAATCTCCCATGCCGTTTCCACCATAGGCAGCAATGGGCTTCCCCATAGAACTTGCCAACCTGAATTCCTACAGGCTAGATGTGAGAGGCACATTCTGCTGCTTCCTCCCTAACAGTTAAGCTTGCTTCTGAAAGCTCAACCTCCGGGGACTCTGTTTGGCACAGATATAGAACACACTTTTCCAAGCCTGTTGGAAGGCCTTTGCAATGTCATTTCGCACCTAATTTCCCAAACCAAACTGCTTGCAGCTCTAACTGCCTTCTAACTACCACTTCTTCGGTTCAGTGAGATATGCTGGATTCTAAACGGAGAAGCTTCTCTGACGCTTTTTCACAGAGATTTTGAAACTGAAATCTCCCATGCCGTTTCCACCATAGGCAGCAATGGGCTTCCCCATAGAACTTGCCAACCTGAATTCCTACAGGCTAGATGTGAGAGGCACATTCTGCTGCTTCCTCCCTAACAGTTAAACTTGCTTCTGAAAGCTCAACCTCCGGGGAGTTTGTTTGGCAGAGATATAGAACACACTTTTCCAAGCCTGTTGGAAGGCATTTGCAGTTTCATTTCGCGTCTAATTTCCCAAACCAAACTGCTTGCAGCTCTAACTCCCTTCTAACTACCACTTCTTCGGTTCAGTGAGATATGCTGGATTCTAAACGGAGAAGCTTCTCTGACGCTTTTTCACAGAGATTTTGAAACTGAAATTTCCAAACCCGTTTCCAACGAAGGCGCCAATGGGCTTCCCCATAGAACTTGCCAACCTGAATTCCTACAGGCTAGATGTGAGAGGCACATTCTGCTGCTTCCTCCCTTAGAGTTAAACTAGCTTCTGAAAGCTCAACCTCCGGGGAGTTTGTTTGGCAGAGATATAGAACACACTTTTCCAAGCCTGTTGGAAGGCATTTGCAGTTTCATTTCGCGTCTAATTTCCCAAACCAAACTGCTTGCAGCTCTAACTCCCTTCTAACTACCACTTCTTCGGTTCAGTGAGATATGCTGGATTCTAAACGGAGAAGCTTCTCTGACGCTTTTTCACAGAGATTTTGAAACTGAAATCTCCCATGCCGTTTCCACCATAGGCAGCAATGGGCTTCCCCATAGAACTTGCCAACCTGAATTCCTACAGGCTAGATGTGAGAGGCACATTCTGCTGCTTCCTCCCTTAGAGTTAAACTTGCTTCTGAAAGCTCAACCTCCGGGGAGTTTGTTTGGCAGAGATATAGAACACACTTTTCCAAGCCTGTTGGAAGGCATTTGCAGTTTCATTTCGCGTCTAATTTCCCAAACCAAACTGCTTGCAGCTCTAACTCCCTTCTAACTACCACTTCTTCGGTTCAGTGAGATATGCTGGATTCTAAACGGAGAAGCTTCTCTGACGCTTTTTCACAGAGATTTTGAAACTGAAATCTCCCATGCCGTTTCCACCATAGGCAGCAATGGGCTTCCCCATAGAACTTGCCAACCTGAATTCCTACAGGCTAGATGTGAGAGGCACATTCTGCTGCTTCCTCCCTTAGAGTTAAACTAGCTTCTGAAAGCTCAACCTCCGGGGAGTTTGTTTGGCAGAGATATAGAACACAATTTTCCAAGCCTGTTGGAAGGCATTTGCAGTTTCATTTCGCGTCTAATTTCCCAAACCAAACTGCTTACAGCTCTAACTCCCTTCTAACTACCACTTCTTCGGTTCAGTGAGATATGCTGGATTCTAAACGGAGAAGCTTCTCTGACGCTTTTTCACAGAGATTTTGAAACTGAAATCTCCCATGCTGTTTCCACCATAGGCAGCAATGGGCTTCCCCATAGAACTTGCCAACCTGAATTCCTACAGGCTAGATGTGAGAGGCACATTCTGCTGCTTCCTCCCTTAGAGTTAAACTAGCTTCTGAAAGCTCAACCTCCAGGGAGTCTGTTTGGCAGAGATATAGAACACACTTTTCCAAGCCTGTTGGAAGGCATTTGCAGTTTCAATTCGCGTCTAATTTCCCAAACCAAACTGCTTGCAGCTCTAACTGCCTTCTAACTACCACTTCTTCGGTTCAGTGAGATATGCTGGATTCTAAACGGAGAAGCTTCTCTGACGCTTTTTCACAGAGATTTTGAAACTGAAATCTCCCATGCCGTTTCCACCATAGGCAGCAATGGGCTTCCCCATAGAACTTGCCAACCTGAATTCCTACAGGCTAGATGTGAGAGGCACATTCTGCTGCTTCCTCCCTAAGAGTTAAGCTTGCTTGTGAAAGCTCAACCTCCGGGGAGTCTGTTTGGCAGAGATATAGAACACACTTTTCCAAGCCTGTTGGAAGGCCTTTGAAGTGTCATTTCGCATCTAATTTCCCAAACCAAACTGCTTGCAGCTCTAACTCCCTTCTAACTACCACTTCTTCGGTTCAGTGAGATATGCTGGATTCTAAACGGAGAAGCTTCTCTGACGCTTTTTCACAGAGATTTTGAAACTGAAATCTCCCATGCCGTTTCCACCATAGGCAGCAATGGGCTTCCCCATAGAACTTGCCAACCTGAATTCCTACAGGCTAGATGTGAGAGGCACATTCTGCTGCTTCCTCAGTTAGAGTTAAACTAGCTTCTGAAAGCTCAACCTCCGGGGAGTTTGTTTGGCAGAGATATAAAACACAATTTTCCAAGCCTGTTGGAAGGCATTTGCAGTTTCATTTCGCGTCTAATTTCCCAAACCAAACTGCTTGCAGCTCTAACTGCCTTCTAACTACCACTTCTTCGGTTCAGTGAGATATGCTGGATTCTAAACGGAGAAGCTTCTCTGACGCTTTTTCACAGAGATTTTGAAACTGAAATCTCCCATGCCGTTTCCACCATAGGCAGCAATGGGCTTCCCCATAGAACTTGCCAACCTGAATTCCTACAGGCTAGATGTGAGAGGCACATTCTGCTGCTTCCTCCCTAAGAGTTAAGCTTGCTTCGGAAAGCTCAACCTCCGGGGAGTCTGTTTGGCAGAGATATAGAACACACTTTTCCAAGCCTGTTGGAAGGCCTTTGCAGTGTCATTTCGCATCTAATTTCCCAAACCAAACTGCTTGCAGCTCTAACTCCCTTCTAACTACCACTTCTTCGGTTCAGTGAGGTATGCTGGATTCTAAACGGAGAAACTTCTCTGACGCTTTTTCACAGAGATTTTGAAACTGAAATCTCCCATGCCGTTTCCACCATAGGCAGCAATGGGCTTCCCCATAGAACTTGCCAACCTGAATTCCTACAGGCTAGATGTGAGAGGCACATTCTGCTGCTTCCTCCCTAAGAGTTAAACTTGCTTCTGAAAGCTCAACCTCCGGGGAGTTTGTTTGGCAGAGATATAGAACACACTTTTCCAAGCCTGTTGGAAGGCCTTTGCAGTGTCATTTCGCGTCTAATTTCCCAAACCAAACTGCTTGCAGCTCTAACACCCTTCTAACTACCACTTCTTCGGTTCAGTGAGATATGCTGGATTCTAAACGGAGAAGCTTCTCTGACGCTTTTTCACAGAGATTTTGAAACTGAAATTTCCAAACCCGTTTCCAACGAAGGCGCCAATGGGCTTCCCCATAGAACTTGCCAACCTGAATTCCTACAGGCTAGATGTGAGAGGCACATTCTGCTGCTTCCTCCCTAAGAGTTAAGCTTGCTTCTGAAAGCTCAACCTCCGGGGAGTCTGTTTGGCAGAGATATAGAACACACTTTTCCAAGCCTGTTGGAAGGCCTTTGCAGTTTCATTTCGCGTCTAATTTCCCAAACCAAACTGCTTGCAGCTCTAACTCCCTTCTAAATACCACTTCTTCGGTTCAGTGAGATATGCTGGATTCTAAACGGAGAAGCTTCTCTGACGCTTTTTCACAGAGATTTTGAAACTGAAATCTCCCATGCCGTTTCCACCATAGGCAGCAATGGGCTTCCCCATAGAACTAGCCAACCTGAATTCCTAAAGGCTAGATGTGAGAGGCACATTCTGCTGCTTCCTCCCTTAGAGTTAAACTAGCTTCTGAAAGCTCAACCTCCGGGTAGTTTGTTTGGCAGAGATATAGAACACACTTTTCCAAGCCTGTTGGAAGGCATTTGCAGTTTCATTTCGCGTCTAATTTCCCAAACCAAACTGCTTGCAGCTCTAACTCCCTTCTAACTACCACTTCTTCGGTTCAGTGAGATATGCTGGATTCTAAACGGAGAAGCTTCTCTGACGCTTTTTCACAGAGATTTTGAAACTGAAATCTCCCATGCCGTTTCCACCATAGGCAGCAATGGGCTTCCCCATAGAACTTGCCAACCTGAATTCCTACAGGCTAGATGTGAGAGGCACATTCTGCTGCTTCCTCCCTAAGAGTTAAACTTGCTTCTGAAAGCTCAACCTCCCGGGAGTTTGTTTGGCAGAGATATAGAACACACTTTTCCAAGCCTGTTGGAAGGCATTTGCAGTTTCATTTCGCGTCTAATTTCCCAAACCAAACTGCTTGCAGCTCTAACTCCCTTCTAACTACCACTTCTTTGGTTCAGTGAGATATGCTGGATTCTAAACGGAGAAGCTTCTCTGACGCTTTTTCACAGAGATTTTGAAACTGAAATCTCCCATGCTGTTTCCACCATAGCCAGCAATGGGCTTCCCCATAGAACTTGCCAACCTGAATTCCTACAGGCTAGATGTGAGAGGCACATTCTGCTGCTTCCTCCCTTAGAGTTAAACTAGCTTCTGAAAGCTCAACCTCCAGGGAGTCTGTTTGGCAGAGATATAGAACACACTTTTCCAAGCCTGTTGGAAGGCATTTGCAGTTTCATTTCGCGTCTAATTTCCCAAACCAAACTGCTTGCAGCTCTAACTGCCGTCTAACTACCACTTCTTCGGTTCAGTGAGATATGCTGGATTGTAAACGGAGAAGCTTCTCTGACGCTTTTTCACAGAGATTTTGAAACTGAAATCTCCCATGCCGTTTCCACCATAGGCAGCAATGGGCTTCCCCATAGAACTTGCCAACCTGAATTCCTACAGGCTAGATGTGAGAGGCACATTCTGCTGCTTCCTCCCTAAGAGTTAAGCTTGCTTCTGAAAGCTCAACCTCCGGGGAGTCTGTTTGGCAGAGATATAGAACACACTTTTCCAAGCCTGTTGGAAGGCCTTTGCAGTGTCATTTCGCATCTAATTTCCCAAACCAAACTGCTTGCAGCTCTAACTCCCTTCTAACTACCACTTCTTCGGTTCAGTGAGATATGCTGGATTCTAAACGGAGAAGCTTCTCTGACGCTTTTTCACAGAGATTTTGAAACTGAAATTTCCAAACCCGTTTCCAACGAAGGCGCCAATGGGCTTCCCCATAGAACTTGCCAACCTGAATTCCTACAGGCTAGATGTGAGAGGCACATTCTGCTGCTTCCTCCCTTAGAGATAAACTAGCTTCTGAAAGCTCAACCTCCGGGGAGTTTGTTTGGCAGAGATATAGAACACACTTTTCCAAGCCTGTTGGAAGGCATTTGCAGTTCCATTTCGCGTCTAATTTCCCAAACCAAACTGCTTGCAGCTCTAACTCCCTTCTAACTACCACTTCTTCGGTTCAGTGAGATATGCTGGATTCTAAACGGAGAAGCTTCTCTGACGCTTTTTCACAGAGATTTTGAAACTGAAATCTCCCATGCCGTTTCCACCATAGGCAGCAATGGGCTTCCCCATAGAACTTGCCAACCTGAATTCCTACAGGCTAGATGTGAGAGGCACATTCTGCTGCTTCCTCCCTAAGAGTTAAGCTTGCTTCTGAAAGCTCAACCTCCGGGGAGTCTGTTTGGCAGAGATATAGAACACACTTTTCCAAGCCTGTTTGAAGGCCTTTGCAGTGTCATTTCGCATCTAATTTCCCAAACCAAACTGCTTGCAGCTCTAACTGCCTTCTAACTACCACTTCTTCGGTTCAGTGAGATATGCTGGATTCTAAACGGAGAAGCTTCTCTGACGCTTTTTCACAGAGATTTTGAAACTGAAATTTCCAAACCCGTTTCCAACGAAGGCGACAATGGGCTACCCCATAGAACTTGCCAACCTGAATTCCTACAGGCTAGATGTGAGAGGCACATTCTGCTGCTTCCTCCCTTAGAGTTAAACTAGCTTCTGAAAGCTCAACCTCCCGGGAGTTTGTTTGGCAGAGATATAGAACACACTTTTCCAAGCCTGTTGGAAGGCATTTGCAGTTTCATTTCGCGTCTAATTTCCCAAACCAAACTGCTTGCAGCTCTAACTCCCTTCTAACTACCACTTCTTCGGTTCAGTGAGATATGCTGGATTCTAAACGGAGAAGCTTCTCTGACGCTTTTTCACAGAGATTTTGAAACTGAAATCTCCCATGCCGTTTCCACCATAGGCAGCAATGGGCTTCCCCATAGAACTTGCCAACCTGAATTCCTACAGGCTAGATGTGAGAGGCACATTCTGCTGCTTCCTCCCTTAGAGTTAAACTAGCTTCTGAAAGCTCAACCTCCGGGGAGTTTGTTTGGCAGAGATATAGAACACAATTTTCCAAGCCTGTTGGAAGGCATTTGCAGTTTCATTTCGCGTCTAATTTCCCAAACCAAACTGCTTACAGCTCTAACTCCCTTCTAACTACCACTTCTTCGGTTCAGTGAGATATGCTGGATTCTAAACGGAGAAGCTTCTCTGACGCTTTTTCACAGAGATTTTGAAACTGAAATCTCCCATGCTGTTTCCACCATAGGCAGCAATGGGCTTCCCCATAGAACTTGCCAACCTGAATTCCTACAGGCTAGATGTGAGAGGCACATTCTGCTGCTTCCTCCCTTAGAGTTAAACTAGCTTCTGAAAGCTCAACCTCCAGGGAGTCTGTTTGGCAGAGATATAGAACACACTTTTCCAAGCCTGTTGGAAGGCATTTGCAGTTTCATTTCGCGTCTAATTTCCCAAACCAAACTGCTTGCAGCTCTAACTGCCTTCTAACTACCATTTCTTCGGTTCAGTGAGATATGCTGGATTCTAAACGGAGAAGCTTCTCTGACGCTTTTTCACAGAGATTTTGAAACTGAAATTTCCAAACCCGTTTCCAACGAAGGCGCCAATGGGCTACCCCATAGAACTTGCCAACCTGAATTCCTACAGGCTAGATGTGAGAGGCACATTCTGCTGCTTCCTCCCTTAGAGTTAAACTAGCTTCTGAAAGCTCAACCTCCGGGGAGTTTGTTTGGAAGAGTTATAGAACACACTTTTCCAAGCCTGTTGGAAGGCATTTGCAGTTTCATTTCGCGTCTAATTTCCCAAACCAAACTGCTTGCAGCTCTAACTGCCTTCTAACTACCACTTCTTCGGTTCAGTGAGATATGCTGGATTCTAAACGGAGAAGCTTCTCTGACGCTTTTTCACAGAGATTTTGAAACTGAAATCTCCCATGCCGTTTCCACCATAGGCAGCAATGGGCTTCCCGATAGAACTTGCCAACCTGAATTCCTACAGGCTAGATGTGAGAGGCACATTCTGCTGCTTCGTCCCTAAGAGTTAAGCTTGCTTGTGAAAGCTCAACCTCCGGGGAGTTTGTTTGGCAGAGATATAGAACACACTTTTCCAAGCCTGTTGGAAGGCATTTGCAGTTTCATTTCGCGTCTAATTTCCCAAACCAAACTGCTTGCAGCTCTAACTCCCTTCTAACTACCACTTCTTCGGTTCAGTGAGATATGCTGGATTCAAAACGGAGAAGCTTCTCTGACGCTTTTTCACAGAGATTTTCAAAATGAAATTTCCAAACCCGTTTCCAACGAAGGCGCCAATGGGCTTCCCCATAGAACTTGCCAACCTGAATTCCTACAGGCTAGATGTGAGAGGCACATTCTGCTCCTTCCTCCCTTAGAGTTAAACTAGCTTCTGAAAGCTCAACCTCCGGGGAGTTTGTTTGGCAGAGATATAGAACACACTTTTCCAAGCCTGTTGGAAGGCATTTGCAGTTTCATTTCGCGTCTAATTTCCCAAACCAAACTGCTTGCAGCTCTAACTCCCTTCTAACTACCACTTCTTCGGTTCAGTGAGATATGCTGGATTCTAAACGGAGAAGCTTCTCTGACGCTTTTTCACAGAGATTTTGAAACTGAAATCTCCCATGCCGTTTCCACCATAGGCAGCAATGGGCTTCCCCATAGAACTTGCCAACCTGAATTCCTACAGGCTAGATGTGAGAGGCACATTCTGCTGCTTCCTCCCTAAGAGTTAAGCTTGCTTCTGAAAGCTCAACCTCCGGGGAGTCTGTTTGGCAGAGATATAGAACACACTTTTCCAAGCCTGTTGGAAGGCCTTTGCAGTGTCATTTCGCATCTAATTTCCCAAACCAAACTGCTTGCAGCTCTAACTCCCTTCTAACTACCACTTCTTCGGTTCAGTGAGATATGCTGGATTCTAAACGGAGAAGCTTCTCTGACGCTTTTTCACAGAGATTTTGAAACTGAAATTTCCAAACCCGTTTCCAACGAAGGCGCCAATGGGCTTCTCCATAGAACTTGCCAACCTGAATTCCTACAGGCTAGATGTGAGAGGCACATTCTGCTGCTTCCTCCCTTAGAGTTAAACTAGCTTCTGAAAGCTCAACCTCCGGGGAGTTTGTTTGGCAGAGATATAGAACACACTTTTCCAAGCCTGTTGGAAGGCATTTGCAGTTTCATTTCGCGTCTAATTTCCCAAACCAAACTGCTTGCAGCTCTAACTGCCTTCTAACTACCACTTCTTCGGTTCAGTGAGATATGCTGGATTCTAAACGGAGAAGCTTCTCTGACGCTTTTTCACAGAGATTTTGAAACTGAAATCTCCCATGCTGTTTCCACCATAGCCAGCAATGGGCTTCCCCATAGAACTTGCCAACCTGAATTCCTACAGGCTAGATGTGAGAGGCACATTCTGCTGCTTCCTCCCTTAGAGTTAAACTAGCTTCTGAAAGCTCAACCTCCAGGGAGTCTGTTTGGCAGAGATATAGAACACACTTTTCCAAGCCTGATGGAAGGCATTTGCAGTTTCATTTCGCGTCTAATTTCCCAAACCAAACTGGTTGCAGCTCTAACTGCCTTTTAACTACCACTTCTTCGGTTCAGTGAGATATGCTGGATTCTAAACGGAGAAGCTTCTCTGACGCTTTTTCACAGAGATTTTGAAACTGAAATCTCCCATGCCGTTTCCACCATAGGCAGCAATGGGCTTCCCCATAGAACTCGCCAACCTGAATTCCTACAGGCTAGATGTGAGAGGCACATTCTGCTGCTTCCTCCCTAAGAGTTAAGCTTGCTTGTGAAAGCTCAACCTCCGGGGAGTCTGTTTGGCAGAGATATAGAACACACTTTTCCAAGCTTTTTGGAAGGCCTTTGCAGTGTCATTTCGCATCTAATTTCCCAAACCAAACTGCTTGCAGCTCTAACTCCCTTCTAACTACCACTTCTTCGGTTCAGTGAGATATGCTGGATTCTAAACGGAGAAGCTTCTCTGACGCTTTTTCACAGAGATTTTGAAACTGAAATCTCCCATGCCGTTTCCACCATAGGCAGCAATGGGCTTCCCCATAGAACTTGCCAACCGGAATTCCTACAGGCTAGATGTGAGAGGCACATTCTGCTGCTTCCTCCCTAAGAGTTAAGCTTGCTTCTGAAAGCTCAACCTCCGGGGAGTCTGTTTGGCAGAGATATAGAACACACTTTTCCAAGCCTGTTGGAAGGCCTTTGCAGTTTCATTTCGCGTCTAATTTCCCAAACCAAACTGCTTGCAGCTCTAACTCCCTTCTAACTACCACTTCTTCGGTTCAGTGAGATATGCTGGATTCTAAACGGAGAAGCTTCTCTGACGCTTTTTCACAGAGATTTTGAAACTGAAATTTCCAAACCCGTTTCCAACGAAGGCGCCAATGGGCTTCCCCATAGAACTTGCCAACCTGAAATCCTACAGGCTAGATGTGAGAGGCACATTCTGCTGCTTCCTCCCTAAGAGTTAAGCTTGCTTCTGAAAGCTCAACCTCCGGGGAGTCTGTTTGGCAGAGATATAGAACACACTTTTCCAAGCCTGTTGGAAGGCCTTTGCAGTTTCATTTCGCGTCTAATTTCCCAAACCAAACTGCTTGCAGCTCTAACTCCCTTCTAACTACCACTTCTTCGGTTCAGTGAGATATGCTGGATTCTAAACGGAGAAGCTTCTCTGACGCTTTTTCACAGAGATTTTGAAACTGAAATCTCCCATGCCGTTTCCACCATAGGCAGCAATGGGCTTCCCCATAGAACTTGCCAACCTGAATTCCTACAGGCTAGATGTGAGAGGCACATTCTGCTGCTTCCTCCCTTAGAGTTAAACTAGCTTCTGAAAGCTCAACCTCCGGGGAGTTTGTTTGGCAGAGATATAGAACACAATTTTCCAAGCCTGTTGGAAGGCATTTGCAGTTTCATTTCGCGTCTAATTTCCCAAACCAAACTGCTTGCAGCTCTAACTCCCTTCTAACTACCACTTCTTCGGTTCAGTGAGATATGCTGGATTCTAAACGGAGAAGCTTCTCTGACGCTTTTTCACAGAGATTTTGAAACTGAAATCTCCCATGCCGTTTCCACCATAGGCAGCAATGGGCTTCCCCATAGAACTTGCCAACCTGAATTCCTACAGGCTAGATGTGAGAGGCACATTCTGCTGCTTCCTCCCTAAGAGTTAAGCTTGCTTCTGAAAGCTCAACCTCCGGGGAGTCTGTTTGGCAGAGATATAGAACACACTTTTCCAAGCCTGTTGGAAGGCCTTTGCAGTTTCATTTCGCGTCTAATTTCCCAAACCAAACTGCTTGCAGCTCTAACTCCCTTCTAACTACCACTTCTTCGGTTCAGTGAGATATGCTGGATTCTAAACGGAGAAGCTTCTCTGACGCTTTTTCACAGAGATTTTGAAACTGAAATCTCCCATGCCGTTTCCACCATAGGCAGCAATGGGCTTCCCCATAGAACTTGCCAACCTGAATTCCTACAGGCTAGATGTGAGAGGCACATTCTGCTGCTTCCTCCCTAAGAGTTAAGCTTGCTTCTGAAAGCTCAACCTCCGGGGAGTCTGTTTGGCAGAGATATAGAACACACTTTTCCAAGCCTGTTGGAAGGCCTTTGCAGTTTCATTTCGCGTCTAATTTCCCAAACCAAACTGCTTGCAGCTCTAACTCCCTTCTAACTACCACTTCTTCGGTTCAGTGAGATATGCTGGATTCTAAACGGAGAAGCTTCTCTGACGCTTTTTCACAGAGATTTTGAAACTGAAATTTCCAAACCCGTTTCCAACGAAGGCGCCAATGGGCTTCCCCATAGAACTTGCCAACCTGAATTCCTACAGGCTAGATGTGAGAGGCACATTCTGCTGCTTCCTCCCTTAGAGTTAAACTAGCTTCTGAAAGCTCAACCTCCGGGGAGTTTGTTTGGCAGAGATATAGAACACAATTTTCCAAGCCTGTTGGAAGGCATTTGCAGTTTCATTTCGCGTCTAATTTCCCAAACCAAACTGCTTGCAGCTCTAACTCCCTTCTAACTACCACTTCTTCGGTTCAGTGAGATATGCTGGATTCTAAACGGAGAAGCTTCTCTGACGCTTTTTCACAGAGATTTTGAAACTGAAATCTCCCATGCCGTTTCCACCATAGGCAGCAATGGGCTTCCCCATAGAACTTGCCAACCTGAATTCCTACAGGCTAGATGTGAGAGGCACATTCTGCTGCTTCCTCCCTAAGAGTTAAGCTTGCTTCTGAAAGCTCAACCTCCGGGGAGTCTGTTTGGCAGAGATATAGAACACACTTTTCCAAGCCTGTTGGAAGGCCTTTGCAGTTTCATTTCGCGTCTAATTTCCCAAACCAAACTGCTTGCAGCTCTAACTCCCTTCTAACTACCACTTCTTCGGTTCAGTGAGATATGCTGGATTCTAAACGGCGAAGCTTCTCTGACGCTTTTTCACAGAGATTTTGTAACTGAAATCTCCCATGCCGTTTCCACCATAGGCAGCAATGGGCTTCCCCATAGAACTTGCCAACCTGAATTCCTACAGGCTAGATGTGAGAGGCACATTCTGCTGCTTCCTCCCTTAGAGTTAAACTAGCTTCTGAAAGCTCAACCTCCGGGGAGTTTGTTTGGCAGAGATATAGAACACAATTTTCCAAGGCTGTTGGAAGGCATTTGCAGTTTCATTTCGCGTCTAATTTCCCAAACCAAACTGCTTGCAGCTCTAACTCCCTTCTAACTACCACTTCTTCGGTTCCGTGAGATATGCTGGATTCTAAACGGAGAAGCTTCTCTGACGCTTTTTCACAGAGATTTTGAAACTGAAATCTCCCAAGCCGTTTCCACCATAGGCAGCAATGGGCTTCCCCATAGAACTTGCCAACCTGAATTCCTACAGGCTAGATGTGAGAGGCACATTCTGCTGCTTCCTCCCTAAGAGTTAAGCTTGCTTCTGAAAGCTCAACCTCCGGGGAGTCTGTTTGGCAGAGATATAGAACACACTTTTCCAAGCCTGTTGGAAGGCCTTTGCAGTTTCATTTCGCGTCTAATTTCCCAAACCAAACTGCTTGCAGCTCTAACTCCCTTCTAACTACCACTTCTTCGGTTCAGTGAGATATGCTGGATTCTAAACGGAGAAGCTTCTCTGACGCTTTTTCACAGAGATTTTGAAACTGAAATCTCCCATGCCGTTTCCACCATAGGCAGCAATGGGCTTCCCCATAGAACTTGCCAACCTGAATTCCTACAGGCTAGATGTGAGAGGCACATTCTGCTGCTTCCTCCCTTAGAGTTAAACTAGCTTCTGAAAGCTCAACCTCCGGGGAGTTTGTTTGGCAGAGATATAGAACACAATTTTCCAAGCCTGTTGGAAGGCATTTGCAGTTTCATTTCGCGTCTAATTTCCCAAACCAAACTGCTTGCAGCTCTAACTCCCTTCCAACTACCACTTCTTTGGTTCAGTGAGATATGCTGGATTCTAAACGGAGAAGCTTCTCTGACGCTTTTTCACAGAGATTTTGAAACTGAAATCTCCCATGCCGTTTCCACCATAGGCAGCAATGGGCTTCCCCATAGAACTTGCCAACCTGAATTCCTACAGGCTAGATGTGAGAGGCACATTCTGCTGCTTCCTCCCTAAGAGTTAAGCTTGCTTCTGAAAGCTCAACCTCCGGGGAGTCTGTTTGGCAGAGATATAGAACACACTTTTCCAAGCCTGTTGGAAGGCCTTTGCAGTTTCATTTCGCGTCTAATTTCCCAAACCAAACTGCTTGCAGCTCTAACTCCCTTCTAACTACCACTTCTTCGGTTCAGTGAGATATGCTGGATTCTAAACGGAGAAGCTTCTCTGACGCTTTTTCACAGAGATTTTGAAACTGAAATCTCCCATGCCGTTTCCACCATAGGCAGCAATGGGCTTCCCCATAGAACTTGCCAACCTGAATTCCTACAGGCTAGATGTGAGAGGCACATTCTGCTGCTTCCTCCCTAAGAGTTAAGCTTGCTTCTGAAAGCTCAACCTCCGGGGAGTCTGTTTGGCAGAGATATAGAACACACTTTTCCAAGCCTGTTGGAAGGCCTTTGCAGTTTCATTTCGCGTCTAATTTCCCAAACCAAACTGCTTGCAGCTCTAACTCCCTTCTAACTACCACTTCTTCGGTTCAGTGAGATATGCTGGATTCTAAACGGAGAAGCTTCTCTGACGCTTTTTCACAGAGATTTTGAAACTGAAATCTCCCATGCCGTTTCCACCATAGGCAGCAATGGGCTTCCCCATAGAACTTGCCAACCTGAATTCCTACAGGCTAGATGTGAGAGGCACATTCTGCTGCTTCCTCCCTAAGAGTTAAGCTTGCTTCTGAAAGCTCAACCTCCGGGGAGTCTGTTTGGCAGAGATATAGAACACACTTTTCCAAGCCTGTTGGAAGGCCTTTGCAGTTTCATTTCGCGTCTAATTTCCCAAACCAAACTGCTTGCAGCTCTAACTCCCTTCTAACTACCACTTCTTCGGTTCAGTGAGATATGCTGGATTCTAAACGGAGAAGCTTCTCTGACGCTTTTTCACAGAGATTTTGAAACTGAAATCTCCCATGCCGTTTCCACCATAGGCAGCAATGGGCTTCCCCATAGAACTTGCCAACCTGAATTCCTACAGGCTAGATGTGAGAGGCACATTCTGCTGCTTCCTCCCTAAGAGTTAAGCTTGCTTGTGAAAGCTCAACCTCCGGGGAGTCTGTTTGGCAGAGATATAGAACACACTTTTCCAAGCCTGTTGGAAGGCCTTTGCAGTTTCATTTCGCGTCTAATTTCCCAAACCAAACTGCTTGCAGCTCTAACTCCCTTCTAACTACCACTTCTTCGGTTCAGTGAGATATGCTGGATTCTAAACGGAGAAGCTTCTCTGACGCTTTTTCACAGAGATTTTGAAACTGAAATCTCCCATGCCGTTTCCACCATAGGCAGCAATGGGCTTCCCAATAGAACTTGCCAACCTGAATTCCTACAGGCTAGATGTGAGAGGCACATTCTGCTGCTTCCTCCCTAAGAGTTAAGCTTGCTTCTGAAAGCTCAACCTCCGGGGAGTCTGTTTGGCAGAGATATAGAACACACTTTTCCAAGCCTGTTGGAAGGCCTTTGCAGTTTCATTTCGCGTCTAATTTCCCAAACCAAACTGCTTGCAGCTCTAACTCCCTTCTAACTACCACTTCTTCGGTTCAGTGAGATATGCTGGATTCTAAACGGAGAAGCTTCTCTGACGCTTTTTCACAGAGATTTTGAAACTGAAATCTCCCATGCCGTTTCCACCATAGGCAGCAATGGGCTTCCCCATAGAACTTGCCAACCTGAATTCCTACAGGCTAGATGTGAGAGGCACATTCTGCTGCTTCCTCCCTTAGAGTTAAACTAGCTTCTGAAAGCTCAACCTCCGGGGAGTTTGTTTGGCAGAGATATAGAACACAATTTTCCAAGCCTGTTGGAAGGCATTTGCAGTTTCATTTCGCGTCTAATTTCCCAAACCAAACTGCTTGCAGCTCTAACTCCCTTCTAACTACCACTTCTTCAGTTCAGTGAGATATGCTGGATTCTAAACGGAGAAGCTTCTCTGACGCTTTTTCACAGAGATTTTGAAACTGAAATCTCCCATGCCGTTTCCACCATAGGCAGCAATGGGCTTCCCCATAGAACTTGCCAACCTGAATTCCTACAGGCTAGATGTGAGAGGCACATTCTGCTGCTTCCTCCCTAAGAGTTAAGCTTGCTTCTGAAAGCTCAACCTCCGGGGAGTCTGTTTGGCAGAGATATAGAACACACTTTTCCAAGCCTGTTGGAAGGCCTTTGCAGTTTCATTTCGCGTCTAATTTCCCAAACCAAACTGCTTGCAGCTCTAACTCCCTTCTAACTACCACTTCTTCGGTTCAGTGAGATATGCTGGATTCTAAACGGAGAAGCTTCTCTGACGCTTTTTCACAGAGATTTTGAAACTGAAATCTCCCATGCCGTTTCCACCATAGGCAGCAATGGGCTTCCCCATAGAACTTGCCAACCTGAATTCCTACAGGCTAGATGTGAGAGGCACATTCTGCTGCTTCCTCCCTAAGAGTTAAGCTTGCTTCTGAAAGCTCAACCTCCGGGGTGTCTGTTTGGCAGAGATATAGAACACACTTTTCCAAGCCTGTTGGAAGGCCTTTGCCGTTTCATTTCGCGTCTAATTTCCCAAACCAAACTGCTTGCAGCTCTAACTCCCTTCTAACTACCACTTCTTCGGTTCAGTGAGATATGCTGGATTCTAAACGGAGAAGCTTCTCTGACGCTTTTTCACAGAGATTTTGAAACTGAAATCTCCCATGCCGTTTCCACCATAGGCAGCAATGGGCTTCCCCATAGAACTTGCCAACCTGAATTCCTACAGGCTAGATGTGAGAGGCACATTCTGCTGCTTCCTCCCTAAGAGTTAAGCTTGCTTCTGAAAGCTCAACCTCCGGGGAGTCTGTTTGGCAGAGATATAGAACACACTTTTCCAAGCCTGTTGGAAGGCCTTTGCAGTTTCATTTCGCGTCTAATTTCCCAAACCAAACTGCTTGCAGCTCTAACTCCCTTCTAACTACCACTTCTTCGGTTCAGTGAGATATGCTGGATTCTAAACGGAGAAGCTTCTCTGACGCTTTTTCACAGAGATTTTGAAACTGAAATCTCCCATGTCGTTTCCACCATAGGCAGCAATGGGCTTCCCCATAGAACTTGCCAACCTGAATTCCTACAGGCTAGATGTGAGAGGCACATTCTGCTGCTTCCTCCCTAAGAGTTAAGCTTGCTTCTGAAAGCTCAACCTCCGGGGAGTCTGTTTGGCAGAGATATAGAACACACTTTTCCAAGCCTGTTGGAAGGCCTTTGCAGTTTCATTTCGCGTCTAATTTCCCAAACCAAACTGCTTGCAGCTCTAACTCCCTTCTAACTACCACTTCTTCGGTTCAGTGAGATATGCTGGATTCTAAACGGAGAAGCTTCTCTGACGCTTTTTCACAGAGATTTTGAAACTGAAATCTCCCATGCCTTTTCCACCATAGGCAGCAATGGGCTTCCCCATAGAACTTGCCAACCTGAATTCCTACAGGCTAGATGTGAGAGGCACATTCTGCTGCTCCCTCCCTTAGAGTTAAACTAGCTTCTGAAAGCTCAACCTCCGGGGAGTTTGTTTGGCAGAGATATAGAACACAATTTTCCAAGCCTGTTGGAAGGCATTTGCAGTTTCATTTCGCGTCTAATTTCCGAAACCAAACTGCTTGCAGCTCTAACTCCCTTCTAACTACCACTTCTTCGGTTCAGTGAGATATGCTGGATTCTAAACGGAGAAGCTTCTCTGACGCTTTTTCACAGAGATTTTGAAACTGAAATCTCCCATGCTGTTTCCACCATAGCCAGCAATGGGCTTCCCCATAGAACTTGCCAACCTGAATTCCTACAGGCTAGATGTGAGAGGCACATTCTGCTGCTTCCTCCCTTAGAGTTAAACTTGCTTCTGAAAGCTCAACCTCCGGGGAGTCTGTTTGGCAGAGATATAGAACACACTTTTCCAAGCCTGTTGGAAGGCATTTGCAGTTTCATTTCGCGTCTAATTTCCCAAACCAACCTGCTTGCAGCTCTAACTCCCTTCTAACTACCACTTCTTCGGTTCAGTGAGATATGCTGGATTGTAAACGGAGAAGCTTCTCTGACGCTTTTTCACAGAGATTTTGAAACTGAAATCTCCCATGCCGTTTCCACCATAGGGAGGAATGGGCTTCCCCATAGAACTTGCCAACCTGAATTCCTACAGGCTAGATGTGAGAGGCACATTCTGCTGCTTCCTCCCTTAGAGTTAAACTAGCTTCTGAAAGCTCAACCTCCGGGGAGTTTGTTTGGCAGAGATATAGAACACAATTTTCCAAGCCTGTTGGAAGGCATTTGCAGTTTCATTTCGCGTCTAATTTCCCAAACCAAACTGCTTGCAGCTCTAACTCCCTTCTAACTACCACTTCTTCGGTTCAGTGAGATATGCTGGATTCTAAACGGAGAAGCTTCTCTGACGCTTTTTCACAGAGATTTTGAAACTGAAATCTCCCATGCCGTTTCCACCATAGGCAGCAATGGGCTTCCCCATAGAACTTGCCAACCTGAATTCCTACAGGCTAGATGTGAGAGGCACATTCTGCTGCGTCCTCCCTTAGAGTTAAACTTGCTTCTGAAAGCTCAACCTCCGGGGAGTCTGTTTGGCAGAGATATAGAACACACTTTTCCAAGCCTGGTGGAAGGCATTTGCAGTTTCATTTCGCGTCTAATTTCCCAAACCAACCTGCTTGCAGCTCTAACTCCCTTCTAACTACCACTTCTTCGGTTCAGTGAGATATGCTGGATTCTAAACGGAGAAGCTTCTCTGACGCTTTTTCACAGAGATTTTGAAACTGAAATCTCCCATGCCGTTTCCACCATAGGCAGCAATGGGCTTCCCCATAGAACTTGCCAACCTGAATTCCTACAGGCTAGATGTGAGAGGCACATTCTGCTGCTTCCTCCCTAAGAGTTAAGCTTGCTTCTGAAAGCTCAACCTCCGGGGAGTCTGTTTGGCAGAGACATAGAACACACTTTTCCAAGCCTGTTGGAAGGCCTTTGCAGTGTCATTTCGCATCTAATTTCCCAAACCAAACTGCTTGCAGCTCTAACTCCCTTCTAACTACCACTTCTTCGGTTCAGTGAGATATGCTGGATTCTAAACGGAGAAGCTTCTCTGACGCTTTTTCACAGAGATTTTGAAACTGAAATTTCCAAACCCGTTTCCAACGAAGGCGCCAATGGGCTTCCCCATAGAACTTGCCAACCTGAATTCCTACAGGCTAGATGTGAGAGGCACATTCTGCTGCTTCCTCCCTTAGAGTTAAACTAGCTTCTGAAAGCTCAAACTCCGGGGAGTTTGTTTGGCAGAGATATAGAACACACTTTTCCAAGCCTGTTGGAAGGCATTTGCAGTTTCATTTCGCGTCTAATTTCCCAAACCAAACTGCTTGCAGCTCTAACTCCCTTCTAACTACCACTTCTTCGGTTCAGTGAGATATGCTGGATTCTAAACGGAGAAGCTTCTCTGACGCTTTTTCACAGAGATTTTGAAACTGAAATCTCCCATGCCGTTTCCACCATAGGCAGCAATGGGCTTCCCCATAGAACTTGCCAACCTGAATTCCTACAGGCTAGATGTGAGAGGCACATTCTGCTGCTTCCTCCCTAACAGTTAAGCTTGCTTCTGAAAGCTCAACCTCCGGGGACTCTGTTTGGCACAGATATAGAACACACTTTTCCAAGCCTGTTGGAAGGCCTTTGCAGTGTCATTTCGCACGTAATTTCCCAAACCAAACTGCTTGCAGCTCTAACTGCCTTCTAACTACCACTTCTTCGGTTCAGTGAGATATGCTGGATTCTAAACGGAGAAGCTTCTCTGACGCTTTTTCACAGAGATTTTGAAACTGAAATCTCCCATGCCGTTTCCACCATAGGCAGCAATGGGCTTCCCCATAGAACTTGCCAACCTGAATTCCTACAGGCTAGATGTGAGAGGCACATTCTGCTGCTTCCTCCCTAAGAGTTAAGCTTGCTTCTGAAAGCTCAACCTCCGGGGAGTCTGTTTGGCAGAGATATAGAACACACTTTTCCAAGCCTGTTGGAAGGCCTTTGCAGTTTCATTTCGCGTCTAATTTCCCAAACCAAACTGCTTGCAGCTCTAACTCCCTTCTAACTACCACTTCTTCGGTTCAGTGAGATATGCTGGATTCTAAACGGAGAAGCTTCTCTGACGCTTTTTCACAGAGATTTTGAAACTGAAATCTCCCATGCCGTTTCCACCATAGGCAGCAATGGGCTTCCCCATAGAACTTGCCAACCTGAATTCCTACAGGCTAGATGTGAGAGGCACATTCTGCTGCTTCCTCCCTAAGAGTTAAGCTTGCTTGTGAAAGCTCAACCTCCGGGGAGTCTGTTTGGCAGAGATATAGAACACACTTTTCCAAGCCTGTTGGAAGGCCTTTGCAGTTTCATTTCGCGTCTAATTTCCCAAACCAAACTGCTTGCAGCTCTAACTCCCTTCTAACTACCACTTCTTCGGTTCAGTGAGATATGCTGGATTCTAAACGGAGAAGCTTCTCTGACGCTTTTTCACAGAGATTTTGAAACTGAAATCTCCCATGCCGTTTCCACCATAGGCAGCAATGGGCTTCCCAATAGAACTTGCCAACCTGAATTCCTACAGGCTAGATGTGAGAGGCACATTCTGCTGCTTCCTCCCTAAGAGTTAAGCTTGCTTCTGAAAGCTCAACCTCCGGGGAGTCTGTTTGGCAGAGATATAGAACACACTTTTCCAAGCCTGTTGGAAGGCCTTTGCAGTTTCATTTCGCGTCTAATTTCCCAAACCAAACTGCTTGCAGCTCTAACTCCCTTCTAACTACCACTTCTTCGGTTCAGTGAGATATGCTGGATTCTAAACGGAGAAGCTTCTCTGACGCTTTTTCACAGAGATTTTGAAACTGAAATCTCCCATGCCGTTTCCACCATAGGCAGCAATGGGCTTCCCCATAGAACTTGCCAACCTGAATTCCTACAGGCTAGATGTGAGAGGCACATTCTGCTGCTTCCTCCCTTAGAGTTAAACTAGCTTCTGAAAGCTCAACCTCCGGGGAGTTTGTTTGGCAGAGATATAGAACACAATTTTCCAAGCCTGTTGGAAGGCATTTGCAGTTTCATTTCGCGTCTAATTTCCCAAACCAAACTGCTTGCAGCTCTAACTCCCTTCTAACTACCACTTCTTCAGTTCAGTGAGATATGCTGGATTCTAAACGGAGAAGCTTCTCTGACGCTTTTTCACAGAGATTTTGAAACTGAAATCTCCCATGCCGTTTCCACCATAGGCAGCAATGGGCTTCCCCATAGAACTTGCCAACCTGAATTCCTACAGGCTAGATGTGAGAGGCACATTCTGCTGCTTCCTCCCTAAGAGTTAAGCTTGCTTCTGAAAGCTCAACCTCCGGGGAGTCTGTTTGGCAGAGATATAGAACACACTTTTCCAAGCCTGTTGGAAGGCCTTTGCAGTTTCATTTCGCGTCTAATTTCCCAAACCAAACTGCTTGCAGCTCTAACTCCCTTCTAACTACCACTTCTTCGGTTCAGTGAGATATGCTGGATTCTAAACGGAGAAGCTTCTCTGACGCTTTTTCACAGAGATTTTGAAACTGAAATCTCCCATGCCGTTTCCACCATAGGCAGCAATGGGCTTCCCCATAGAACTTGCCAACCTGAATTCCTACAGGCTAGATGTGAGAGGCACATTCTGCTGCTTCCTCCCTAAGAGTTAAGCTTGCTTCTGAAAGCTCAACCTCCGGGGTGTCTGTTTGGCAGAGATATAGAACACACTTTTCCAAGCCTGTTGGAAGGCCTTTGCCGTTTCATTTCGCGTCTAATTTCCCAAACCAAACTGCTTGCAGCTCTAACTCCCTTCTAACTACCACTTCTTCGGTTCAGTGAGATATGCTGGATTCTAAACGGAGAAGCTTCTCTGACGCTTTTTCACAGAGATTTTGAAACTGAAATCTCCCATGCCGTTTCCACCATAGGCAGCAATGGGCTTCCCCATAGAACTTGCCAACCTGAATTCCTACAGGCTAGATGTGAGAGGCACATTCTGCTGCTTCCTCCCTAAGAGTTAAGCTTGCTTCTGAAAGCTCAACCTCCGGGGAGTCTGTTTGGCAGAGATATAGAACACACTTTTCCAAGCCTGTTGGAAGGCCTTTGCAGTTTCATTTCGCGTCTAATTTCCCAAACCAAACTGCTTGCAGCTCTAACTCCCTTCTAACTACCACTTCTTCGGTTCAGTGAGATATGCTGGATTCTAAACGGAGAAGCTTCTCTGACGCTTTTTCACAGAGATTTTGAAACTGAAATCTCCCATGTCGTTTCCACCATAGGCAGCAATGGGCTTCCCCATAGAACTTGCCAACCTGAATTCCTACAGGCTAGATGTGAGAGGCACATTCTGCTGCTTCCTCCCTAAGAGTTAAGCTTGCTTCTGAAAGCTCAACCTCCGGGGAGTCTGTTTGGCAGAGATATAGAACACACTTTTCCAAGCCTGTTGGAAGGCCTTTGCAGTTTCATTTCGCGTCTAATTTCCCAAACCAAACTGCTTGCAGCTCTAACTCCCTTCTAACTACCACTTCTTCGGTTCAGTGAGATATGCTGGATTCTAAACGGAGAAGCTTCTCTGACGCTTTTTCACAGAGATTTTGAAACTGAAATCTCCCATGCCTTTTCCACCATAGGCAGCAATGGGCTTCCCCATAGAACTTGCCAACCTGAATTCCTACAGGCTAGATGTGAGAGGCACATTCTGCTGCTCCCTCCCTTAGAGTTAAACTAGCTTCTGAAAGCTCAACCTCCGGGGAGTTTGTTTGGCAGAGATATAGAACACAATTTTCCAAGCCTGTTGGAAGGCATTTGCAGTTTCATTTCGCGTCTAATTTCCGAAACCAAACTGCTTGCAGCTCTAACTCCCTTCTAACTACCACTTCTTCGGTTCAGTGAGATATGCTGGATTCTAAACGGAGAAGCTTCTCTGACGCTTTTTCACAGAGATTTTGAAACTGAAATCTCCCATGCTGTTTCCACCATAGCCAGCAATGGGCTTCCCCATAGAACTTGCCAACCTGAATTCCTACAGGCTAGATGTGAGAGGCACATTCTGCTGCTTCCTCCCTTAGAGTTAAACTTGCTTCTGAAAGCTCAACCTCCGGGGAGTCTGTTTGGCAGAGATATAGAACACACTTTTCCAAGCCTGTTGGAAGGCATTTGCAGTTTCATTTCGCGTCTAATTTCCCAAACCAACCTGCTTGCAGCTCTAACTCCCTTCTAACTACCACTTCTTCGGTTCAGTGAGATATGCTGGATTGTAAACGGAGAAGCTTCTCTGACGCTTTTTCACAGAGATTTTGAAACTGAAATCTCCCATGCCGTTTCCACCATAGGGAGGAATGGGCTTCCCCATAGAACTTGCCAACCTGAATTCCTACAGGCTAGATGTGAGAGGCACATTCTGCTGCTTCCTCCCTTAGAGTTAAACTAGCTTCTGAAAGCTCAACCTCCGGGGAGTTTGTTTGGCAGAGATATAGAACACAATTTTCCAAGCCTGTTGGAAGGCATTTGCAGTTTCATTTCGCGTCTAATTTCCCAAACCAAACTGCTTGCAGCTCTAACTCCCTTCTAACTACCACTTCTTCGGTTCAGTGAGATATGCTGGATTCTAAACGGAGAAGCTTCTCTGACGCTTTTTCACAGAGATTTTGAAACTGAAATCTCCCATGCCGTTTCCACCATAGGCAGCAATGGGCTTCCCCATAGAACTTGCCAACCTGAATTCCTACAGGCTAGATGTGAGAGGCACATTCTGCTGCGTCCTCCCTTAGAGTTAAACTTGCTTCTGAAAGCTCAACCTCCGGGGAGTCTGTTTGGCAGAGATATAGAACACACTTTTCCAAGCCTGGTGGAAGGCATTTGCAGTTTCATTTCGCGTCTAATTTCCCAAACCAACCTGCTTGCAGCTCTAACTCCCTTCTAACTACCACTTCTTCGGTTCAGTGAGATATGCTGGATTCTAAACGGAGAAGCTTCTCTGACGCTTTTTCACAGAGATTTTGAAACTGAAATCTCCCATGCCGTTTCCACCATAGGCAGCAATGGGCTTCCCCATAGAACTTGCCAACCTGAATTCCTACAGGCTAGATGTGAGAGGCACATTCTGCTGCTTCCTCCCTAAGAGTTAAGCTTGCTTCTGAAAGCTCAACCTCCGGGGAGTCTGTTTGGCAGAGACATAGAACACACTTTTCCAAGCCTGTTGGAAGGCCTTTGCAGTGTCATTTCGCATCTAATTTCCCAAACCAAACTGCTTGCAGCTCTAACTCCCTTCTAACTACCACTTCTTCGGTTCAGTGAGATATGCTGGATTCTAAACGGAGAAGCTTCTCTGACGCTTTTTCACAGAGATTTTGAAACTGAAATTTCCAAACCCGTTTCCAACGAAGGCGCCAATGGGCTTCCCCATAGAACTTGCCAACCTGAATTCCTACAGGCTAGATGTGAGAGGCACATTCTGCTGCTTCCTCCCTTAGAGTTAAACTAGCTTCTGAAAGCTCAAACTCCGGGGAGTTTGTTTGGCAGAGATATAGAACACACTTTTCCAAGCCTGTTGGAAGGCATTTGCAGTTTCATTTCGCGTCTAATTTCCCAAACCAAACTGCTTGCAGCTCTAACTCCCTTCTAACTACCACTTCTTCGGTTCAGTGAGATATGCTGGATTCTAAACGGAGAAGCTTCTCTGACGCTTTTTCACAGAGATTTTGAAACTGAAATCTCCCATGCCGTTTCCACCATAGGCAGCAATGGGCTTCCCCATAGAACTTGCCAACCTGAATTCCTACAGGCTAGATGTGAGAGGCACATTCTGCTGCTTCCTCCCTAACAGTTAAGCTTGCTTCTGAAAGCTCAACCTCCGGGGACTCTGTTTGGCACAGATATAGAACACACTTTTCCAAGCCTGTTGGAAGGCCTTTGCAGTGTCATTTCGCACGTAATTTCCCAAACCAAACTGCTTGCAGCTCTAACTGCCTTCTAACTACCACTTCTTCGGTTCAGTGAGATATGCTGGATTCTAAACGGAGAAGCTTCTCTGACGCTTTTTCACAGAGATTTTGAAACTGAAATCTCCCATGCCGTTTCCACCATAGGCAGCAATGGGCTTCCCCATAGAACTTGCCAACCTGAATTCCTACAGGCTAGATGTGAGAGGCACATTCTGCTGCTCCCTCCCTTAGAGTTAAACTAGCTTCTGAAAGCTCAACCTCCGGGGAGTTTGTTTGGCAGAGATATAAAACACAATTTTCCAAGCCTGTTGGAAGGCATTTGCAGTTTCATTTCGCGTCTAATTTCCGAAACCAAACTGCTTGCAGCTCTAACTCCCTTCTAACTACCACTTCTTCGGTTCAGTGAGATATGCTGGATTCTAAACGGAGAAGCTTCTCTGACGCTTTTTCACAGAGATTTTGAAACTGAAATCTCCCATGCCGTTTCCACCATAGCCAGCAATGGGCTTCCCCATAGAACTTGCCAACCTGAATTCCTACAGGCTAGATGTGAGAGGCACATTCTGCTGCTTCCTCCCTTAGAGTTAAACTTGCTTCTGAAAGCTCAACCTCCGGGGAGTCTGTTTGGCAGAGATATAGAACACACTTTTCCAAGCCTGTTGGAAGGCATTTGCAGTTTCATTTCGCGTCTAATTTCCCAAACCAACCTGCTTGCAGCTCTAACTCCCTTCTAACTACCACTTCTTCGGTTCAGTGAGATATGCTGGATTCTAAACGGAGAAGCTTCTCTGATGCTTTTTCACAGAGATTTTGAAACTGAAATCTCCCATGCCTTTTCCACCATAGGCAGCAATGGGCTTCCCCATAGAACTTGCCAACCTGAATTCCTACAGGCTAGATGTGAGAGGCACATTCTGCTGCTTCCTCCCTAAGAGTTAAGCTTGCTTGTGAAAGCTCAACCTCCGGGGAGTCTGTTTGGCAGAGATATAGAACACACTTTTCCAAGCCTGTTGGAAGGCCTTTGCAGTGTCATTTCGCATCTAATTTCCCAAACCAAACTGCTTGCAGCTCTAACTCCCTTCTAACTACCACTTCTTCGGTTCAGTGAGATATGCTGGATTCTAAACGGAGAAGCTTCTCTGACGCTTTTTCACAGAGATTTTGAAACTGAAATCTCCCATGCCGTTTCCACCATAGGCAGCAATGGGCTTCCCATAGAACTTGCCAACCTGAATTCCTAAAGGCTAGATGTGAGAGGCACATTCTGCTGCTTCCTCCCTAACAGTTAAGCTTGCTTCTGAAAGCTCAACCTCCGGGGACTCTGTTTGGCACAGATATAGAACACACTTTTCCAAGCCTGTTGGAAGGCCTTTGCAGTGTCATTTCGCATCTAATTTCCCAAACCAAACTGCTTGCAGCTCTAACTCCCTTCTAACTACCACTTCTTCGGTTCAGTGAGATATGCTGGATTCTAAACGGAGAAACTTCTCTGACGCTTTTTCACAGAGATTTTGAAACTGAAATCTCCCATGCCGTTTCCACCATAGGCAGCAATGGGCTTCCCCATAGAACTTGCCAACCTGAATTCCTACAGGCTAGATGTGAGAGGCACATTCTGCTGCTTCCTCCCTAAGAGTTAAGCTTGCTTGTGAAAGCTCAACCTCCGGGGAGTGTGTTTGGCAGAGATATAGAACACACTTTTCCAAGCCTGTTGGAAGGCCTTTGCAGTGTCATTTCGCATCTAATTTCCCAAACCAAACTGCTTGCAGCTCTAACTCCCTTCTAACTACCACTTCTTCGGTTCAGTGAGATATGCTGGATTGTAAACGGAGAAGCTTCTCTGATGCTTTTTCACAGAGATTTTGAAACTGAAATCTCCCATGCCGTTTCCACCATAGGGAGGAATGGGCTTCCCCATAGAACTTGCCAACCTGAATACCTACAGGCTAGATGTGAGAGGCACATTCTGCTGCTTCCTCCCTTAGAGTTAAACTAGCTTCTGAAAGCTCAACCTCCGGGGAGTTTGTTTGGCAGAGATATAGAACACAATTTTCCAAGCCTGTTGGAAGGCATTTGCAGTTTCATTTCGCGTCTAATTTCCCAAACCAAACTGCTTGCAGCTCTAACTCCCTTCTAACTACCACTTCTTCGGTTCAGTGAGATATGCTGGATTCTAAACGGAGAAGCTTCTCTGATGCTTTTTCACAGAGATTTTGAAACTGAAATCTCCCATGCTGTTTCCACCATAGCCAGCAATGGGCTTCCCCATAGAACTTGCCAACCTGAATTCCTACAGGCTAGATGTGAGAGGCACATTCTGCTGCGTCCTCCCTTAGAGTTAAACTTGCTTCTGAAAGCTCAACCTCCGGGGAGTCTGTTTGGCAGAGATATAGAACACACTTTTCCAAGCCTGGTGGAAGGCATTTGCAGTTTCATTTCGCGTCTAATTTCCCAAACCAACCTGCTTGCAGCTCTAACTCCCTTCTAACTATCACTTCTTCGGTTCAGTGAGATATGCTGGATTCTAAACGGAGAAGCTTCTCTGACGCTTTTTCACAGAGATTTTGAAACTGAAATCTCCCATGCCGTTTCCACCATAGGCAGCAATGGGCTTCCCCATAGAACTTGCCAACCTGAATTCCTACAGGCTAGATGTGAGAGGCACATTCTGCTGCTTCCTCCCTAAGAGTTAAGCTTGCTTCTGAAAGCTCAACCTCCGGGGAGTCTGTTTGGCAGAGATATAGAACACACTTTTCCAAGCCTGTTGGAAGGCCTTTGCAGTGTCATTTCGCATCTAATTTCCCAAACCAAACTGCTTGCAGCTCTAACTCCCTTCTAACTACCACTTCTTCGGTTCAGTGAGATATGCTGGATTCTAAACGGAGAAGCTTCTCTGACGCTTTTTCACAGAGATTTTGAAACTGAAATTTCCAAACCCGTTTCCAACGAAGGCGCCAATGGGCTTCCCCATAGAACTTGCCAACCTGAATTCCTACAGGCTAGATGTGAGAGGCACATTCTGCTGCTTCCTCCCTTAGAGTTAAACTAGGTTCTGAAAGCTCAAACTCCGGGGAGTTTGTTTGGCAGAGATATAGAACACACTTTTCCAAGCCTGTTGGAAGGCATTTGCAGTTTCATTTCGCGTCTAATTTCCCAAACCAAACTGCTTGCAGCTCTAACTCCCTTCTAACTACCACTTCTTCGGTTCAGTGAGATATGCTGGATTCTAAACGGAGAAGCTTCTCTGACGCTTTTTCACAGAGATTTTGAAACTGAAATCTCCCATGCCGTTTCCACCATAGGCAGCAATGGGCTTCCCCATAGAACTTGCCAACCTGAATTCCTACAGGCTAGATGTGAGAGGCACATTCTGCTGCTTCCTCCCTAACAGTTAAGCTTGCTTCTGAAAGCTCAACCTCCGGGGACTCTGTTTGGCACAGATATAGAACACACTTTTCCAAGCCTGTTGGAAGGCCTTTGCAATGTCATTTCGCACCTAATTTCCCAAACCAAACTGCTTGCAGCTCTAACTGCCTTCTAACTACCACTTCTTCGGTTCAGTGAGATATGCTGGATTCTAAACGGAGAAGCTTCTCTGACGCTTTTTCACAGAGATTTTGAAACTGAAATCTCCCATGCCGTTTCCACCATAGGCAGCAATGGGCTTCCCCATAGAACTTGCCAACCTGAATTCCTACAGGCTAGATGTGAGAGGCACATTCTGCTGCTTCCTCCCTAACAGTTAAACTTGCTTCTGAAAGCTCAACCTCCGGGGAGTTTGTTTGGCAGAGATATAGAACACACTTTTCCAAGCCTGTTGGAAGGCATTTGCAGTTTCAATTCGCGTCTAATTTCCCAAACCAAACTGCTTGCAGCTCTAACTCCCTTCTAACTACCACTTCTTCGGTTCAGTGAGATATGCTGGATTCTAAACGGAGAAGCTTCTCTGACGCTTTTTCACAGAGATTTTGAAACTGAAATCTCCCATGCCGTTTCCACCATAGGCAGCAATGGGCTTCCCCATAGAACTTGCCAACCTGAATTCCTACAGGCTATTTGTGAGAGGCACATTCTGCTGCTTCCTCCCTAAGAGTTAAGCTTGCTTGTGAAAGCTCAACCTCCGGGGAGTGTGTTTGGCAGAGATATAGAACACACTTTTCCAAGCCTGTTGGAAGGCCTTTGCAGTGTCATTTCGCATCTAATTTCCCAAACCAAACTGCTTGCAGCTCTAACTCCCTTCTAACTACCACTTCTTCGGTTCAGTGAGATATGCTGGATTGTAAACGGAGAAGCTTCTCTGATGCTTTTTCACAGAGATTTTGAAACTGAAATCTCCCATGCCGTTTCCACCATAGGGAGGAATGGGCTTCCCCATAGAACTTGCCAACCTGAATACCTACAGGCTAGATGTGAGAGGCACATTCTGCTGCTTCCTCCCTTAGAGTTAAACTAGCTTCTGAAAGCTCAACCTCCGGGGAGTTTGTTTGGCAGAGATATAGAACACAATTTTCCAAGCCTGTTGGAAGGCATTTGCAGTTTCATTTCGCGTCTAATTTCCCAAACCAAACTGCTTGCAGCTCTAACTCCCTTCTAACTACCACTTCTTCGGTTCAGTGAGATATGCTGGATTCTAAACGGAGAAGCTTCTCTGATGCTTTTTCACAGAGATTTTGAAACTGAAATCTCCCATGCTGTTTCCACCATAGCCAGCAATGGGCTTCCCCATAGAACTTGCCAACCTGAATTCCTACAGGCTAGATGTGAGAGGCACATTCTGCTGCGTCCTCCCTTAGAGTTAAACTTGCTTCTGAAAGCTCAACCTCCGGGGAGTCTGTTTGGCAGAGATATAGAACACACTTTTCCAAGCCTGGTGGAAGGCATTTGCAGTTTCATTTCGCGTCTAATTTCCCAAACCAACCTGCTTGCAGCTCTAACTCCCTTCTAACTATCACTTCTTCGGTTCAGTGAGATATGCTGGATTCTAAACGGAGAAGCTTCTCTGACGCTTTTTCACAGAGATTTTGAAACTGAAATCTCCCATGCCGTTTCCACCATAGGCAGCAATGGGCTTCCCCATAGAACTTGCCAACCTGAATTCCTACAGGCTAGATGTGAGAGGCACATTCTGCTGCTTCCTCCCTAAGAGTTAAGCTTGCTTCTGAAAGCTCAACCTCCGGGGAGTCTGTTTGGCAGAGATATAGAACACACTTTTCCAAGCCTGTTGGAAGGCCTTTGCAGTGTCATTTCGCATCTAATTTCCCAAACCAAACTGCTTGCAGCTCTAACTCCCTTCTAACTACCACTTCTTCGGTTCAGTGAGATATGCTGGATTCTAAACGGAGAAGCTTCTCTGACGCTTTTTCACAGAGATTTTGAAACTGAAATTTCCAAACCCGTTTCCAACGAAGGCGCCAATGGGCTTCCCCATAGAACTTGCCAACCTGAATTCCTACAGGCTAGATGTGAGAGGCACATTCTGCTGCTTCCTCCCTTAGAGTTAAACTAGCTTCTGAAAGCTCAAACTCCGGGGAGTTTGTTTGGCAGAGATATAGAACACACTTTTCCAAGCCTGTTGGAAGGCATTTGCAGTTTCATTTCGCGTCTAATTTCCCAAACCAAACTGCTTGCAGCTCTAACTCCCTTCTAACTACCACTTCTTCGGTTCAGTGAGATATGCTGGATTCTAAACGGAGAAGCTTCTCTGACGCTTTTTCACAGAGATTTTGAAACTGAAATCTCCCATGCCGTTTCCACCATAGGCAGCAATGGGCTTCCCCATAGAACTTGCCAACCTGAATTCCTACAGGCTAGATGTGAGAGGCACATTCTGCTGCTTCCTCCCTAACAGTTAAGCTTGCTTCTGAAAGCTCAACCTCCGGGGACTCTGTTTGGCACAGATATAGAACACACTTTTCCAAGCCTGTTGGAAGGCCTTTGCAATGTCATTTCGCACCTAATTTCCCAAACCAAACTGCTTGCAGCTCTAACTGCCTTCTAACTACCACTTCTTCGGTTCAGTGAGATATGCTGGATTCTAAACGGAGAAGCTTCTCTGACGCTTTTTCACAGAGATTTTGAAACTGAAATCTCCCATGCCGTTTCCACCATAGGCAGCAATGGGCTTCCCCATAGAACTTGCCAACCTGAATTCCTACAGGCTAGATGTGAGAGGCACATTCTGCTGCTTCCTCCCTAACAGTTAAACTTGCTTCTGAAAGCTCAACCTCCGGGGAGTTTGTTTGGCAGAGATATAGAACACACTTTTCCAAGCCTGTTGGAAGGCATTTGCAGTTTCATTTCGCGTCTAATTTCCCAAACCAAACTGCTTGCAGCTCTAACTCCCTTCTAACTACCACTTCTTCGGTTCAGTGAGATATGCTGGATTCTAAACGGAGAAGCTTCTCTGACGCTTTTTCACAGAGATTTTGAAACTGAAATTTCCAAACCCGTTTCCAACGAAGGCGCCAATGGGCTTCCCCATAGAACTTGCCAACCTGAATTCCTACAGGCTAGATGTGAGAGGCACATTCTGCTGCTTCCTCCCTTAGAGTTAAACTAGCTTCTGAAAGCTCAACCTCCGGGGAGTTTGTTTGGCAGAGATATAGAACACACTTTTCCAAGCCTGTTGGAAGGCATTTGCAGTTTCATTTCGCGTCTAATTTCCCAAACCAAACTGCTTGCAGCTCTAACTCCCTTCTAACTACCACTTCTTCGGTTCAGTGAGATATGCTGGATTCTAAACGGAGAAGCTTCTCTGACGCTTTTTCACAGAGATTTTGAAACTGAAATCTCCCATGCCGTTTCCACCATAGGCAGCAATGGGCTTCCCCATAGAACTTGCCAACCTGAATTCCTACAGGCTAGATGTGAGAGGCACATTCTGCTGCTTCCTCCCTTAGAGTTAAACTTGCTTCTGAAAGCTCAACCTCCGGGGAGTTTGTTTGGCAGAGATATAGAACACACTTTTCCAAGCCTGTTGGAAGGCCTTTGAAGTGTCATTTCGCATCTAATTTCCCAAACCAAACTGCTTGCAGCTCTAACTCCCTTCTAACTACCACTTCTTCGGTTCAGTGAGATATGCTGGATTCTAAACGGAGAAGCTTCTCTGACGCTTTTTCACAGAGATTTTGAAACTGAAATCTCCCATGCCGTTTCCACCATAGGCAGCAATGGGCTTCCCCATAGAACTTGCCAACCTGAATTCCTACAGGCTAGATGTGAGAGGCACATTCTGCTGCTTCCTCCCTAAGAGTTAAGCTTGCTTGTGAAAGCTCAACCTCCGGGGAGTCTGTTTGGCAGAGATATAGAACACACTTTTCCAAGCCTGTTGGAAGGCCTTTGAAGTGTCATTTCGCATCTAATTTCCCAAACCAAACTGCTTGCAGCTCTAACTCCCTTCTAACTACCACTTCTTCGGTTCAGTGAGATATGCTGGATTCTAAACGGAGAAGCTTCTCTGACGCTTTTTCACAGAGATTTTGAAACTGAAATCTCCCATGCCGTTTCCACCATAGGCAGCAATGGGCTTCCCCATAGAACTTGCCAACCTGAATTCCTACAGGCTAGATGTGAGAGGCACATTCTGCTGCTTCCTCCCTTAGAGTTAAACTAGCTTCTGAAAGCTCAACCTCCGGGGAGTTTGTTTGGCAGAGATATAGAACACAATTTTCCAAGCCTGTTGGAAGGCATTTGCAGTTTCATTTCGCGTCTAATTTCCCAAACCAAACTGCTTACAGCTCTAACTCCCTTCTAACTACCACTTCTTCGGTTCAGTGAGATATGCTGGATTCTAAACGGAGAAGCTTCTCTGACGCTTTTTCACAGAGATTTTGAAACTGAAATCTCCCATGCTGTTTCCACCATAGGCAGCAATGGGCTTCCCCATAGAACTTGCCAACCTGAATTCCTACAGGCTAGATGTGAGAGGCACATTCTGCTGCTTCCTCCCTTAGAGTTAAACTAGCTTCTGAAAGCTCAACCTCCAGGGAGTCTGTTTGGCAGAGATATAGAACACACTTTTCCAAGCCTGTTGGAAGGCATTTGCAGTTTCAATTCGCGTCTAATTTCCCAAACCAAACTGCTTGCAGCTCTAACTGCCTTCTAACTACCACTTCTTCGGTTCAGTGAGATATGCTGGATTCTAAACGGAGAAGCTTCTCTGACGCTTTTTCACAGAGATTTTGAAACTGAAATCTCCCATGCCGTTTCCACCATAGGCAGCAATGGGCTTCCCCATAGAACTTGCCAACCTGAATTCCTACAGGCTAGATGTGAGAGGCACATTCTGCTGCTTCCTCCCTAAGAGTTAAGCTTGCTTGTGAAAGCTCAACCTCCGGGGAGTCTGTTTGGCAGAGATATAGAACACACTTTTCCAAGCCTGTTGGAAGGCCTTTGAAGTGTCATTTCGCATCTAATTTCCCAAACCAAACTGCTTGCAGCTCTAACTCCCTTCTAACTACCACTTCTTCGGTTCAGTGAGATATGCTGGATTCTAAACGGAGAAGCTTCTCTGACGCTTTTTCACAGAGATTTTGAAACTGAAATCTCCCATGCCGTTTCCACCATAGGCAGCAATGGGCTTCCCCATAGAACTTGCCAACCTGAATTCCTACAGGCTAGATGTGAGAGGCACATTCTGCTGCTTCCTCCCTAAGAGTTAAGCTTGCTTCTGAAAGCTCAACCTCCGGGGAGTCTGTTTGGCAGAGATATAGAACACACTTTTCCAAGCCTGTTGGAAGGCCTTTGCAGTTTCATTTCGCGTCTAATTTCCCAAACCAAACTGCTTGCAGCTCTAACTCCCTTCTAACTACCACTTCTTCGGTTCAGTGAGATATGCTGGATTCTAAACGGAGAAGCTTCTCTGACGCTTTTTCACAGAGATTTTGAAACTGAAATCTCCCATGCCGTTTCCACCATAGGCAGCAATGGGCTTCCCCATAGAACTTGCCAACCTGAATTCCTACAGGCTAGATGTGAGAGGCACATTCTGCTGCTTCCTCCCTAAGAGTTAAGCTTGCTTCTGAAAGCTCAACCTCCGGGGTGTCTGTTTGGCAGAGATATAGAACACACTTTTCCAAGCCTGTTGGAAGGCCTTTGCCGTTTCATTTCGCGTCTAATTTCCCAAACCAAACTGCTTGCAGCTCTAACTCCCTTCTAACTACCACTTCTTCGGTTCAGTGAGATATGCTGGATTCTAAACGGAGAAGCTTCTCTGACGCTTTTTCACAGAGATTTTGAAACTGAAATCTCCCATGCCGTTTCCACCATAGGCAGCAATGGGCTTCCCCATAGAACTTGCCAACCTGAATTCCTACAGGCTAGATGTGAGAGGCACATTCTGCTGCTTCCTCCCTAAGAGTTAAGCTTGCTTCTGAAAGCTCAACCTCCGGGGAGTCTGTTTGGCAGAGATATAGAACACACTTTTCCAAGCCTGTTGGAAGGCCTTTGCAGTTTCATTTCGCGTCTAATTTCCCAAACCAAACTGCTTGCAGCTCTAACTCCCTTCTAACTACCACTTCTTCGGTTCAGTGAGATATGCTGGATTCTAAACGGAGAAGCTTCTCTGACGCTTTTTCACAGAGATTTTGAAACTGAAATCTCCCATGTCGTTTCCACCATAGGCAGCAATGGGCTTCCCCATAGAACTTGCCAACCTGAATTCCTACAGGCTAGATGTGAGAGGCACATTCTGCTGCTTCCTCCCTAAGAGTTAAGCTTGCTTCTGAAAGCTCAACCTCCGGGGAGTCTGTTTGGCAGAGATATAGAACACACTTTTCCAAGCCTGTTGGAAGGCCTTTGCAGTTTCATTTCGCGTCTAATTTCCCAAACCAAACTGCTTGCAGCTCTAACTCCCTTCTAACTACCACTTCTTCGGTTCAGTGAGATATGCTGGATTCTAAACGGAGAAGCTTCTCTGACGCTTTTTCACAGAGATTTTGAAACTGAAATCTCCCATGCCTTTTCCACCATAGGCAGCAATGGGCTTCCCCATAGAACTTGCCAACCTGAATTCCTACAGGCTAGATGTGAGAGGCACATTCTGCTGCTCCCTCCCTTAGAGTTAAACTAGCTTCTGAAAGCTCAACCTCCGGGGAGTTTGTTTGGCAGAGATATAGAACACAATTTTCCAAGCCTGTTGGAAGGCATTTGCAGTTTCATTTCGCGTCTAATTTCCGAAACCAAACTGCTTGCAGCTCTAACTCCCTTCTAACTACCACTTCTTCGGTTCAGTGAGATATGCTGGATTCTAAACGGAGAAGCTTCTCTGACGCTTTTTCACAGAGATTTTGAAACTGAAATCTCCCATGCTGTTTCCACCATAGCCAGCAATGGGCTTCCCCATAGAACTTGCCAACCTGAATTCCTACAGGCTAGATGTGAGAGGCACATTCTGCTGCTTCCTCCCTTAGAGTTAAACTTGCTTCTGAAAGCTCAACCTCCGGGGAGTCTGTTTGGCAGAGATATAGAACACACTTTTCCAAGCCTGTTGGAAGGCATTTGCAGTTTCATTTCGCGTCTAATTTCCCAAACCAACCTGCTTGCAGCTCTAACTCCCTTCTAACTACCACTTCTTCGGTTCAGTGAGATATGCTGGATTGTAAACGGAGAAGCTTCTCTGACGCTTTTTCACAGAGATTTTGAAACTGAAATCTCCCATGCCGTTTCCACCATAGGGAGGAATGGGCTTCCCCATAGAACTTGCCAACCTGAATTCCTACAGGCTAGATGTGAGAGGCACATTCTGCTGCTTCCTCCCTTAGAGTTAAACTAGCTTCTGAAAGCTCAACCTCCGGGGAGTTTGTTTGGCAGAGATATAGAACACAATTTTCCAAGCCTGTTGGAAGGCATTTGCAGTTTCATTTCGCGTCTAATTTCCCAAACCAAACTGCTTGCAGCTCTAACTCCCTTCTAACTACCACTTCTTCGGTTCAGTGAGATATGCTGGATTCTAAACGGAGAAGCTTCTCTGACGCTTTTTCACAGAGATTTTGAAACTGAAATCTCCCATGCCGTTTCCACCATAGGCAGCAATGGGCTTCCCCATAGAACTTGCCAACCTGAATTCCTACAGGCTAGATGTGAGAGGCACATTCTGCTGCGTCCTCCCTTAGAGTTAAACTTGCTTCTGAAAGCTCAACCTCCGGGGAGTCTGTTTGGCAGAGATATAGAACACACTTTTCCAAGCCTGGTGGAAGGCATTTGCAGTTTCATTTCGCGTCTAATTTCCCAAACCAACCTGCTTGCAGCTCTAACTCCCTTCTAACTACCACTTCTTCGGTTCAGTGAGATATGCTGGATTCTAAACGGAGAAGCTTCTCTGACGCTTTTTCACAGAGATTTTGAAACTGAAATCTCCCATGCCGTTTCCACCATAGGCAGCAATGGGCTTCCCCATAGAACTTGCCAACCTGAATTCCTACAGGCTAGATGTGAGAGGCACATTCTGCTGCTTCCTCCCTAAGAGTTAAGCTTGCTTCTGAAAGCTCAACCTCCGGGGAGTCTGTTTGGCAGAGACATAGAACACACTTTTCCAAGCCTGTTGGAAGGCCTTTGCAGTGTCATTTCGCATCTAATTTCCCAAACCAAACTGCTTGCAGCTCTAACTCCCTTCTAACTACCACTTCTTCGGTTCAGTGAGATATGCTGGATTCTAAACGGAGAAGCTTCTCTGACGCTTTTTCACAGAGATTTTGAAACTGAAATTTCCAAACCCGTTTCCAACGAAGGCGCCAATGGGCTTCCCCATAGAACTTGCCAACCTGAATTCCTACAGGCTAGATGTGAGAGGCACATTCTGCTGCTTCCTCCCTTAGAGTTAAACTAGCTTCTGAAAGCTCAAACTCCGGGGAGTTTGTTTGGCAGAGATATAGAACACACTTTTCCAAGCCTGTTGGAAGGCCTTTGCAGTGTCATTTCGCACGTAATTTCCCAAACCAAACTGCTTGCAGCTCTAACTGCCTTCTAACTACCACTTCTTCGGTTCAGTGAGATATGCTGGATTCTAAACGGAGAAGCTTCTCTGACGCTTTTTCACAGAGATTTTGAAACTGAAATCTCCCATGCCGTTTCCACCATAGGCAGCAATGGGCTTCCCCATAGAACTTGCCAACCTGAATTCCTACAGGCTAGATGTGAGAGGCACATTCTGCTGCTCCCTCCCTTAGAGTTAAACTAGCTTCTGAAAGCTCAACCTCCGGGGAGTTTGTTTGGCAGAGATATAAAACACAATTTTCCAAGCCTGTTGGAAGGCATTTGCAGTTTCATTTCGCGTCTAATTTCCGAAACCAAACTGCTTGCAGCTCTAACTCCCTTCTAACTACCACTTCTTCGGTTCAGTGAGATATGCTGGATTCTAAACGGAGAAGCTTCTCTGACGCTTTTTCACAGAGATTTTGAAACTGAAATCTCCCATGCCGTTTCCACCATAGCCAGCAATGGGCTTCCCCATAGAACTTGCCAACCTGAATTCCTACAGGCTAGATGTGAGAGGCACATTCTGCTGCTTCCTCCCTTAGAGTTAAACTTGCTTCTGAAAGCTCAACCTCCGGGGAGTCTGTTTGGCAGAGATATAGAACACACTTTTCCAAGCCTGTTGGAAGGCATTTGCAGTTTCATTTCGCGTCTAATTTCCCAAACCAACCTGCTTGCAGCTCTAACTCCCTTCTAACTACCACTTCTTCGGTTCAGTGAGATATGCTGGATTCTAAACGGAGAAGCTTCTCTGATGCTTTTTCACAGAGATTTTGAAACTGAAATCTCCCATGCCTTTTCCACCATAGGCAGCAATGGGCTTCCCCATAGAACTTGCCAACCTGAATTCCTACAGGCTAGATGTGAGAGGCACATTCTGCTGCTTCCTCCCTAAGAGTTAAGCTTGCTTGTGAAAGCTCAACCTCCGGGGAGTCTGTTTGGCAGAGATATAGAACACACTTTTCCAAGCCTGTTGGAAGGCCTTTGCAGTGTCATTTCGCATCTAATTTCCCAAACCAAACTGCTTGCAGCTCTAACTCCCTTCTAACTACCACTTCTTCGGTTCAGTGAGATATGCTGGATTCTAAACGGAGAAGCTTCTCTGACGCTTTTTCACAGAGATTTTGAAACTGAAATCTCCCATGCCGTTTCCACCATAGGCAGCAATGGGCTTCCCATAGAACTTGCCAACCTGAATTCCTAAAGGCTAGATGTGAGAGGCACATTCTGCTGCTTCCTCCCTAACAGTTAAGCTTGCTTCTGAAAGCTCAACCTCCGGGGACTCTGTTTGGCACAGATATAGAACACACTTTTCCAAGCCTGTTGGAAGGCCTTTGCAGTGTCATTTCGCATCTAATTTCCCAAACCAAACTGCTTGCAGCTCTAACTCCCTTCTAACTACCACTTCTTCGGTTCAGTGAGATATGCTGGATTCTAAACGGAGAAACTTCTCTGACGCTTTTTCACAGAGATTTTGAAACTGAAATCTCCCATGCCGTTTCCACCATAGGCAGCAATGGGCTTCCCCATAGAACTTGCCAACCTGAATTCCTACAGGCTAGATGTGAGAGGCACATTCTGCTGCTTCCTCCCTAAGAGTTAAGCTTGCTTGTGAAAGCTCAACCTCCGGGGAGTGTGTTTGGCAGAGATATAGAACACACTTTTCCAAGCCTGTTGGAAGGCCTTTGCAGTGTCATTTCGCATCTAATTTCCCAAACCAAACTGCTTGCAGCTCTAACTCCCTTCTAACTACCACTTCTTCGGTTCAGTGAGATATGCTGGATTGTAAACGGAGAAGCTTCTCTGATGCTTTTTCACAGAGATTTTGAAACTGAAATCTCCCATGCCGTTTCCACCATAGGGAGGAATGGGCTTCCCCATAGAACTTGCCAACCTGAATACCTACAGGCTAGATGTGAGAGGCACATTCTGCTGCTTCCTCCCTTAGAGTTAAACTAGCTTCTGAAAGCTCAACCTCCGGGGAGTTTGTTTGGCAGAGATATAGAACACAATTTTCCAAGCCTGTTGGAAGGCATTTGCAGTTTCATTTCGCGTCTAATTTCCCAAACCAAACTGCTTGCAGCTCTAACTCCCTTCTAACTACCACTTCTTCGGTTCAGTGAGATATGCTGGATTCTAAACGGAGAAGCTTCTCTGATGCTTTTTCACAGAGATTTTGAAACTGAAATCTCCCATGCTGTTTCCACCATAGCCAGCAATGGGCTTCCCCATAGAACTTGCCAACCTGAATTCCTACAGGCTAGATGTGAGAGGCACATTCTGCTGCGTCCTCCCTTAGAGTTAAACTTGCTTCTGAAAGCTCAACCTCCGGGGAGTCTGTTTGGCAGAGATATAGAACACACTTTTCCAAGCCTGGTGGAAGGCATTTGCAGTTTCATTTCGCGTCTAATTTCCCAAACCAACCTGCTTGCAGCTCTAACTCCCTTCTAACTATCACTTCTTCGGTTCAGTGAGATATGCTGGATTCTAAACGGAGAAGCTTCTCTGACGCTTTTTCACAGAGATTTTGAAACTGAAATCTCCCATGCCGTTTCCACCATAGGCAGCAATGGGCTTCCCCATAGAACTTGCCAACCTGAATTCCTACAGGCTAGATGTGAGAGGCACATTCTGCTGCTTCCTCCCTAAGAGTTAAGCTTGCTTCTGAAAGCTCAACCTCCGGGGAGTCTGTTTGGCAGAGATATAGAACACACTTTTCCAAGCCTGTTGGAAGGCCTTTGCAGTGTCATTTCGCATCTAATTTCCCAAACCAAACTGCTTGCAGCTCTAACTCCCTTCTAACTACCACTTCTTCGGTTCAGTGAGATATGCTGGATTCTAAACGGAGAAGCTTCTCTGACGCTTTTTCACAGAGATTTTGAAACTGAAATTTCCAAACCCGTTTCCAACGAAGGCGCCAATGGGCTTCCCCATAGAACTTGCCAACCTGAATTCCTACAGGCTAGATGTGAGAGGCACATTCTGCTGCTTCCTCCCTTAGAGTTAAACTAGCTTCTGAAAGCTCAAACTCCGGGGAGTTTGTTTGGCAGAGATATAGAACACACTTTTCCAAGCCTGTTGGAAGGCATTTGCAGTTTCATTTCGCGTCTAATTTCCCAAACCAAACTGCTTGCAGCTCTAACTCCCTTCTAACTACCACTTCTTCGGTTCAGTGAGATATGCTGGATTCTAAACGGAGAAGCTTCTCTGACGCTTTTTCACAGAGATTTTGAAACTGAAATCTCCCATGCCGTTTCCACCATAGGCAGCAATGGGCTTCCCCATAGAACTTGCCAACCTGAATTCCTACAGGCTAGATGTGAGAGGCACATTCTGCTGCTTCCTCCCTAACAGTTAAGCTTGCTTCTGAAAGCTCAACCTCCGGGGACTCTGTTTGGCACAGATATAGAACACACTTTTCCAAGCCTGTTGGAAGGCCTTTGCAATGTCATTTCGCACCTAATTTCCCAAACCAAACTGCTTGCAGCTCTAACTGCCTTCTAACTACCACTTCTTCGGTTCAGTGAGATATGCTGGATTCTAAACGGAGAAGCTTCTCTGACGCTTTTTCACAGAGATTTTGAAACTGAAATCTCCCATGCCGTTTCCACCATAGGCAGCAATGGGCTTCCCCATAGAACTTGCCAACCTGAATTCCTACAGGCTAGATGTGAGAGGCACATTCTGCTGCTTCCTCCCTAACAGTTAAACTTGCTTCTGAAAGCTCAACCTCCGGGGAGTTTGTTTGGCAGAGATATAGAACACACTTTTCCAAGCCTGTTGGAAGGCATTTGCAGTTTCAATTCGCGTCTAATTTCCCAAACCAAACTGCTTGCAGCTCTAACTCCCTTCTAACTACCACTTCTTCGGTTCAGTGAGATATGCTGGATTCTAAACGGAGAAGCTTCTCTGACGCTTTTTCACAGAGATTTTGAAACTGAAATCTCCCATGCCGTTTCCACCATAGGCAGCAATGGGCTTCCCCATAGAACTTGCCAACCTGAATTCCTACAGGCTATTTGTGAGAGGCACATTCTGCTGCTTCCTCCCTAAGAGTTAAGCTTGCTTGTGAAAGCTCAACCTCCGGGGAGTGTGTTTGGCAGAGATATAGAACACACTTTTCCAAGCCTGTTGGAAGGCCTTTGCAGTGTCATTTCGCATCTAATTTCCCAAACCAAACTGCTTGCAGCTCTAACTCCCTTCTAACTACCACTTCTTCGGTTCAGTGAGATATGCTGGATTGTAAACGGAGAAGCTTCTCTGATGCTTTTTCACAGAGATTTTGAAACTGAAATCTCCCATGCCGTTTCCACCATAGGGAGGAATGGGCTTCCCCATAGAACTTGCCAACCTGAATACCTACAGGCTAGATGTGAGAGGCACATTCTGCTGCTTCCTCCCTTAGAGTTAAACTAGCTTCTGAAAGCTCAACCTCCGGGGAGTTTGTTTGGCAGAGATATAGAACACAATTTTCCAAGCCTGTTGGAAGGCATTTGCAGTTTCATTTCGCGTCTAATTTCCCAAACCAAACTGCTTGCAGCTCTAACTCCCTTCTAACTACCACTTCTTCGGTTCAGTGAGATATGCTGGATTCTAAACGGAGAAGCTTCTCTGATGCTTTTTCACAGAGATTTTGAAACTGAAATCTCCCATGCTGTTTCCACCATAGCCAGCAATGGGCTTCCCCATAGAACTTGCCAACCTGAATTCCTACAGGCTAGATGTGAGAGGCACATTCTGCTGCGTCCTCCCTTAGAGTTAAACTTGCTTCTGAAAGCTCAACCTCCGGGGAGTCTGTTTGGCAGAGATATAGAACACACTTTTCCAAGCCTGGTGGAAGGCATTTGCAGTTTCATTTCGCGTCTAATTTCCCAAACCAACCTGCTTGCAGCTCTAACTCCCTTCTAACTATCACTTCTTCGGTTCAGTGAGATATGCTGGATTCTAAACGGAGAAGCTTCTCTGACGCTTTTTCACAGAGATTTTGAAACTGAAATCTCCCATGCCGTTTCCACCATAGGCAGCAATGGGCTTCCCCATAGAACTTGCCAACCTGAATTCCTACAGGCTAGATGTGAGAGGCACATTCTGCTGCTTCCTCCCTAAGAGTTAAGCTTGCTTCTGAAAGCTCAACCTCCGGGGAGTCTGTTTGGCAGAGATATAGAACACACTTTTCCAAGCCTGTTGGAAGGCCTTTGCAGTGTCATTTCGCATCTAATTTCCCAAACCAAACTGCTTGCAGCTCTAACTCCCTTCTAACTACCACTTCTTCGGTTCAGTGAGATATGCTGGATTCTAAACGGAGAAGCTTCTCTGACGCTTTTTCACAGAGATTTTGAAACTGAAATTTCCAAACCCGTTTCCAACGAAGGCGCCAATGGGCTTCCCCATAGAACTTGCCAACCTGAATTCCTACAGGCTAGATGTGAGAGGCACATTCTGCTGCTTCCTCCCTTAGAGTTAAACTAGCTTCTGAAAGCTCAAACTCCGGGGAGTTTGTTTGGCAGAGATATAGAACACACTTTTCCAAGCCTGTTGGAAGGCATTTGCAGTTTCATTTCGCGTCTAATTTCCCAAACCAAACTGCTTGCAGCTCTAACTCCCTTCTAACTACCACTTCTTCGGTTCAGTGAGATATGCTGGATTCTAAACGGAGAAGCTTCTCTGACGCTTTTTCACAGAGATTTTGAAACTGAAATCTCCCATGCCGTTTCCACCATAGGCAGCAATGGGCTTCCCCATAGAACTTGCCAACCTGAATTCCTACAGGCTAGATGTGAGAGGCACATTCTGCTGCTTCCTCCCTAACAGTTAAGCTTGCTTCTGAAAGCTCAACCTCCGGGGACTCTGTTTGGCACAGATATAGAACACACTTTTCCAAGCCTGTTGGAAGGCCTTTGCAATGTCATTTCGCACCTAATTTCCCAAACCAAACTGCTTGCAGCTCTAACTGCCTTCTAACTACCACTTCTTCGGTTCAGTGAGATATGCTGGATTCTAAACGGAGAAGCTTCTCTGACGCTTTTTCACAGAGATTTTGAAACTGAAATCTCCCATGCCGTTTCCACCATAGGCAGCAATGGGCTTCCCCATAGAACTTGCCAACCTGAATTCCTACAGGCTAGATGTGGGAGGCACATTCTGCTGCTTCCTCCCTAACAGTTAAACTTGCTTCTGAAAGCTCAACCTCCGGGGAGTTTGTTTGGCAGAGATATAGAACACACTTTTCCAAGCCTGTTGGAAGGCATTTGCAGTTTCATTTCGCGTCTAATTTCCCAAACCAAACTGCTTGCAGCTCTAACTCCCTTCTAACTACCACTTCTTCGGTTCAGTGAGATATGCTGGATTCTAAACGGAGAAGCTTCTCTGACGCTTTTTCACAGAGATTTTGAAACTGAAATTTCCAAACCCGTTTCCAACGAAGGCGCCAATGGGCTTCCCCATAGAACTTGCCAACCTGAATTCCTACAGGCTAGATGTGAGAGGCACATTCTGCTGCTTCCTCCCTTAGAGTTAAACTAGCTTCTGAAAGCTCAACCTCCGGGGAGTTTGTTTGGCAGAGATATAGAACACACTTTTCCAAGCCTGTTGGAAGGCATTTGCAGTTTCATTTCGCGTCTAATTTCCCAAACCAAACTGCTTGCAGCTCTAACTCCCTTCTAACTACCACTTCTTCGGTTCAGTGAGATATGCTGGATTCTAAACGGAGAAGCTTCTCTGACGCTTTTTCACAGAGATTTTGAAACTGAAATCTCCCATGCCGTTTCCACCATAGGCAGCAATGGGCTTCCCCATAGAACTTGCCAACCTGAATTCCTACAGGCTAGATGTGAGAGGCACATTCTGCTGCTTCCTCCCTTAGAGTTAAACTTGCTTCTGAAAGCTCAACCTCCGGGGAGTTTGTTTGGCAGAGATATAGAACACACTTTTCCAAGCCTGTTGGAAGGCATTTGCAGTTTCATTTCGCGTCTAATTTCCCAAACCAAACTGCTTGCAGCTCTAACTCCCTTCTAACTACCACTTCTTCGGTTCAGTGAGATATGCTGGATTCTAAACGGAGAAGCTTCTCTGACGCTTTTTCACAGAGATTTTGAAACTGAAATCTCCCATGCCGTTTCCACCATAGGCAGCAATGGGCTTCCCCATAGAACTTGCCAACCTGAATTCCTACAGGCTAGATGTGAGAGGCACATTCTGCTGCTTCCTCCCTTAGAGTTAAACTAGCTTCTGAAAGCTCAACCTCCGGGGAGTTTGTTTGGCAGAGATATAGAACACAATTTTCCAAGCCTGTTGGAAGGCATTTGCAGTTTCATTTCGCGTCTAATTTCCCAAACCAAACTGCTTACAGCTCTAACTCCCTTCTAACTACCACTTCTTCGGTTCAGTGAGATATGCTGGATTCTAAACGGAGAAGCTTCTCTGACGCTTTTTCACAGAGATTTTGAAACTGAAATCTCCCATGCTGTTTCCACCATAGGCAGCAATGGGCTTCCCCATAGAACTTGCCAACCTGAATTCCTACAGGCTAGATGTGAGAGGCACATTCTGCTGCTTCCTCCCTTAGAGTTAAACTAGCTTCTGAAAGCTCAACCTCCAGGGAGTCTGTTTGGCAGAGATATAGAACACACTTTTCCAAGCCTGTTGGAAGGCATTTGCAGTTTCAATTCGCGTCTAATTTCCCAAACCAAACTGCTTGCAGCTCTAACTGCCTTCTAACTACCACTTCTTCGGTTCAGTGAGATATGCTGGATTCTAAACGGAGAAGCTTCTCTGACGCTTTTTCACAGAGATTTTGAAACTGAAATCTCCCATGCCGTTTCCACCATAGGCAGCAATGGGCTTCCCCATAGAACTTGCCAACCTGAATTCCTACAGGCTAGATGTGAGAGGCACATTCTGCTGCTTCCTCCCTAAGAGTTAAGCTTGCTTGTGAAAGCTCAACCTCCGGGGAGTCTGTTTGGCAGAGATATAGAACACACTTTTCCAAGCCTGTTGGAAGGCCTTTGAAGTGTCATTTCGCATCTAATTTCCCAAACCAAACTGCTTGCAGCTCTAACTCCCTTCTAACTACCACTTCTTCGGTTCAGTGAGATATGCTGGATTCTAAACGGAGAAGCTTCTCTGACGCTTTTTCACAGAGATTTTGAAACTGAAATCTCCCATGCCGTTTCCACCATAGGCAGCAATGGGCTTCCCCATAGAACTTGCCAACCTGAATTCCTACAGGCTAGATGTGAGAGGCACATTCTGCTGCTTCCTCAGTTAGAGTTAAACTAGCTTCTGAAAGCTCAACCTCCGGGGAGTTTGTTTGGCAGAGATATAAAACACAATTTTCCAAGCCTGTTGGAAGGCATTTGCAGTTTCATTTCGCGTCTAATTTCCCAAACCAAACTGCTTGCAGCTCTAACTGCCTTCTAACTACCACTTCTTCGGTTCAGTGAGATATGCTGGATTCTAAACGGAGAAGCTTCTCTGACGCTTTTTCACAGAGATTTTGAAACTGAAATCTCCCATGCCGTTTCCACCATAGGCAGCAATGGGCTTCCCCATAGAACTTGCCAACCTGAATTCCTACAGGCTAGATGTGAGAGGCACATTCTGCTGCTTCCTCCCTAAGAGTTAAGCTTGCTTCGGAAAGCTCAACCTCCGGGGAGTCTGTTTGGCAGAGATATAGAACACACTTTTCCAAGCCTGTTGGAAGGCCTTTGCAGTGTCATTTCGCATCTAATTTCCCAAACCAAACTGCTTGCAGCTCTAACTCCCTTCTAACTACCACTTCTTCGGTTCAGTGAGGTATGCTGGATTCTAAACGGAGAAACTTCTCTGACGCTTTTTCACAGAGATTTTGAAACTGAAATCTCCCATGCCGTTTCCACCATAGGCAGCAATGGGCTTCCCCATAGAACTTGCCAACCTGAATTCCTACAGGCTAGATGTGAGAGGCACATTCTGCTGCTTCCTCCCTAAGAGTTAAACTTGCTTCTGAAAGCTCAACCTCCGGGGAGTTTGTTTGGCAGAGATATAGAACACACTTTTCCAAGCCTGTTGGAAGGCCTTTGCAGTGTCATTTCGCGTCTAATTTCCCAAACCAAACTGCTTGCAGCTCTAACACCCTTCTAACTACCACTTCTTCGGTTCAGTGAGATATGCTGGATTCTAAACGGAGAAGCTTCTCTGACGCTTTTTCACAGAGATTTTGAAACTGAAATTTCCAAACCCGTTTCCAACGAAGGCGCCAATGGGCTTCCCCATAGAACTTGCCAACCTGAATTCCTACAGGCTAGATGTGAGAGGCACATTCTGCTGCTTCCTCCCTAAGAGTTAAGCTTGCTTCTGAAAGCTCAACCTCCGGGGAGTCTGTTTGGCAGAGATATAGAACACACTTTTCCAAGCCTGTTGGAAGGCCTTTGCAGTTTCATTTCGCGTCTAATTTCCCAAACCAAACTGCTTGCAGCTCTAACTCCCTTCTAAATACCACTTCTTCGGTTCAGTGAGATATGCTGGATTCTAAACGGAGAAGCTTCTCTGACGCTTTTTCACAGAGATTTTGAAACTGAAATCTCCCATGCCGTTTCCACCATAGGCAGCAATGGGCTTCCCCATAGAACTTGCCAACCTGAATTCCTACAGGCTAGATGTGAGAGGCACATTCTGCTGCTTCCTCCCTAACAGTTAAGCTTGCTTCTGAAAGCTCAACCTCCGGGGACTCTGTTTGGCACAGATATAGAACACACTTTTCCAAGCCTGTTGGAAGGCCTTTGCAGTGTCATTTCGCATCTAATTTCCCAAACCAAACTGCTTGCAGCTCTAACTCCCTTCTAACTACCACTTCTTCGGTTCAGTGAGATATGCTGGATTCTAAACGGAGAAACTTCTCTGACGCTTTTTCACAGAGATTTTGAAACTGAAATCTCCCATGCCGTTTCCACCATAGGCAGCAATGGGCTTCCCCATAGAACTTGCCAACCTGAATTCCTACAGGCTAGATGTGAGAGGCACATTCTGCTGCTTCCTCCCTAAGAGTTAAGCTTGCTTGTGAAAGCTCAACCTCCGGGGAGTGTGTTTGGCAGAGATATAGAACACACTTTTCCAAGCCTGTTGGAAGGCCTTTGCAGTGTCATTTCGCATCTAATTTCCCAAACCAAACTGCTTGCAGCTCTAACTCCCTTCTAACTACCACTTCTTCGGTTCAGTGAGATATGCTGGATTGTAAACGGAGAAGCTTCTCTGATGCTTTTTCACAGAGATTTTGAAACTGAAATCTCCCATGCCGTTTCCACCATAGGGAGGAATGGGCTTCCCCATAGAACTTGCCAACCTGAATACCTACAGGCTAGATGTGAGAGGCACATTCTGCTGCTTCCTCCCTTAGAGTTAAACTAGCTTCTGAAAGCTCAACCTCCGGGGAGTTTGTTTGGCAGAGATATAGAACACAATTTTCCAAGCCTGTTGGAAGGCATTTGCAGTTTCATTTCGCGTCTAATTTCCCAAACCAAACTGCTTGCAGCTCTAACTCCCTTCTAACTACCACTTCTTCGGTTCAGTGAGATATGCTGGATTCTAAACGGAGAAGCTTCTCTGATGCTTTTTCACAGAGATTTTGAAACTGAAATCTCCCATGCTGTTTCCACCATAGCCAGCAATGGGCTTCCCCATAGAACTTGCCAACCTGAATTCCTACAGGCTAGATGTGAGAGGCACATTCTGCTGCGTCCTCCCTTAGAGTTAAACTTGCTTCTGAAAGCTCAACCTCCGGGGAGTCTGTTTGGCAGAGATATAGAACACACTTTTCCAAGCCTGGTGGAAGGCATTTGCAGTTTCATTTCGCGTCTAATTTCCCAAACCAACCTGCTTGCAGCTCTAACTCCCTTCTAACTATCACTTCTTCGGTTCAGTGAGATATGCTGGATTCTAAACGGAGAAGCTTCTCTGACGCTTTTTCACAGAGATTTTGAAACTGAAATCTCCCATGCCGTTTCCACCATAGGCAGCAATGGGCTTCCCCATAGAACTTGCCAACCTGAATTCCTACAGGCTAGATGTGAGAGGCACATTCTGCTGCTTCCTCCCTAAGAGTTAAGCTTGCTTGTGAAAGCTCAACCTCCGGGGAGTCTGTTTGGCAGAGATATAGAACACACTTTTCCAAGCCTGTTGGAAGGCCTTTGCAGTGTCATTTCGCATCTAATTTCCCAAACCAAACTGCTTGCAGCTCTAACTCCCTTCTAACTACCACTTCTTCGGTTCAGTGAGATATGCTGGATTCTAAACGGAGAAGCTTCTCTGACGCTTTTTCACAGAGATTTTGAAACTGAAATTTCCAAACCCGTTTCCAACGAAGGCGCCAATGGGCTTCCCCATAGAACTTGCCAACCTGAATTCCTACAGGCTAGATGTGAGAGGCACATTCTGCTGCTTCCTCCCTTAGAGTTAAACTAGCTTCTGAAAGCTCAAACTCCGGGGAGTTTGTTTGGCAGAGATATAGAACACACTTTTCCAAGCCTGTTGGAAGGCATTTGCAGTTTCATTTCGCGTCTAATTTCCCAAACCAAACTGCTTGCAGCTCTAACTCCCTTCTAACTACCACTTCTTCGGTTCAGTGAGATATGCTGGATTCTAAACGGAGAAGCTTCTCTGACGCTTTTTCACAGAGATTTTGAAACTGAAATCTCCCATGCCGTTTCCACCATAGGCAGCAATGGGCTTCCCCATAGAACTTGCCAACCTGAATTCCTACAGGCTAGATGTGAGAGGCACATTCTGCTGCTTCCTCCCTAACAGTTAAGCTTGCTTCTGAAAGCTCAACCTCCGGGGACTCTGTTTGGCACAGATATAGAACACACTTTTCCAAGCCTGTTGGAAGGCCTTTGCAATGTCATTTCGCACCTAATTTCCCAAACCAAACTGCTTGCAGCTCTAACTGCCTTCTAACTACCACTTCTTCGGTTCAGTGAGATATGCTGGATTCTAAACGGAGAAGCTTCTCTGACGCTTTTTCACAGAGATTTTGAAACTGAAATCTCCCATGCCGTTTCCACCATAGGCAGCAATGGGCTTCCCCATAGAACTTGCCAACCTGAATTCCTACAGGCTAGATGTGAGAGGCACATTCTGCTGCTTCCTCCCTAACAGTTAAACTTGCTTCTGAAAGCTCAACCTCCGGGGAGTTTGTTTGGCAGAGATATAGAACACACTTTTCCAAGCCTGTTGGAAGGCATTTGCAGTTTCAATTCGCGTCTAATTTCCCAAACCAAACTGCTTGCAGCTCTAACTGCCTTCTAACTACCACTTCTTCGGTTCAGTGAGATATGCTGGATTCTAAACGGAGAAGCTTCTCTGACGCTTTTTCACAGAGATTTTGAAACTGAAATCTCCCATGCCGTTTCCACCATAGGCAGCAATGGGCTTCCCCATAGAACTTGCCAACCTGAATTCCTACAGGCTAGATGTGAGAGGCACATTCTGCTGCTTCCTCCCTAAGAGTTAAGCTTGCTTGTGAAAGCTCAACCTCCGGGGAGTGTGTTTGGCAGAGATATAGAACACACTTTTCCAAGCCTGTTGGAAGGCCTTTGCAGTGTCATTTCGCATCTAATTTCCCAAACCAAACTGCTTGCAGCTCTAACTCCCTTCTAACTACCACTTCTTCGGTTCAGTGAGATATGCTGGATTGTAAACGGAGAAGCTTCTCTGATGCTTTTTCACAGAGATTTTGAAACTGAAATCTCCCATGCCGTTTCCACCATAGGGAGGAATGGGCTTCCCCATAGAACTTGCCAACCTGAATACCTACAGGCTAGATGTGAGAGGCACATTCTGCTGCTTCCTCCCTTAGAGTTAAACTAGCTTCTGAAAGCTCAACCTCCGGGGAGTTTGTTTGGCAGAGATATAGAACACAATTTTCCAAGCCTGTTGGAAGGCATTTGCAGTTTCATTTCGCGTCTAATTTCCCAAACCAAACTGCTTGCAGCTCTAACTCCCTTCTAACTACCACTTCTTCGGTTCAGTGAGATATGCTGGATTCTAAACGGAGAAGCTTCTCTGATGCTTTTTCACAGAGATTTTGAAACTGAAATCTCCCATGCTGTTTCCACCATAGCCAGCAATGGGCTTCCCCATAGAACTTGCCAACCTGAATTCCTACAGGCTAGATGTGAGAGGCACATTCTGCTGCGTCCTCCCTTAGAGTTAAACTTGCTTCTGAAAGCTCAACCTCCGGGGAGTCTGTTTGGCAGAGATATAGAACACACTTTTCCAAGCCTGGTGGAAGGCATTTGCAGTTTCATTTCGCGTCTAATTTCCCAAACCAACCTGCTTGCAGCTCTAACTCCCTTCTAACTATCACTTCTTCGGTTCAGTGAGATATGCTGGATTCTAAACGGAGAAGCTTCTCTGACGCTTTTTCACAGAGATTTTGAAACTGAAATCTCCCATGCCGTTTCCACCATAGGCAGCAATGGGCTTCCCCATAGAACTTGCCAACCTGAATTCCTATAGGCTAGATGTGAGAGGCACATTCTGCTGCTTCCTCCCTAAGAGTTAAGCTTGCTTCTGAAAGCTCAACCTCCGGGGAGTCTGTTTGGCAGAGATATAGAACACACTTTTCCAAGCCTGTTGGAAGGCCTTTGCAGTGTCATTTCGCATCTAATTTCCCAAACCAAACTGCTTGCAGCTCTAACTCCCTTCTAACTACCACTTCTTCGGTTCAGTGAGATATGCTGGATTCTAAACGGAGAAGCTTCTCTGACGCTTTTTCACAGAGATTTTGAAACTGAAATTTCCAAACCCGTTTCCAACGAAGGCGCCAATGGGCTTCCCCATAGAACTTGCCAACCTGAATTCCTACAGGCTAGATGTGAGAGGCACATTCTGCTGCTTCCTCCCTTAGAGTTAAACTAGCTTCTGAAAGCTCAAACTCCGGGGAGTTTGTTTGGCAGAGATATAGAACACACTTTTCCAAGCCTGTTGGAAGGCATTTGCAGTTTCATTTCGCGTCTAATTTCCCAAACCAAACTGCTTGCAGCTCTAACTCCCTTCTAACTACCACTTCTTCGGTTCAGTGAGATATGCTGGATTCTAAACGGAGAAGCTTCTCTGACGCTTTTTCACAGAGATTTTGAAACTGAAATCTCCCATGCCGTTTCCACCATAGGCAGCAATGGGCTTCCCCATAGAACTTGCCAACCTGAATTCCTACAGGCTAGATGTGAGAGGCACATTCTGCTGCTTCCTCCCTAACAGTTAAGCTTGCTTCTGAAAGCTCAACCTCTGGGGACTCTGTTTGGCACAGATATAGAACACACTTTTCCAAGCCTGTTGGAAGGCCTTTGCAATGTCATTTCGCACCTAATTTCCCAAACCAAACTGCTTGCAGCTCTAACTGCCTTCTAACTACCACTTCTTCGGTTCAGTGAGATATGCTGGATTCTAAACGGAGAAGCTTCTCTGACGCTTTTTCACAGAGATTTTGAAACTGAAATCTCCCATGCCGTTTCCACCATAGGCAGCAATGGGCTTCCCCATAGAACTTGCCAACCTGAATTCCTACAGGCTAGATGTGAGAGGCACATTCTGCTGCTTCCTCCCTAACAGTTAAACTTGCTTCTGAAAGCTCAACCTCCGGGGAGTTTGTTTGGCAGAGATATAGAACACACTTTTCCAAGCCTGTTGGAAGGCATTTGCAGTTTCATTTCGCGTCTAATTTCCCAAACCAAACTGCTTGCAGCTCTAACTCCCTTCTAACTACCACTTCTTCGGTTCAGTGAGATATGCTGGATTCTAAACGGAGAAGCTTCTCTGACGCTTTTTCACAGAGATTTTGAAACTGAAATTTCCAAACCCGTTTCCAACGAAGGCGCCAATGGGCTTCCCCATAGAACTTGCCAACCTGAATTCCTACAGGCTAGATGTGAGAGGCACATTCTGCTGCTTCCTCCCTTAGAGTTAAACTAGCTTCTGAAAGCTCAACCTCCGGGGAGTTTGTTTGGCAGAGATATAGAACACACTTTTCCAAGCCTGTTGGAAGGCATTTGCAGTTTCATTTCGCGTCTAATTTCCCAAACCAAACTGCTTGCAGCTCTAACTCCCTTCTAACTACCACTTCTTCGGTTCAGTGAGATATGCTGGATTCTAAACGGAGAAGCTTCTCTGACGCTTTTTCACAGAGATTTTGAAACTGAAATCTCCCATGCCGTTTCCACCATAGGCAGCAATGGGCTTCCCCATAGAACTTGCCAACCTGAATTCCTACAGGCTAGATGTGAGAGGCACATTCTGCTGCTTCCTCCCTTAGAGTTAAACTTGCTTCTGAAAGCTCAACCTCCGGGGAGTTTGTTTGGCAGAGATATAGAACACACTTTTCCAAGCCTGTTGGAAGGCATTTGCAGTTTCATTTCGCGTCTAATTTCCCAAACCAAACTGCTTGCAGCTCTAACTCCCTTCTAACTACCACTTCTTCGGTTCAGTGAGATATGCTGGATTCTAAACGGAGAAGCTTCTCTGACGCTTTTTCACAGAGATTTTGAAACTGAAATCTCCCATGCCGTTTCCACCATAGGCAGCAATGGGCTTCCCCATAGAACTTGCCAACCTGAATTCCTACAGGCTAGATGTGAGAGGCACATTCTGCTGCTTCCTCCCTTAGAGTTAAACTAGCTTCTGAAAGCTCAACCTCCGGGGAGTTTGTTTGGCAGAGATATAGAACACAATTTTCCAAGCCTGTTGGAAGGCATTTGCAGTTTCATTTCGCGTCTAATTTCCCAAACCAAACTGCTTACAGCTCTAACTCCCTTCTAACTACCACTTCTTCGGTTCAGTGAGATATGCTGGATTCTAAACGGAGAAGCTTCTCTGACGCTTTTTCACAGAGATTTTGAAACTGAAATCTCCCATGCTGTTTCCACCATAGGCAGCAATGGGCTTCCCCATAGAACTTGCCAACCTGAATTCCTACAGGCTAGATGTGAGAGGCACATTCTGCTGCTTCCTCCCTTAGAGTTAAACTAGCTTCTGAAAGCTCAACCTCCAGGGAGTCTGTTTGGCAGAGATATAGAACACACTTTTCCAAGCCTGTTGGAAGGCATTTGCAGTTTCAATTCGCGTCTAATTTCCCAAACCAAACTGCTTGCAGCTCTAACTGCCTTCTAACTACCACTTCTTCGGTTCAGTGAGATATGCTGGATTCTAAACGGAGAAGCTTCTCTGACGCTTTTTCACAGAGATTTTGAAACTGAAATCTCCCATGCCGTTTCCACCATAGGCAGCAATGGGCTTCCCCATAGAACTTGCCAACCTGAATTCCTACAGGCTAGATGTGAGAGGCACATTCTGCTGCTTCCTCCCTAAGAGTTAAGCTTGCTTGTGAAAGCTCAACCTCCGGGGAGTCTGTTTGGCAGAGATATAGAACACACTTTTCCAAGCCTGTTGGAAGGCCTTTGAAGTGTCATTTCGCATCTAATTTCCCAAACCAAACTGCTTGCAGCTCTAACTCCCTTCTAACTACCACTTCTTCGGTTCAGTGAGATATGCTGGATTCTAAACGGAGAAGCTTCTCTGACGCTTTTTCACAGAGATTTTGAAACTGAAATCTCCCATGCCGTTTCCACCATAGGCAGCAATGGGCTTCCCCATAGAACTTGCCAACCTGAATTCCTACAGGCTAGATGTGAGAGGCACATTCTGCTGCTTCCTCCCTAAGAGTTAAGCTTGCTTCGGAAAGCTCAACCTCCGGGGAGTCTGTTTGGCAGAGATATAGAACACACTTTTCCAAGCCTGTTGGAAGGCCTTTGCAGTGTCATTTCGCATCTAATTTCCCAAACCAAACTGCTTGCAGCTCTAACTCCCTTCTAACTACCACTTCTTCGGTTCAGTGAGGTATGCTGGATTCTAAACGGAGAAACTTCTCTGACGCTTTTTCACAGAGATTTTGAAACTGAAATCTCCCATGCCGTTTCCACCATAGGCAGCAATGGGCTTCCCCATAGAACTTGCCAACCTGAATTCCTACAGGCTAGATGTGAGAGGCACATTCTGCTGCTTCCTCCCTAAGAGTTAAACTTGCTTCTGAAAGCTCAACCTCCGGGGAGTTTGTTTGGCAGAGATATAGAACACACTTTTCCAAGCCTGTTGGAAGGCCTTTGCAGTGTCATTTCGCGTCTAATTTCCCAAACCAAACTGCTTGCAGCTCTAACACCCTTCTAACTACCACTTCTTCGGTTCAGTGAGATATGCTGGATTCTAAACGGAGAAGCTTCTCTGACGCTTTTTCACAGAGATTTTGAAACTGAAATTTCCAAACCCGTTTCCAACGAAGGCGCCAATGGGCTTCCCCATAGAACTTGCCAACCTGAATTCCTACAGGCTAGATGTGAGAGGCACATTCTGCTGCTTCCTCCCTAAGAGTTAAGCTTGCTTCTGAAAGCTCAACCTCCGGGGAGTCTGTTTGGCAGAGATATAGAACACACTTTTCCAAGCCTGTTGGAAGGCCTTTGCAGTTTCATTTCGCGTCTAATTTCCCAAACCAAACTGCTTGCAGCTCTAACTCCCTTCTAAATACCACTTCTTCGGTTCAGTGAGATATGCTGGATTCTAAACGGAGAAGCTTCTCTGACGCTTTTTCACAGAGATTTTGAAACTGAAATCTCCCATGCCGTTTCCACCATAGGCAGCAATGGGCTTCCCCATAGAACTAGCCAACCTGAATTCCTAAAGGCTAGATGTGAGAGGCACATTCTGCTGCTTCCTCCCTTAGAGTTAAACTAGCTTCTGAAAGCTCAACCTCCGGGTAGTTTGTTTGGCAGAGATATAGAACACACTTTTCCAAGCCTGTTGGAAGGCATTTGCAGTTTCATTTCGCGTCTAATTTCCCAAACCAAACTGCTTGCAGCTCTAACTCCCTTCTAACTACCACTTCTTCGGTTCAGTGAGATATGCTGGATTCTAAACGGAGAAGCTTCTCTGACGCTTTTTCACAGAGATTTTGAAACTGAAATCTCCCATGCCGTTTCCACCATAGGCAGCAATGGGCTTCCCCATAGAACTTGCCAACCTGAATTCCTACAGGCTAGATGTGAGAGGCACATTCTGCTGCTTCCTCCCTAAGAGTTAAACTTGCTTCTGAAAGCTCAACCTCCCGGGAGTTTGTTTGGCAGAGATATAGAACACACTTTTCCAAGCCTGTTGGAAGGCATTTGCAGTTTCATTTCGCGTCTAATTTCCCAAACCAAACTGCTTGCAGCTCTAACTCCCTTCTAACTACCACTTCTTTGGTTCAGTGAGATATGCTGGATTCTAAACGGAGAAGCTTCTCTGACGCTTTTTCACAGAGATTTTGAAACTGAAATCTCCCATGCTGTTTCCACCATAGCCAGCAATGGGCTTCCCCATAGAACTTGCCAACCTGAATTCCTACAGGCTAGATGTGAGAGGCACATTCTGCTGCTTCCTCCCTTAGAGTTAAACTAGCTTCTGAAAGCTCAACCTCCAGGGAGTCTGTTTGGCAGAGATATAGAACACACTTTTCCAAGCCTGTTGGAAGGCATTTGCAGTTTCATTTCGCGTCTAATTTCCCAAACCAAACTGCTTGCAGCTCTAACTGCCGTCTAACTACCACTTCTTCGGTTCAGTGAGATATGCTGGATTGTAAACGGAGAAGCTTCTCTGACGCTTTTTCACAGAGATTTTGAAACTGAAATCTCCCATGCCGTTTCCACCATAGGCAGCAATGGGCTTCCCCATAGAACTTGCCAACCTGAATTCCTACAGGCTAGATGTGAGAGGCACATTCTGCTGCTTCCTCCCTAAGAGTTAAGCTTGCTTCTGAAAGCTCAACCTCCGGGGAGTCTGTTTGGCAGAGATATAGAACACACTTTTCCAAGCCTGTTGGAAGGCCTTTGCAGTGTCATTTCGCATCTAATTTCCCAAACCAAACTGCTTGCAGCTCTAACTCCCTTCTAACTACCACTTCTTCGGTTCAGTGAGATATGCTGGATTCTAAACGGAGAAGCTTCTCTGACGCTTTTTCACAGAGATTTTGAAACTGAAATTTCCAAACCCGTTTCCAACGAAGGCGCCAATGGGCTTCCCCATAGAACTTGCCAACCTGAATTCCTACAGGCTAGATGTGAGAGGCACATTCTGCTGCTTCCTCCCTTAGAGATAAACTAGCTTCTGAAAGCTCAACCTCCGGGGAGTTTGTTTGGCAGAGATATAGAACACACTTTTCCAAGCCTGTTGGAAGGCATTTGCAGTTCCATTTCGCGTCTAATTTCCCAAACCAAACTGCTTGCAGCTCTAACTCCCTTCTAACTACCACTTCTTCGGTTCAGTGAGATATGCTGGATTCTAAACGGAGAAGCTTCTCTGACGCTTTTTCACAGAGATTTTGAAACTGAAATCTCCCATGCCGTTTCCACCATAGGCAGCAATGGGCTTCCCCATAGAACTTGCCAACCTGAATTCCTACAGGCTAGATGTGAGAGGCACATTCTGCTGCTTCCTCCCTAAGAGTTAAGCTTGCTTCTGAAAGCTCAACCTCCGGGGAGTCTGTTTGGCAGAGATATAGAACACACTTTTCCAAGCCTGTTTGAAGGCCTTTGCAGTGTCATTTCGCATCTAATTTCCCAAACCAAACTGCTTGCAGCTCTAACTGCCTTCTAACTACCACTTCTTCGGTTCAGTGAGATATGCTGGATTCTAAACGGAGAAGCTTCTCTGACGCTTTTTCACAGAGATTTTGAAACTGAAATTTCCAAACCCGTTTCCAACGAAGGCGACAATGGGCTACCCCATAGAACTTGCCAACCTGAATTCCTACAGGCTAGATGTGAGAGGCACATTCTGCTGCTTCCTCCCTTAGAGTTAAACTAGCTTCTGAAAGCTCAACCTCCCGGGAGTTTGTTTGGCAGAGATATAGAACACACTTTTCCAAGCCTGTTGGAAGGCATTTGCAGTTTCATTTCGCGTCTAATTTCCCAAACCAAACTGCTTGCAGCTCTAACTCCCTTCTAACTACCACTTCTTCGGTTCAGTGAGATATGCTGGATTCTAAACGGAGAAGCTTCTCTGACGCTTTTTCACAGAGATTTTGAAACTGAAATCTCCCATGCCGTTTCCACCATAGGCAGCAATGGGCTTCCCCATAGAACTTGCCAACCTGAATTCCTACAGGCTAGATGTGAGAGGCACATTCTGCTGCTTCCTCCCTTAGAGTTAAACTAGCTTCTGAAAGCTCAACCTCCGGGGAGTTTGTTTGGCAGAGATATAGAACACAATTTTCCAAGCCTGTTGGAAGGCATTTGCAGTTTCATTTCGCGTCTAATTTCCCAAACCAAACTGCTTACAGCTCTAACTCCCTTCTAACTACCACTTCTTCGGTTCAGTGAGATATGCTGGATTCTAAACGGAGAAGCTTCTCTGACGCTTTTTCACAGAGATTTTGAAACTGAAATCTCCCATGCTGTTTCCACCATAGGCAGCAATGGGCTTCCCCATAGAACTTGCCAACCTGAATTCCTACAGGCTAGATGTGAGAGGCACATTCTGCTGCTTCCTCCCTTAGAGTTAAACTAGCTTCTGAAAGCTCAACCTCCAGGGAGTCTGTTTGGCAGAGATATAGAACACACTTTTCCAAGCCTGTTGGAAGGCATTTGCAGTTTCATTTCGCGTCTAATTTCCCAAACCAAACTGCTTGCAGCTCTAACTGCCTTCTAACTACCACTTCTTCGGTTCAGTGAGATATGCTGGATTCTAAACGGAGAAGCTTCTCTGACGCTTTTTCACAGAGATTTTGAAACTGAAATCTCCCATGCCGTTTCCACCATAGGCAGCAATGGGCTTCCCCATAGAACTTGCCAACCTGAATTCCTACAGGCTAGATGTGAGAGGCACATTCTGCTGCTTCCTCCCTAAGAGTTAAGCTTGCTTGTGAAAGCTCAACCTCCGGGGAGTCTGTTTGGCAGAGATATAGAACACACTTTTCCAAGCCTGTTGGAAGGCCTTTGCAGTGTCATTTCGCATCTAATTTCCCAAACCAAACTGCTTGCAGCTCTAACTCCCTTCTAACTACCACTTCTTCGGTTCAGTGAGATATGCTGGATTCTAAACGGAGAAGCTTCTCTGACGCTTTTTCACAGAGATTTTGAAACTGAAATCTCCCATGCCGTTTCCACCATAGGCAGCAATGGGCTTCCCCATAGAACTTGCCAACCTGAATTCCTACAGGCTAGATGTGAGAGGCACATTCTGCTGCTTCCTCAGTTAGAGTTAAACTAGCTTCTGAAAGCTCAACCTCCGGGGAGTTTGTTTGGCAGAGATATAAAACACAAATTTCCAAGCCTGTTGGAAGGCATTTGCAGTTTCATTTCGCTTCTAATTTCCCAAACCAAACTGCTTGCAGCTCTAACTGCCTTCTAACTACCACTTCTTCGGTTCAGTGAGATATGCTGGATTCTAAACGGAGAAGCTTCTCTGACGCTTTTTCACAGAGATTTTGAAACTGAAATCTCCCATGCCGTTTCCACCATAGGCAGCAATGGGCTTCCCCATAGAACTTGCCAACCTGAATTCCTACAGGCTAGATGTGAGAGGCACATTCTGCTGCTTCCTCCCTAAGAGTTAAGCTTGCTTCGGAAAGCTCAACCTCCGGGGAGTCTGTTTGGCAGAGATATAGAACACACTTTTCCAAGCCTGTTGGAAGGCCTTTGCAGTTTCATTTCGCGTCTAATTTCCCAAACCAAACTGCTTGCAGCTCTAACTCCCTTCTAAATACCACTTCTTCGGTTCAGTGAGATATGCTGGATTCTAAACGGAGAAGCTTCTCTGACGCTTTTTCACAGAGATTTTGAAACTGAAATCTCCCATGCCGTTTCCACCATAGGCAGCAATGGGCTTCCCCATAGAACTAGCCAACCTGAATTCCTAAAGGCTAGATGTGAGAGGCACATTCTGCTGCTTCCTCCCTTAGAGTTAAACTAGCTTCTGAAAGCTCAACCTCCGGGTAGTTTGTTTGGCAGAGATATAGAACACACTTTTCCAAGCCTGTTGGAAGGCATTTGCAGTTTCATTTCGCGTCTAATTTCCCAAACCAAACTGCTTGCAGCTCTAACTCCCTTCTAACTACCACTTCTTCGGTTCAGTGAGATATGCTGGATTCTAAACGGAGAAGCTTCTCTGACGCTTTTTCACAGAGATTTTGAAACTGAAATCTCCCATGCCGTTTCCACCATAGGCAGCAATGGGCTTCCCCATAGAACTTGCCAACCTGAATTCCTACAGGCTAGATGTGAGAGGCACATTCTGCTGCTTCCTCCCTAAGAGTTAAACTTGCTTCTGAAAGCTCAACCTCCCGGGAGTTTGTTTGGCAGAGATATAGAACACACTTTTCCAAGCCTGTTGGAAGGCATTTGCAGTTTCATTTCGCGTCTAATTTCCCAAACCAAACTGCTTGCAGCTCTAACTCCCTTCTAACTACCACTTCTTTGGTTCAGTGAGATATGCTGGATTCTAAACGGAGAAGCTTCTCTGACGCTTTTTCACAGAGATTTTGAAACTGAAATCTCCCATGCTGTTTCCACCATAGCCAGCAATGGGCTTCCCCATAGAACTTGCCAACCTGAATTCCTACAGGCTAGATGTGAGAGGCACATTCTGCTGCTTCCTCCCTTAGAGTTAAACTAGCTTCTGAAAGCTCAACCTCCAGGGAGTCTGTTTGGCAGAGATATAGAACACACTTTTCCAAGCCTGTTGGAAGGCATTTGCAGTTTCATTTCGCGTCTAATTTCCCAAACCAAACTGCTTGCAGCTCTAACTGCCGTCTAACTACCACTTCTTCGGTTCAGTGAGATATGCTGGATTGTAAACGGAGAAGCTTCTCTGACGCTTTTTCACAGAGATTTTGAAACTGAAATCTCCCATGCCGTTTCCACCATAGGCAGCAATGGGCTTCCCCATAGAACTTGCCAACCTGAATTCCTACAGGCTAGATGTGAGAGGCACATTCTGCTGCTTCCTCCCTAAGAGTTAAGCTTGCTTCTGAAAGCTCAACCTCCGGGGAGTCTGTTTGGCAGAGATATAGAACACACTTTTCCAAGCCTGTTGGAAGGCCTTTGCAGTGTCATTTCGCATCTAATTTCCCAAACCAAACTGCTTGCAGCTCTAACTCCCTTCTAACTACCACTTCTTCGGTTCAGTGAGATATGCTGGATTCTAAACGGAGAAGCTTCTCTGACGCTTTTTCACAGAGATTTTGAAACTGAAATTTCCAAACCCGTTTCCAACGAAGGCGCCAATGGGCTTCCCCATAGAACTTGCCAACCTGAATTCCTACAGGCTAGATGTGAGAGGCACATTCTGCTGCTTCCTCCCTTAGAGATAAACTAGCTTCTGAAAGCTCAACCTCCGGGGAGTTTGTTTGGCAGAGATATAGAACACACTTTTCCAAGCCTGTTGGAAGGCATTTGCAGTTTCATTTCGCGTCTAATTTCCCAAACCAAACTGCTTGCAGCTCTAACTCCCTTCTAACTACCACTTCTTCGGTTCAGTGAGATATGCTGGATTCTAAACGGAGAAGCTTCTCTGACGCTTTTTCACAGAGATTTTGAAACTGAAATCTCCCATGCTGTTTCCACCATAGGCAGCAATGGGCTTCCCCATAGAACTTGCCAACCTGAATTCCTACAGGCTAGATGTGAGAGGCACATTCTGCTGCTTCCTCCCTTAGAGTTAAACTAGCTTCTGAAAGCTCAACCTCCGGGGAGTTTGTTTGGCAGAGATATAGAACACACTTTTCCAAGCCTGTTGGAAGGCATTTGCAGTTTCATTTCGCGTCTAATTTCCCAAACCAAACTGCTTGCAGCTCTAACTGCCTTCTAACTACCACTTCTTCGGTTCAGTGAGATATGCTGGATTCTAAACGGAGAAGCTTCTCTGACGCTTTTTCACAGAGATTTTGAAACTGAAATCTCCCATGCCGTTTCCACCATAGGCAGCAATGGGCTTCCCCATAGAACTTGCCAACCTGAATTCCTACAGGCTAGATGTGAGAGGCACATTCTGCTGCTTCCTCCCTAAGAGTTAAGCTTGCTTCTGAAAGCTCAACCTCCGGGGAGTCTGTTTGGCAGAGATATAGAACACACTTTTCCAAGCCTGTTGGAAGGCATTTGCAGTTTCATTTCGCGTCTAATTTCCCAAACCAAACTGCTTGCAGCTCTAACTGCCTTCTAACTACCACTTCTTCGGTTCAGTGAGATATGCTGGATTCTAAACGGAGAAGCTTCTCTGACGCTTTTTCACAGAGATTTTGAAACTGAAATTTCCAAACCCGTTTCCAACGAAGGCGCCAATGGGCTTCCCCATAGAACTTGCCAACCTGAATTCCTACAGGCTAGATGTGAGAGGCACATTCTGCTGCTTCCTCCCTTAGAGTTAAACTAGCTTCTGAAAGCTCAACCTCCGGGGAGTTTGTTTGGCAGAGATATAGAACACACTTTTCCAAGCCTGTTGGAAGGCATTTGCAGTTTCATTTCGCGTCTAATTTCCCAAACCAAACTGCTTGCAGCTCTAACTGCCTTCTAACTACCACTTCTTCGGTTCAGTGAGATATGCTGGATTCTAAACGGAGAAGCTTCTCTGACGCTTTTTCACAGAGATTTTGAAACTGAAATCTCCCATGCTGTTTCCACCATAGGCAGCAATGGGCTTCCCCATAGAACTTGCCAACCTGAATTCCTACAGGCTAGATGTGAGAGGCACATTCTGCTGCTTCCTCCCTTAGAGTTAAACTAGCTTCTGAAAGCTCAACCTCCAGGGAGTCTGTTTGGCAGAGATATAGAACACACTTTTCCAAGCCTGTTGGAAGGCATTTGCAGTTTCATTTCGCGTCTAATTTCCCAAACCAAACTGCTTGCAGCTCTAACTGCCTTCTAACTACCACTTCTTCGGTTCAGTGAGATATGCTGGATTCTAAACGGAGAAGCTTCTCTGACGCTTTTTCACAGAGATTTTAAAACTGAAATCTCCCATGCCGTTTCCACCATAGGCAGCAATGGGCTTCCCCATAGAACTTGCCAACCTGAATTCCTACAGGCTAGATGTGAGAGGCACATTCTGCTGCTTCCTCCCTAAGAGTTAAGCTTGCTTCTGAAAGCTCAACCTCCGGGGAGTCTGTTTGGCAGAGATATAGAACACACTTTTCCAAGCCTGTTGGAAGGCCTTTGCAGTGTCATTTCGCATCTAATTTCCCAAACCAAACTGCTTGCAGCTCTAACTCCCTTCTAACTACCACTTCTTCGGTTCAGTGAGATATGCTGGATTCTAAACGGAGAAGCTTCTCTGACGCTTTTTCACAGAGATTTTGAAACTGAAATTTCCAAACCCGTTTCCAACGAAGGCGCGAATGGGCTACCCCATAGAACTTGCCAACCTGAATTCCTACAGGCTAGATGTGAGAGGCACATTCTGCTGCTTCCTCCCTTAGAGTTAAACTAGCTTCTGAAAGCTCAACCTCCGGGGAGTTTGTTTGGCAGAGATATAGAACACACTTTTCCAAGCCTGTGGGAAGGCATTTGCAGTTTCATTTCGCGTCTAATTTCCCAAACCAAACTGCTTGCAGCTCTAACTCCCTTCTAACTACCACTTCTTCGGTTCAGTGAGATATGCTGGATTCTAAACGGAGAAGCTTCTCTGACGCTTTTTCACAGAGATTTTGAAACTGAAATCTCCCATGCCGTTTCCACCATAGGCAGCAATGGGCTTCCCCATAGAACTTGCCAACCTGAATTCCTACAGGCTAGATGTGAGAGGCACATTCTGCTGCTTCCTCCCTTAGAGTTAAACTTGCTTCTGAAAGCTCAACCTCCGGGGAGTTTGTTTGGCAGAGATATAGAACACACTTTTCCAAGCCTGTTGGAAGGCATTTGCAGTTTCATTTCGCGTCTAATTTCCCAAACCAAACTGCTTGCAGCTCTAACTCCCTTCTAACTACCACTTCTTCGGTTCAGTGAGATATGCTGGATTCTAAACGGAGAAGCTTCTCTGACGCTTTTTCACAGAGATTTTGAAACTGAAATCTCCCATGCTGTTTCCACCATAGCCAGCAATGGGCTTCCCCATAGAACTTGCCAACCTGAATTCCTACAGGCTAGATGTGAGAGGCACATTCTGCTGCTTCCTCCCTTAGAGATAAACTAGCTTCTGAAAGCTCAACCTCCGGGGAGTTTGTTTGGCAGAGATATAGAACACACTTTTCCAAGTCTGTTGGAAGGCATTTGCAGTTTCATTTCGCGTCTAATTTCCCAAACCAAACTGCTTGCAGCTCTAACTCCCTTCTAACTACCACTTCTTCGGTTCAGTGAGATATGCTGGATTCTAAACGGAGAAGCTTCTCTGACGCTTTTTCACAGAGATTTTGAAACTGAAATCTCCCATGCCGTTTCCACCATAGGCAGCAATGGGCTTCCCCATAGAACTTGCCAACCTGAATTCCTACAGGCTAGATGTGAGAGGCACATTCTGCTGCTTCCTCCCTAAGAGTTAAGCTTGCTTCTGAAAGCTCAACCTCCGGGGAGTCTGTTTGGCAGAGATATAGAACACACTTTTCCAAGCCTGTTTGAAGGCCTTTGCAGTGTCATTTCGCATCTAATTTCCCAAACCAAACTGCTTGCAGCTCTAACTCCCTTCTAACTACCACTTCTTCGGTTCAGTGAGATATGCTGGATTCTAAACGGAGAAGCTTCTCTGACGCTTTTTCACAGAGATTTTGAAACTGAAATTTCCAAACCCGTTTCCAACGAAGGCGCCAATGGGCTACCCCATAGAACTTGCCAACCTGAATTCCTACAGGCTAGATGTGAGAGGCACATTCTGCTGCTTCCTCCCTTAGAGTTAAACTAGCTTCTGAAAGCTCAACCTCCAGGGAGTCTGTTTGGCAGAGATATAGAACACACTTTTCCAAGCCTGTTGGAAGGCATTTGCAGTTTCATTTCGCGTCTAATTTCCCAAACCAAACTGCTTGCAGCTCTAACTGCCTTCTAACTACCACTTCTTCGGTTCAGTGAGATATGCTGGATTCTAAACGGAGAAGCTTCTCTGACGCTTTTTCACAGAGATTTTGAAACTGAAATCTCCCATGCCGTTTCCACCATAGGCAGCAATGGGCTTCCCCATAGAACTTGCCAACCTGAATTCCTACAGGCTAGATGTGAGAGGCACATTCTGCTGCTTCCTCCCTTAGAGTTAAACTAGCTTCTGAAAGCTCAACCTCCGGGGAGTTTGTTTGGCAGAGATATAGAACACACTTTTCCAAGCCTGTTGGAAGGCATTTGCAGTTTCATTTCGCGTCTAATTTCCCAAACCAAACTGCTTGCAGCTCTAACTGCCTTCTAACTACCACTTCTTCGGTTCAGTGAGATATGCTATATTCTAAACGGAGAAGCTTCTCTGACGCTTTTTCACAGAGATTTTGAAACTGAAATCTCCCATGCCGTTTCCACCATAGGCAGCAATGGGCTTCCCCATAGAACTTGCCAACCTGAATTCCTACAGGCTAGATGTGAGAGGCACATTCTGCTGCTTCCTCCCTAAGAGTTAAGCTTGCTTTTGAAAGCTCAACCTCCGGGGAGTCTGTTTGGCAGAGATATAGAACACACTTTTCCAAGCCTGTTGGAAGGCATTTGCAGTTTCATTTCGCGTCTAATTTCCCAAACCAAACTGCTTGCAGCTCTAACTGCCTTCTAACTACCACTTCTTCGGTTCAGTGAGATATGCTGGATTCTAAACGGAGAAGCTTCTCTGACGCTTTTTCACAGAGATTTTGAAACTGAAATTTCCAAACCCGTTTCCAACGAAGGCGCCAATGGGCTTCCCCATAGAACTTGCCAACCTGAATTCCTACAGGCTAGATGTGAGAGGCACATTCTGCTGCTTCCTCCCTTAGAGTTAAACTAGCTTCTGAAAGCTCAACCTCCGGTGAGTTTGTTTGGCAGAGATATAGAACACACTTTTCCAAGCCTGTTGGAAGGCATTTGCAGTTTCATTTCGCGTCTAATTTCCCAAACCAAACTGCTTGCAGCTCTAACTGCCTTCTAACTACCACTTCTTCGGTTCAGTGAGATATGCTGGATTCTAAACGGAGAAGCTTCTCTGACGCTTTTTCACAGAGATTTTGAAACTGAAATCTCCCATGCTGTTTCCACCATAGGCAGCAATGGGCTTCCCCATAGAACTTGCCAACCTGAATTCCTACAGGCTAGATGTGAGAGGCACATTCTGCTGCTTCCTCCGTTAGAGTTAAACTAGCTTCTGAAAGCTCAACCTCCAGGGAGTCTGTTTGGCAGAGATATAGAACACACTTTTCCAAGCCTGTTGGAAGGCATTTGCAGTTTCATTTCGCGTCTAATTTCCCAAACCAAACTGCTTGCAGCTCTAACTGCCTTCTAACTACCACTTCTTCGGTTCAGTGAGATATGCTGGATTCTAAACGGAGAAGCTTCTCTGACGCTTTTTCACAGAGATTTTGAAACTGAAATCTCCCATGCCGTTTCCACCATAGGCAGCAATGGGCTTCCCCATAGAACTTGCCAACCTGAATTCCTACAGGCTAGATGTGAGAGGCACATTCTGCTGCTTCCTCCCTAAGAGTTAAGCTTGCTTCTGAAAGCTCAACCTCCGGGGAGTCTGTTTGGCAGAGATATAGAACACACTTTTCCAAGCCTGTTGGAAGGCCTTTGCAGTGTCATTTCGCATCTAATTTCCCAAACCAAACTGCTTGCAGCTCTAACTCCCTTCTAACTACCACTTCTTCGGTTCAGTGAGATATGCTGGATTCTAAACGGAGAAGCTTCTCTGACGCTTTTTCACAGAGATTTTGAAACTGAAATTTCCAAACCCGTTTCCAACGAAGGCGCCAATGGGCTACCCCATAGAACTTGCCAACCTGAATTCCTACAGGCTAGATGTGAGAGGCACATTCTGCTGCTTCCTCCCTTAGAGTTAAACTAGCTTCTGAAAGCTCAACCTCCGGGGAGTTTGTTTGGCAGAGATATAGAACACACTTTTCCAAGCCTGTGGGAAGGCATTTGCAATTTCATTTCGCGTCTAATTTCCCAAACCAAACTGCTTGCAGCTCTAACTCCCTTCTAACTACCACTTCTTCGGTTCAGTGAGATATGCTGGATTCTAAACGGAGAAGCTTCTCTGACGCTTTTTCACAGAGATTTTGAAACTGAAATCTCCCATGCCGTTTCCACCATAGGCAGCAATGGGCTTCCCCATAGAACTTGCCAACCTGAATTCCTACAGGCTAGATGTGAGAGGCACATTCTGCTGCTTCCTCCCTTAGAGTTAAACTTGCTTCTGAAAGCTCAACCTCCGGGGAGTTTGTTTGGCAGAGATATAGAACACACTTTTCCAAGCCTGTTGGAAGGCATTTGCAGTTTCATTTCGCGTCTAATTTCCCAAACCAAACTGCTTGCAGCTCTAACTCCCTTCTAACTACCACTTCTTCGGTTCAGTGAGATATGCTGGATTGTAAACGGAGAAGCTTCTCTGACGCTTTTTCACAGAGATTTTGAAACTGAAATCTCCCATGCTGTTTCCACCATAGCCAGCAATGGGCTTCCCCATAGAACTTGCCAACCTGAATTCCTACAGGCTAGATGTGAGAGGCACATTCTGCTGCTTCCTCCCTAAGAGTTAAACTTGCTTCTGAAAGCTCAACCTCCGGGGAGTTTGTTTGGCAGAGATATAGAACACACTTTTCCAAGCCTGTTGGAAGGCATTTGCAGTTTCATTTCGCGTCTAATTTCCCAAACCAAACTGCTTGCAGCTGTAACTCCCTTCTAACTACCACTTCTTCGGTTCAGTGAGATATGCTGGATTCTAAACGGAGAAGCTTCTCTGACGCTTTTTCACAGAGATTTTGAAACTGAAATCTCCCATGCTGTTTCCACCATAGCCAGCAATGGGCTTCCCCATAGAACTTGCCAACCTGAATTCCTACAGGCTAGATGTGAGAGGCACATTCTGCTGCTTCCTCCCTTAGAGTTAAACTAGCTTCTGAAAGCTCAACCTCCAGGGAGTTTGTTTGGCAGAGATATAGAACACACTTTTCCAAGCCTGTTGGAAGGCATTTGCAGTTTCATTTCGCGTCTAATTTCCCAAACCAAACTGCTTGCAGCTCTAACTGCCTTCTAACTACCACTTCTTCGGTTCAGTGAGATATGCTGGATTCTAAACGGAGAAGCTTCTCTGACGCTTTTTCACAGAGATTTTGAAACTGAAATCTCCCATGCCGTTTCCACCATAGGCAGCAATGGGCTTCCCCATAGAACTTGCCAACCTGAATTCCTACAGGCTAGATGTGAGAGGCACATTCTGCTGCTTCCTCCCTTACAGTTAAACTTGCTTCTGAAAGCTCAACCTCCGGGGAGTTTGTTTGGCAGAGATATAGAACACACTTTTCCAAGCCTGTTGGAAGGCATTTGCAGTTTCATTTCGCGTCTAATTTCCCAAACCAAACTGCTTGCAGCTCTAACTCCCTTCTAACTACCACTTCTTCGGTTCAGTGAGATATGCTGGATTCTAAACGGAGAAGCTTCTCTGACGCTTTTTCACAGAGATTTTGAAACTGAAATCTCCCATGCTGTTTCCACCATAGCCAGCAATGGGCTTCCCCATAGAACTTGCCAACCTGAATTCCTAGAGGCTAGATGTGAGAGGCACATTCTGCTGCTTCCTCCCTTAGAGTTAAACTAGCTTCTGAAAGCTCAACCTCCAGGGAGTCTGTTTGGCAGAGATATAGAACACACTTTTCCAAGCCTGTTGGAAGGCATTTGCAGTTTCATTTCGCGTCTAATTTCCCAAACCAAACTGCTTGCAGCTCTAACTGCCTTCTAACTACCACTTCTTCGGTTCAGTGAGATATGCTGGATTGTAAACGGAGAAGCTTCTCTGACGCTTTTTCACAGAGATTTTGAAACTGAAATCTCCCATGCCGTTTCCACCATAGGCAGCAATGGGCTTCCCCATAGAACTTGCCAACCTGAATTCCTACAGGCTAGATGTGAGAGGCACATTCTGCTGCTTCCTCCCTAAGAGTTAAGCTTGCTTCTGAAAGCTCAACCTCCGGGGAGTCTGTTTGGCAGAGATATAGAACACACTTTTCCAAGCCTGTTGGAAGGCCTTTGCAGTGTCATTTCGCATCTAATTTCCCAAACCAAACTGCTTGCAGCTCTAACTCCCTTCTAACTACCACTTCTTCGGTTCAGTGAGATATGCTGGATTCTAAACGGAGAAGCTTCTCTGACGCTTTTTCACAGAGATTTTGAAACTGAAATTTCCAAACCCGTTTCCAACGAAGGCGCCAATGGGCTTCCCCATAGAACTTGCCAACCTGAATTCCTACAGGCTAGATGTGAGAGGCACATTCTGCTGCTTCCTCCCTTAGAGTTAAACTAGCTTCTGAAAGCTCAACCTCCGGGGAGTTTGTTTGGCAGAGATATAGAACACACTTTTCCAAGCCTGTTGGAAGGCATTTGCAGTTTCATTTCGCGTCTAATTTCCCAAACCAAACTGCTTGCAGCTCTAACTGCCTTCTAACTACCACTTCTTCGGTTCAGTGAGATATGCTGGATTCTAAACGGAGAAGCTTCTCTGACGCTTTTTCACAGAGATTTTGAAACTGAAATCTCCCATGCCGTTTCCACCATAGGCAGCAATGGGCTTCCCCATAGAACTTGCCAACCTGAATTCCTACAGGCTAGATGTGAGAGGCACATTCTGCTGCTTCCTCCCTAAGAGTTAAGCTTGCTTCTGAAAGCTCAACCTCCGGGGAGTCTGTTTGGCAGAGATATAGAACACACTTTTCCAAGCCTGTTGGAAGGCCTTTGCAGTGTCATTTCGCATCTAATTTCCCAAACCAAACTGCTTGCAGCTCTAACTCCCTTCTAACTACCACTTCTTCGGTTCAGTGAGATATGCTGGATTCTAAACGGAGAAGCTTCTCTGACGCTTTTTCACAGAGATTTTGAAACTGAAATTTCCAAACCCGTTTCCAACGAAGGCGCCAATGGGCTACCCCATAGAACTTGCCAACCTGAATTCCTACAGGCTAGATGTGAGAGGCACATTCTGCTGCTTCCTCCCTTAGAGTTAAACTAGCTTCTGAAAGCTCAACCTCTGGGGAGTTTGTTTGGCAGAGATATAGAACACACTTTTCCAAGCCTGTGGGAAGGCATTTGCAGTTTCATTTCGCGTCTAATTTCCCAAACCAAACTGCTTGCAGCTCTAACTCCCTTCTAACTACCACTTCTTTGGTTCAGTGAGATATGCTGGATTCTAAACGGAGAAGCTTCTCTGACGCTTTTTCACAGAGATTTTGAAACTGAAATCTCCCATGCCGTTTCCACCATAGGCAGCAATGGGCTTCCCCATAGAACTTGCCAACCTGAATTCCTACAGGCTAGATGTGAGAGGCACATTCTGCTGCTTCCTCCCTAAGAGTTAAGCTTGCTTCTGAAAGCTCAACCTCCGGGGAGTCTGTTTGGCAGAGATATAGAACACACTTTTCCAAGCCTGTTGGAAGGCCTTTGCAGTGTCATTTCGCATCTAATTTCCCAAACCAAACTGCTTGCAGCTCTAACTCCCTTCTAACTACCACTTCTTCGGTTCAGTGAGATATGCTGGATTCTAAACGGAGAAGCTTCTCTGACGCTTTTTCACAGAGATTTTGAAACTGAAATTTCCAAACCCGTTTCCAACGAAGGCGCCAATGGGCTACCCCATAGAACTTGCCAACCTGAATTCCTACAGGCTAGATGTGAGAGGCACATTCTGCTGCTTCCTCCCTTAGAGTTAAACTAGCTTCTGAAAGCTCAACCTCCGGGGAGTTTGTTTGGCAGAGATATAGAACACACTTTTCCAAGCCTGTGGGAAGGCATTTGCAGATTCATTTCGCGTCTAATTTCCCAAACCAAACTGCTTGCAGCTCTAACTCCCTTCTAACTACCACTTCTTCGGTTCAGTGAGATATGCTGGATTCTAAACGGAGAAGCTTCTCTGACGCTTTTTCACAGAGATTTTGAAACTGAAATCTCCCATGCCGTTTCCACCATAGGCAGCAATGGGCTTCCCCATAGAACTTGCCAACCTGAATTCCTACAGGCTAGATGTGAGAGGCACATTCTGCTCCTTCCTCCCTAAGAGTCAAGCTTGCTTCTGAAAGCTCAACCTCCGGGGACTCTGTTTGGCACAGATATAGAACACACTTTTCCAAGCCTGTTGGAAGGCTTTTGCAGTGTCATTTCGCATCTAATTTCCCAAACCAAACTGCTTGCAGCTCTAACTCCCTTCTAACTACCACTTCTTCGGTTCAGTGAGATATGCTGGATTCTAAACGGAGAAGCTTCTCTGACGCTTTTTCACAGAGATTTTGAAACTGAAATTTCCAAACCCGTTTCCAACGAAGGCGCCAATGGGCTTCCCCATAGAACTTGCCAACCTGAATTCCTACAGGCTAGATGTGAGAGGCACATTCTGCTGCTTCCTCCCTTAGAGTTAAACTAGCTTCTGAAAGCTCAACCTCCGGGGAGTTTGTTTGGCAGAGATATAGAACACACTTTTCCAAGCCTGTTGGAAGGCATTTGCAGTTTCATTTCGCGTCTAATTTCCCAAACCAAACTGCTTGCAGCTCTAACTGCCTTCTAACTACCACTTCTTCGGTTCAGTGAGATATGCTGGATTCTAAACGGAGAAGCTTCTCTGACGCTTTTTCACAGAGATTTTGAAACTGAAATCTCCCATGCTGTTTCCACCATAGGCAGCAATGGGCTTCCCCATAGAACTTGCCAACCTGAATTCCTACAGGCTAGATGTGAGAGGCACATTCTGCTGCTTCCTCCCTTAGAGTTAAACTAGCTTCTGAAAGCTCAACCTCCAGGGAGTCTGTTTGGCAGAGATATAGAACACACTTTTCCAAGCCTGTTGGAAGGCATTTGCAGTTTCATTTCGCGTCTAATTTCCCAAACCAAACTGCTTGCAGCTCTAATTGCCTTCTAACTACCACTTCTTCGGTTCAGTGAGATATGCTGGATTCTAAACGGAGAAGCTTCTCTGACGCTTTTTCACAGAGATTTTGAAACTGAAATCTCCCATGCCGTTTCCACCATAGGCAGCAATGGGCTTCCCCATAGAACTTGCCAACCTGAATTCCTACAGGCTAGATGTGAGAGGCACATTCTGCTGCTTCCTCCCTAAGAGTTAAGCTTGCTTCTGAAAGCTCAACCTCCGGGGAGTCTGTTTGGCAGAGATATAGAACACACTTTTCCAAGCCTGTTGGAAGGCCTTTGCAGTGTCATTTCGCATCTAATTTCCCAAACCAAACTGCTTGCAGCTCTAACTCCCTTCTAACTACCACTTCTTCGGTTCAGTGAGATATGCTGGATTCTAAACGGAGAAGCTTCTCTGACGCTTTTTCACAGAGATTTTGAAACTGAAATTTCCAAACCCGTTTCCAACGAAGGCGCCAATGGGCTACCCCATAGAACTTGCCAACCTGAATTCCTACAGGCTAGATGTGAGAGGCACATTCTGCTGCTTCCTCCCTTAGAGTTAAACTAGCTTCTGAAAGCTCAACCTCCGGGGAGTTTGTTTGGCAGAGATATAGAACACACTTTTCCAAGCCTGTGGGAAGGCATTTGCAGTTTCATTTCGCGTCTAATTTCCCAAACCAAACTGCTTGCAGCTCTAACTCCCTTCTAACTACCACTTCTTCGGTTCAGTGAGATATGCTGGATTCTAAACGGAGAAGCTTCTCTGACGCTTTTTCACAGAGATTTTGAAACTGAAATCTCCCATGCCGTTTCCACCATAGGCAGCAATGGGCTTCCCCATAGAACTTGCCAACCTGAATTCCTACAGGCTAGATGTGAGAGGCACATTCTGCTCCTTCCTCCCTAAGAGTCAAGCTTGCTTCTGAAAGCTCAACCTCCGGGGACTCTGTTTGGCACAGATATAGAACACACTTTTCCAAGCCTGTTGGAAGGCTTTTGCAGTGTCATTTCGCATCTAATTTCCCAAACCAAACTGCTTGCAGCTCTAACTCCCTTCTAACTACCACTTCTTCGGTTCAGTGAGATATGCTGGATTCTAAACGGAGAAGCTTCTCTGACGCTTTTTCACAGAGATTTTGAAACTGAAATCTCCCATGCCGTTTCCACCATAGGCAGCAATGGGCTTCCCCATAGAACTTGCCAACCTGAATTCCTAAAGGCTAGATGTGAGAGGCACATTCTGCTGCTTCCTCCCTTAGAGTTAAACTAGCTTCTGAAAGCTCAGCCTCCAGGGAGTCTGTTTGGCAGAGATATAGAACACACTTTTCCAAGCCTGTTGGAAGGCATTTGCAGTTTCATTTCGCGTCTAATTTCCCAAACCAAACTGCTTGCAGCTCTAACTGCCTTCTAACTACCACTTCTTCGGTTCAGTGAGATATGCTGGATTGTAAACGGAGAAGCTTCTCTGACGCTTTTTCACAGAGATTTTGAAACTGAAATCTCCCATGCCGTTTCCACCATAGGCAGCAATGGGTTTCCCCATAGAACTTGCCAACCTGAATTCCTACAGGCTAGATGTGAGAGGCACATTCTGCTGCTTCCTCCCTAAGAGTTAAGCTTGCTTCTGAAAGCTCAACCTCCGGGGAGTCTGTTTGGCAGAGATATAGAACACACTTTTCCAAGCCTGTTGGAAGGCCTTTGCAGTGTCATTTCGCATCTAATTTCCCAAACCAAACTGCTTGCAGCTCTAACTCCCTTCTAACTACCACTTCTTCGGTTCAGTGAGATATGCTGGATTCTAAACGGAGAAGCTTCTCTGACGCTTTTTCACAGAGATTTTGAAACTGAAATTTCCAAACCCGTTTCCAACGAAGGCGCCCATGGGCTTCCCCATAGAACTTGCCAACCTGAATTCCTACAGGCTAGATGTGAGAGGCACATTCTGCTGCTTCCTCCCTTAGAGTTAAACTAGCTTCTGAAAGCTCAACCTCCAGGGAGTCTGTTTGGCAGAGATATAGAACACACTTTTCCAAGCCTGTTGGAAGGCATTTGCAGTTTCATTTCGCGTCTAATTTCCCAAACCAAACTGCTTGCAGCTCTAACTGCCTTCTAACTACCACTTCTTCGGTTCAGTGAGATATGCTGGATTCTAAACGGAGAAGCTTCTCTGACGCTTTTTCACAGAGATTTTGAAACTGAAATCTCCCATGCCGTTTCCACCATAGGCAGCAATGGGCTTCCCCATAGAACTTGACAACCTGAATTCCTACAGGCTAGATGTGAGAGGCACATTCTGCTGCTTCCTCCCTAAGAGTTAAGCTTGCTTCTGAAAGCTCAACCTCCGGGGAGTCTGTTTGGCAGAGATATAGAACACACTTTTCCAAGCCTGTTGGAAGGCATTTGCAGTTTCATTTCGCGTCTAATTTCCCAAACCAAACTGCTTGCAGCTCTAACTGCCTTCTAACTACCACTTCTTCGGTTCAGTGAGATATGCTGGATTCTAAACGGAGAAGCTTCTCTGACGCTTTTTCACAGAGATTTTGAAACTGAAATCTCCCATGCCGTTTCCACCATAGGCAGCAATGGGCTTCCCCATAGAACTTGCCAACCTGAATTCCTACAGGCTAGATGTGAGAGGCACATTCTGCTGCTTCCTCCCTAAGAGTTAAGCTTGCTTCTGAAAGCTCAACCTCCGGGGACTCTGTTTGGCACAGATATAGAACACACTTTTCCAAGCCTGTTGGAAGGCTTTTGCAGTGTCATTTCGCATCTAATTTCCCAAACCAAACTGCTTGCAGCTCTAACTCCCTTCTAACTACCACTTCTTCGGTTCAGTGAGATATGCTGGATTCTAAACGGAGAAGCTTCTCTGACGCTTTTTCACAGAGATTTTGAAACTGAAATTTCCAAACCCGTTTCCAACGAAGGCGCCAAGGGGCTTCCCCATAGAACTTGCCAACCTGAATTCCTACAGGCTAGATGTGAGAGGCACATTCTGCTGCTTCCTCCCTTAGAGTTAAACTAGCTTCTGAAAGCTCAACCTCCGGGGAGTTTGTTTGGCAGAGATATAGAACACACTTTTCCAAGGCTGTTGGAAGGCATTTGCAGTTTCATTTCGCGTCTAATTTCCCAAACCAAACTGCTTGCAGCTCTAACTGCCTTCTAACTACCA